>NW_009648894.1:928199-1008414 GCF_000708025.1 Charadrius vociferus
AGGAATGCCAAGATCCACAAGCACAATATTAATTAGATGATACAATGAAATCAGTGTAGATAAAAACCCCTAACTTTTAATATTATTCTCTGTATTACATGTTATGGCTAACTGATAATAATTTCTGATATTAAATGATGTCTGATCAGTCCTGCCCATCAATGGAAAATGCACTTGGTGGTTTTTTTTTTCTATTTTGCAACCAGTAATATTTTACCTAAATTTCTTCAAATTAGAATAATCAGGTAAGGAGAAGAAAATCTGTAACAGCCTTTCCATTTATAGCCAGTTCCCATTAATGTTCATGGACCTTCTTAATTGTGAGATGTGAGACAAGAATCCTAATAAACAATTGAAGTGTATTAATTAATAAGTATATGTATATCTTTTCCTCAAGCTGGATAGATGGGACTCCAGTAACCTATGTGGCTTGGGCTCCTAATGAACCCAACTTTGCAAATAATGATGAAAACTGTGTGGTAATGTTGTCAGAGCAAGGTAAGTAACAAGGCTAAAGTATTAAATGTTACTTGTCTCTGCTTGGATTGTAACTGATGCTGTCAAACTTCTGCTGTCATCTGCCATACAATCTTTTATGGCTTTTTTCTGCAATTCCTTTCCAGTGACAGGCCAACAAGATACAGTAACTGGTGTAACCACCAGTCATGGAAGAGGCTAAGTCCTTAGAATGGGGAAATTTCAGTACCATGTGTAATTTAATGCAGGTGTCTCTGGATTTATAAGATTGTTATTGCACCTTTTTACAGGGCTTTTCACTACTTCTCTAAGTAAGAAGTTGAGTGGGATCTATCTTCACTCCTATGAACTTAAGAAAACATTTAAGACAGCTACAGAAAATAGGGGGGTTGAAGGTACAAGCCAATGAGGAAAGAGAGAGACAAATACATCTAATGACCTAAGACTGTCTTACATGCTTATAATTACTCTTAAACGTAAATATCTTGTAATCCTACAGCTAATTTTTCCTCTTGGTTTCATTTCTGTAACTTAGCTGAGGCTGACGGGAATTCAGTAGGTATAAGGAAATCAATCTCTCAATTTATGTTTTAGAAAGAAATTACTCGGAATTCTTACCTGAAATTCTGCCTTTATCTGAGGACACCAAGAACAAGATTCACTTTTCTAAACATAGGCATCTGGTCTGATTGAGATGCACTCTCCCTTTAGCTGTTGATCCAGAAAGGAGCAGGCATACCACTGGTCCCTGCTGTATCTACTGGCTCTGTGTAGGTGGCTCAGCGTTCCTGAACTTGTCTCAGATGATGCTGGAAGTTCAGCTGGAACAGAATTGGACCATAAGGGAAGCTTTAAGTTTGAGTTGACAACAAAATGTAGCTAATATGAGCTAGACCTCTGAAGTCTCATTATGGTCAAATGGAGATCCTACCTGCACAGGCAGTGCTGCCTGAAGAGCGAGTTAGTTTACTCTAGTGTAGTCTTCAGTTGCCTACCTGTAGGTGGCTGTAGCCACCTGCAATGTCCTTGAGTTAGCGCACCTGACTGTAAGTTTCTCAGAGAAACAGTGCCATAACTTTCAGGTCTCTACAGGTACCTTGCGCAACCTCTCAAATGGCACGAAGCACCTCTGTTGAGACAAATGAATCCTGCTCTAGCTCTCTATTGACTGTAAGAGTAGCTTAGAACCTAGTGTATATCTTAACATCTGAAATGAGATATTTTAATCTGCAAACTGAACCGGATAACATTATGTTAACTTGAGATGTTGGCCCCCAGGAGATGGCACATGTTTGAACACCATATTGTGCTTTTAGATTGATCTGGTATTTCCTATCTTATCCATTTCTGATACATTTTCTCTTCAAATTTGCTTGCTGGTATATTTTCCCTGCTGCCTGCAATGTGATGATGCCATACCTTGAACAAATCATAAGCAGGTACGCAGGCTGTGGAGAGTCCTGGATGAGGAGCAGAAGGTTCAGGCAGTTCAAATTAAGCACAAGGGGCTACAGCTCCGTTACTTTTAGAGCTTCAACTGGCTCATTCAAAGCTGCCATGGTCGCTCTGCCTGCAGATCAAGCTGCAGCCTGAAATATAAAATACAGAACATTGTGTTCTGCTAAAGAAAAGAAAGTTCATTTTTTCCTCATCCTCTTTCACCTGTAATTCTCCTCCTCAGAGTCTTTGATGGGGTGGCGGGGCAAGAGAGACAGGGGTGTATGCGGAGAAAGAATTAAGTTAATTGATGACCGGAGCATTTCTTCTGAGTCACTTGCCCTTTTTTCCCAGTCCTTTATTCTTTTTTTCAATTGCTGGACAGTAGCCCACTACCTAACAGTGCTGAGCAGATGAAGTCCATAAACATCCATTTGTAAAAAATAGCTGAGTGCGTAAGCGTAGTGTGTGGTGCTCTCACACACTTTAACGGTGTGAAAAGTAAAGATTTGCCTCTTTCTAACTCAAAATAAGAAGTGATAAATTATTGTTACAAATACTATAACATTTTGACTTGCTTATTCAATCTAACTGTCTTTAGGCTTATGGAATGATGTAAACTGTGGTTCGTCCAATAAATTTGTGTGTGAAAAACATAACAGTTCGATTAATTCAACATTTGCTTCTTCATTGCCTCCTGGAGGATGTCCAGAAAGTTGGCTTTTCTTTAACAACAAGGTATGTCAACAAGTAAATTCAGTAAATTGTGTACAGCAGTGGAAATGAATAAAAGAACTACCAAAAATATGGGATTTTAAGATTATAAAATAAATCTGGAGAGTAATTATCTAGTCAGAACATGCTGGCTGGATGGCTGGGCTTTTTTGGAGGTAACTATAGACATTTAACTGCAGAGAAATACAGTAAAAATAAACATATGCTGAATAAATTTCAGAGAAATAGTTTGTGCAGGCTTAAAATAAACTGTTACTGTGTCCTCTCCTGTTTTATACGGTTCTGTTAGGAATTGAAATTTGTAAAGGTCAGTCTTGGGGAAAAAAAAGCCCTTCAGGTGGAATGATTTAACGAGAATACATTTGAACAATCCCTTTGGCTTGTACAGGGCTCCCAGAGCTTTGAGTTCAGAAAGAGGATGCCAAACTACAATTGTTTTCATTATTGTTTTATTTTCAGATGTGGTATGGAAGTCCTCATTGCTGTAACAGAATTTGTAACAATTTGAGTTGAAGCTCCATTTCCTAATGTTTTTGTCTACTTTATATACACTGTGCTACTACTGCATGCTCAGAATGTTAGGTCAACCTGTCAAAGGATATTTCATACACTTTGGCTGCATGAACAGTCATAACCAGGGTCATTGGAAGCGGGACAAGGCACAGTAGAGATCATTCCCTGCATCTGTGTTGCGCAAAGCCACATTTTCTTGGTTTTAAGTTATCCCGTAGTTACTGCAGGGATTATGTACTTGAGATCATTACAACTAGTTCAGATGATACTGGAGTCCTGGGTTACATCACAGGCAATGACAGGGGCTAAGTATCTACCTGGGTAGACATAGATACTTTCTACCCTTGAGCTCTGCCACTTATTCTAGCCCTGATTTAATTTTCTGGAGAAATATACATTCTATAGTTCATTGAAATTAGTCACATACAACAGTTCCCATCTTTTCCGGTTTGAATGAAGTGTTTGCTTTTTTCCCAGTGTTTCAAAGTATTTGCTTCAAATATAACAAGAAAGCTCATGTGGCATGCGGCACGAAATGCTTGTATCGATTTGGGAGGAAATCTGGCTACCATACCAAATGAACAAGTGCAAGGTACACATATGGGATCTGTTGAAAGAAAATCGCACTAATCTCCCACTAAAGAAACTGCTATGCTCTCCAAAATAGATTACAGGATTATCTGTTGAAAATCGCTTATTAGCCATGTCAGTTTATGCTTGGTTTTAACTCCAGAGTGTGAAATAATAGCTAAATTATTGCATATGAGAAATAAAGTGGGTGTTTCTAGTTCTTTCAATGCTCAGTTTTCATGAAAACTGTTTTGAGTGTGTTGCACAGATCTCTCAAACTAACAGTCATCTGTATTTTTCTCTCCCTCTCACTGGCAATACGATTTGCTGGAATACTGTGTGTGCATACACAGGGGGGAAGGGGACTTTTTCTAATTTGCTCCAGAGCTCTCTTTTTGGCTATTTATTCAACCTTAATGCTTGTGTAACATATGTTTCTACAGATGCTTATCTAAACATTTAGTTAAAGGCATATGGGCTCTGTTGTGGGAAATGTTATCCTTTTAATATGGCCCCAGTTCTGGGCTTTTGCACATTTTTCCTGTTTTGGGTAAGTCATGATAAGCTTTCCTTAATGAGAAATCTTTGGTTCCTTCCTCCAGCTTTCCTCTTCTATCATTTAAAGGATGCCATGACTAATGTTTGGATTGGGATGAATGATATCAACACAGAGTCCACGTTTCTTTGGACAGATGGAAGCACTGTTTCCTACACCAACTGGGCTGATGGTGCACCAGAACAGCAACAAAGATACTTTGACTTTTATGACTATGAAGAGTTGACAGACATCACTGTGGAGGTACAGGAAATTTAAGTAATATCTTAGGCAGCTAGATGATTTTCCTAAAAGTGAAGTTACAGCAGCAATAATGAGATGCTGAAACAAGTCCTTTTGTAAGCAGAAAGAGGTTTAGCAAATCACTGGATAACCATTCCAAATACACCAAAAATATTTGGCAGAGGTTCTGAAGAAGAGGGACCTTGTGCTGTCCATCAGACCTATTGCAAAATACCAATTCTGTAAAACAAGCCTGGAGAGGTATATATTACTTCAGTTCCCCCACAAACTGCATTACCACAAACATTAAAGTTGCAATATGAAACACAGAAAAGTTATGATAAGCCAAAATTAAGGTTGTTGGTGCAAAACTAGTTTGTCTGTGTATCTGCCCCATTCCTGGCTAATGTGCTCCCACATTGTTTCACTAGTTTCTCGTGGTACAAAAAGATATCTGCAATAAAAATCCTATTGCTCTGCTGAAATTCAATCTCCTTTTCAAAGGAGGGAAACGCATAGAAGAAATGAGAGACAGCTAGTCACTGGTGATTTTAACATCTACCACCACTCTACCTGCTTATGACTAAAACTTGTTTAAATCAGCATAAGAGAAACTTGACTGAAATGCTGAAAGACAGTCATGGCCAATCTTGAAATCAGAGGAGTCATGAAGGAATTATTGAAGCAATTAGAAATAAGGAAGTAAAGGAAAAATTTGGTTGTTACTAAAGACATCTGATAGTGATAACTTGATAATGACTACAAAAAACTGGTAAGGAGTGCTTGCTTTCTCCAAGATAGTCTGCTTCCGTTAAGATAAATTCAGACTAGTGCTTTTATTAATAGTTCTTATATTGTTTTTCTCGTTCATGGAAATGTTTTGAAGCAGTTCTATATAACTGTAAATTGGAAATGAGAAAGCATATTGTAGGTACCCTAGTCCTTTCTGTAGTCATTAACAGATTCTTAATAAAACTGGTAAGATTATTTTTTTCATAGACCTTTCTTTCAGACCTTGACTGGCACCACTGGAAGCCTAGTTCAGATTTAAGGGGTCACTAACACATATCAGGTCAAGCCATTTGGTAGAAACCTAGGAAATTTGAACTAATAGCATAGGTGCTCAATGAGCTCCTCTCCCCCTCCTCTCCCCCTCCTCTCCCCCTCCGGCTTGCACTAGGTGTACAGGATCTTCAGATCACCACCCCCTGATGGCCTTTTGTAATCACTGTGTGTCTTCCCTTCTCTTGCAGACGGATTGCGTCTTCATCATGAAATCAGATGGGAAATGGAGAGATGATAGCTGCGACAACGAGAGAGGTTATATATGCCAGATAAATTCACGTGAGTTCTGTTTAATCCAGTCTCCTAAATAGAATAAGTATCTTGGTTAGATAAGCTGAATATATAAACCGATGCCCCCAACACAGGAAAGACATGGACCAGTTGGAGCAGATCCAGAGGAGAGCCACGAGGATGATCCGAGGGCTAGAGCACCTCTCCTATGAGGAAAGGCTGAGAGAGTTGGGACAGAAGGTTCTGGGGAGACCTTATTGTGGCCTTCCAGTACCTAAAGGGGGCTACAGGAGCTGCTGGACTCTTTGCAAGGGCATGTACTGACAGGACGAGAAGGAACGGCTTCAAACTGGAAGAGGGCAGATTTAGATTAGATATTAGGAAGAAATTTTTCACTTTGAGGTTGGTAAGGCACAGAAACAGCTTGCCCAGGGAAGCTGTAGATGCCCCATCCCTGGAGGTGTTCAAGGCCAGGCTGGATGGGGCTTTGGGCAACCTGGTCTAGTGGGAGGTGTCCCTGCCCATGGCAGGGGGGTTGGAACTTGATGATCTTCAAGGTCCCTTCCAACCCAAACCATTCTATGATTCTATGACGTGATTTCTTTCAGCTTTGAGTCTCATTCTCAGTCTCTTAGGCTTTCAGAGCTCCACCAGTCTTAAGGCTGTACTATTTTTAAAGTATAATTTGCTCCACAGAAATTGCTGGAGAGGAACCACTATCTTAACTGGGGGTTTGTACTTAAATTGTGAATAATACTAGAGAATAATAAATGGAAATGGATTTCTTCTCAGTGAAATATGAGGCTTTTAGGCATCTGCTTTAAGTGCAGTATAAAACCATGCTCTTACAGTGATCTCCCTGTACTCCTGGCTGTCACTGAGCAGAGCATCTAACCCTCTCTTAACATTTCTACTGAATGCCATATGATGTCTAAGAAAGTACGGCCTCTTGGCTGTGTCTTTATTGTTGAAGAATATTGATTTTTATTTTTTTTTTTTTTTACACCAAAAACAGTGATGAATGTTGACTCTCCTTCTGTAGAACTGTAGTTACGCAAATACCTGCTGCCTAGTCAGCAACGGCAAAACACAGATAACAAAACAGTTTTTGCCTCACCTTTATTACAGCATTAGTAAAAACTATTCTCCCCACTCCCCTCTTCAATCAGCTCCTGCAGCCTGTTCACTCTCAGCATAGATAACTTGCTTATTAGAACCCCCTCTCCTTGCACAGCAAACATATAGTTTTAGGGAGGCATTTTTAGTTTGTTTAATCCCAACTCCAGCTGTTCATACATTTACAGTCCCAAGGGTGGAAAATTGTTCATGACCTTAAAAAAAGATTTTGACTTATGGTTAATACTGGACCTTTTGACCTATTTTTTGATAGCTTCCATGCTATAGATAAGTCATATGTTGTAAATTCCTGCACTCAGTTTTTTTTTCTCCATAGTTACCAAGCAGTCTGAGGTACCAACAACAAATCCATCCTCTGGCTTTGCCCGCTATGGTGACAGCAGCTATTCAATCATCTCATCTGAAATGCAATGGGAAGAGGCCAGAAAAAATTGTCAAGACAAATCTGCAGAACTTGCCAGCATTTCAGATGCCTACATCCACTCATTCCTGTGGATCCAGATGTTAAAATATGGAAAACCGGTATGGATCGGTCTTAACAGCAATATGGTAAGTGCTGGACAGATGGGAGGTACAAGGTGCTTGGTGAGCGCTCCTCCTCTTTACAGACCTGCTGGATGCCCGATCTACAGCAGTGCTGAAACAGCTGTACTCTGAACGGTTTTACGTTATACTACACTTTATGTGTATACGCATAGATTTCTCGGGGTCATTAGAGTTACTCAAAGACTTTCATGCACCAAACGGAAAGAAGAGTCACAGAAAAGGCTAAGCAGGAAGCAACAGATGAAAGTAGAAAGCTCGAGGAGTGGTAAAAGAAATAAAGGGGCAGACTGAGCGTCACAAGCCAGGATGCGCAGCTGTCACGCAGCAACCGTTAGCTGTTCTGAAAGTCTAACTCCCTGCCATACAGAGGGCTACTTATAACTATTACTATATTAATAAAAGTTGTTATGAGTATTAGAGAGATATTTTAAGTTTATTTTGCCTGTTTAATGTCAAATAATCCTTACTCACCAAAGAGCTTGCAGTTTTAATTTAAATAAAGCAGAGGAGAGGGGACGAATTCTCTGTAATTGCTCCTCTTGATGTGGGATTTACTAAATGACCTGATGGACTCATATGAGTTTCTTGTAGTGTTGTAAAAGTTGGTGTCACTTCAGAAAAACCCTCCTGAAAGCAATGAGTCCTTGTGTAACTCAGAGCACGCAGTGACATTGCTTAGAATAGTAAATGGTGTTTAAAAAACAGAGCAGCACAGGGCTTTTTTATTATTTTTTTTTTCTGAAAAACTCAAATAGACATAGGACACTACATTTATCTGTCAGCTGCTTATGTAAAAAAGCTCTGTTACCAGAACTTTTTTGTTTTCAGACTGGCAGCTATTACAAATGGACCGATAACTGGAAAACCAGGTACACAAAATGGGCAGCAGGGGAACCAAAGGAGAGAAATGCTTGTGTCTACCTAGATATTGATGGTACTTGGAAAACAGCACCCTGCAATGAAAGCTACTTTTCAGTTTGTAAGACATCAGATGGTAAGCAAATGAATGTAGTAACATTAAAGACACATTCCCAATTCCATTATTCTGCCTAATCCTAGGGACTTTGCTCTGGTTTGAGCTAAAACCCTCAGAGGAGTATGTTTCAGGATACCGTCTATCGCCCTGCAGAATTCGGAGGTTTGCTATTGGGTGATATATGAATTCAGGCACATGACAGCCTCTTGTGCAAACAGATACAGCTGCACTGCTTTCATGTGTATAAGATGAAGCTCTCTCTTCAAGCTATTCTGTTCTTTCTGAGATGTGAGCATAAATCACGCTTGAGATTGTGTGTAACATAAGTAAGCGCTGGGAACGTGCAGACTGTGTGGACTGCAGCAACTGGATAAATTCACACACAGGTGTCACTGAGCCAAAATACAGGCAAGAGTTTCACTCCCATTCACTGTTGTTAAAGCTAAAGCAGTTCTGATGTAGGTGTAAGAGCCTGGGGAGTGTGAATCACACTTGAACTCTTCGTAGAGGTATGCAGAGGCATGTTTGCTTGTAGGTTTTGTAGAATTGTCGTTTTCCCTCCTTGAGGTTTTAAGACCACATCATATAATATGTTCCTGATGTGAGATTCAATACAGATTTTGTCACTTGAAGGTGGCTTCCGAGTTATTTTTTCCAGCCGTACATTTGGTCTGCATATGTAGTGCAGACCAATAGAAGTGAATAGGAGTTGCACACACGATCAGAAACAGAGACTAATTTGGCAGAGGCCTGCTCTGCTGATGGCTCCTTTGTACAAAGTGACAACACACAGAGACCAGGCAGCCATACAATACTGGACTGTGGTATCAACAATTCATTAGCCTACAACAGTCTTCTGTGTTGTGAGAATGCGTATTAGAGATGTACATCATCCCTCAGGGTTTGCTTTCCTCGCAGTACTGCCAAGGCAGGCAGTTAGATGCTGCAGGATGTGACTTGTTTCCTTGTCCTAAGAAATGTGATTAGAGACATAAGATGTTTCATACTCTTGACTGCCTGGGTATCCCCGTTGTCTGACCTGGGGGCCTGCAGGAATAGTCAGGAGTAAAGGTCCAGATATTTAAAGCTGAGTGAGAGAAATCCCACACTATTTACACACATATCCCACCTCATGGGTTACTCATAACGCAATACCAATTTCATACCATTTGGCTTCTTCAGCTATAGCTCCTACTGACCCTGCTCAGTTGCCTGGAGACTGCCCTGAAGCAGCCGGACTCCGAGCTTGGATCCCGTACCATGGCCACTGCTACTACCTCGAAGCATCAGCTGAGACAAGCTGGGCACTGGCCTCTCTCGAGTGTGCTCGGTTAGGTGAGAGCCTTCAACTGACAAGATTTGTACGAAAGTTTATACAACACTCACATAAAAATGTAAAAACATTGATTTAAAAAAAAAAATTAGAAATATTTTATTAACCTACCAAGCTACTCTAAATCTGGCACAACTAAAATAAACCGACGGAAGTGACTCCGTGCAGCCTTGTGGCCTCCCAGGGGCTGCCGCCTCCCCAGGTGTACAGCTGCCCATCAGCTCCTGCTTCTGGAGCACCATTCTGGGGGCGGTGG
The DNA here is from genome assembly GCF_000708025.1 of Charadrius vociferus. Taxonomy (NCBI): domain Eukaryota; kingdom Metazoa; phylum Chordata; class Aves; order Charadriiformes; family Charadriidae; genus Charadrius; species Charadrius vociferus. The sequence continues at coordinate 938,254 of NW_009648894.1, forward strand.
TGGGACCCACAGCCACTAAGCTCCTTCAGGGCTCTGTCCTCTGCAAGAAACAATGGGGAAGCCAACAGAGTAGCGTGCATAATACTTTCAAAAGTTATTGTTTGTACAGACTTGAAAGAGGAGGTCATTCCAGTAGTTGCTTATGTAGATTATAGTTATTTGCTTGCTAATGTTTTTCAGGTGCTACCTTGGTTTCCGTAGAAAACATGGATGAATCTGACTTTCTGATCCATACAATACAACCACTTGGAAATAAAGTAGGAGGCTTCTGGATAGGACTTTACCAAAATGTGGATGGTAATGTCTTACTTTCAATATTTAATTTAAAAATGCTTTGCTAATGTCATAAAATTGAGGACAGCTGCATTTTTACAAAAAATTATGTAGTCTCCTGCAGAAAAAATGGGTTACTATTACATTTTTGAAGTAATTTGCTGAGCTAAGGAGTTAAAATATCATTGAGATACATTTTAATTTTTGTTTTAATCTGTATGTTTCTCTTTAGGCCAGTGGTTATGGCTGGACAATGCTGCACTGGACTTTGTCAACTGGGAGGAGAAAGAGTCCAACATGGAGCACCACTGCGTTGAAATGACTGCACCATCCGGTTATTGGGACAACATCGATTGCTCTTCTGAAAAAGGATTTATCTGCAAAAAGCCTAAAGGTAAGTCCTTAGGGACTCAGCCCTTAGTGACAGAGAAGATCTCTTTACAAGTAACTCTTAGACCCCTCCACCACATGTCTGGAAGTAATTTCTGTCAGTTTCATTTGGCATATCCCACTTTTCTAAACATCTGTAGTTGTCTGGTTTTGCAGACTGCGAGCTCTTCACAGCACTGTCTGGTCTCGCATGGGAATATGGTAATGTGCTGTATGCACCCTAGGTTGAGAAGGAGACTTTCAGAAAGTTTTTGAATACCTAACACGGGCATTGGCATGGCATCTGTCAAACACTTATGCAAATGTATGACTTTTCCAGGAACTAAGTACTGCAACAGTTATTATACCCTTGCAAGGAGGAATTAATGTGAATAATCAAGCTTCCTCTCCAACCCTGTTATACTCAAAAACTGTATTACTGCCCAACGTGAAGAACTGTCTTCACATTGGGCCTGATTCAACAACCTTTAAGTCAGTAATTTCCCAGGGATACTAAAAGGCCAGCTGTTTTTGTTGCAATAATAATATAAGAAATACTTCCCTAATAAATGAAAGCTTCGAGTCATTCCAGAAGCTGTCTTATCAGCATTTCTGGAAAATTTCACGTTATTACTGTATATACCAGACTAATGTTTCAGAGGTAAAAAAGCACATGTATTATTCCAAAGTGGAGATACAAAAGATACAATTGTTTGAAAGAAAGCACTTTCATTCCATTCTCTTAAGTTAGGTGTTAAAATCAGTCTTACCTAAAAAACGGTAGGTTGCCATCTTTAAACCTTCCTACTTCCTTTTGTAGTAGCTGTGAGATCAGGTTTAATTTTCCAGGTTTTGCTTTGTGCGTTGTCACCAGTAAGTCATGGAGAACATCTCTGTCCTATGCTAAAAAACCTCATTTCCTGTGTGAAACAACCTTTAAGATTCCCCTGTTCAGATTAAAAGTTGGAAGGATGTGATTTCAATGCTAAAGATATAACAAGATACAGTAGTTCTCAGAAAAATAATTGAAAATTTGGGGTTAGCTTTTAATCGTTTTGCAAATGTAGTCTTTAATTAAAAAAACAAACTGAAGTGTCACCAAGGAACAGTCATCTCCCATGCACTGTTAATTTCCATGCTTAAATCAGCACGTGCCCATGGCAGTACATCAGTTAATCCCCATTAAAAATTTACTAAGACCATCCGAATTATATTCCATCCCATATAGTACTAAAATCATAAGGAAGCACTAAAATCCACCCACTGAATCATAAGATGCTCTGATACAATAGCCTGTCTTAGTAGGGGGGTGGTATTCATTTTACATTCTGCTCTGCTTTCATTTCATTTTACATTTTGCCTTTATAACTTCTGGGTAGCAAGTGTGTTTTCAAACTGCAATGTGAAAAAAAAAAAAAAAAAGGTATTTTCTTCATCTAAGGGACTCGATTCAGAATAGTTTTTCTTACCTTACAAGAACATGCAATATGTTTAATTCTTATTTTCTGAGTGTCAAACATTTTTTTTAACTTTTTCAACAAAAAAAAAAGATTTTATAAAGGTCTTTTTCTTTCTCTTTCTTATGCATAGCCATATGGGAAGATTACAGCCTTGATTCAGAGGGCATTTTCTAGGGAAGACATTTAAGAATCTTTAAACTTGATTCTAACAGCAGAACGCTCCTGGACATGCAGAGTTTCCTAGAATGTGAGATGTGAAATTAATCTCTAGAGTTATCCATCATGTTCTTAGTAAATTAAAACTAGTATTTCAGGAAAAATGTGAAAGGTATTTTTGAATAAACATAGAAAAGAGTCAGTATTTGAATGTTGGTAGATGTAAAAACAATGTAAAATTTTAAGTGAATAAAAATTATAGTTTGGTAATGTTAAGTAGGAAGGTAAAACCTTAGTAACATATTTTTTGCCTCACTTATGTTGCCTTCTATCACAGACATATATGTTATTAATGCAATAGCAATACTTCAGGGTTTTTGTTTCTTTATAATTTTAGCAAAATAGTCAAACTTATGAATTCTAATGAAGTGTCTCATTATTTGTCTCTGATATTTATTGAAGTTGAGCCAAGTGGGAGTCCTCTACAGCAAAAAGGTAAGAACTTGCATAAGAAAATTAATAAAAACCTAAATACAAGAAGAACTTAAAATGAGTTTTCCCAAATCAGCCCCTTTTAGAAAACAAGTCCTGCTGAGAGTTACTGGGATGCACGGTTATAAATCACTCAGGGTAATCCCATGGTGCCTTTTACGGTCACACGAGCAGTCTCATGTTCTTGGTCGACTGGACTGCTGCAGGGCTAACCCGGAGCTGACAAGCTCAGCAGTGACCCAACTTGTGACTAACTTTGAGGACAGGCACGGAGAGTTTTAACTATGCTGTTAAAACCTATGTAGACGTATATGCAAATTTCTTCCATAGGTATTATTTTAAACAATGTAACATGAAAATATTGTAAAACTAATTTCCAAAAAATTAGCACCCCATATCCATATCTAAAGCATACATTTTTTGCTAAATTTTTACAATCATCCACTGCATGCATTGTATATCAGCGTCATTCAGATCCACTAAAAACACGTTAGCTTTAGCAACAGAGACCTGGCTACTGATCAGCAACCGTTCCGGGCTCAGACTTACACTGAACAGACTCTAAGTTCCTTGTTTTTCATGTTGTATGTGGAATAAAAAAATATTAAGGTTTCTCACAGTTGCATGTATTCATTTCAGGCAAGGAAATGAATGCGGAGGCTCACCCACCTGTTCATGTCCCCGTTTGGCCACTCATTTTTTTGGCTATTCTCACTCTTCTTGGAGCTGGCATGTCAGTCTATTTCTACAAGAGAAAAAGACAAAACCAACTATCAACAGATTCTGGCAATGAAACCCTTCTCAGATGATGTGTCAGTGACTGAAGAATTGGTGCGAATGGGTCCTGTGGCATGTATCAATTCAGAGGAGCAAGTTACTTGATGAAATTAAAGGATGTATCTCTTAAAAGTCTCTAGTGAGGATATCCGTAATCTTAAATGAAATCCCCTTTTTCTTTTTGCACTAGCAGCCTCTTTTGTATCGTGCATATTTTATAAAATTGGACTTGATGATGATGGATTGATGTTACAGTTTTGTAACAGTCAAGATGTTCTCAAATGTACACTAGTGTAAAGAAGTTGTCAAGAATAAACAAACATACTAAAAGAGGACTATAGAAGTCAGCTAGTGAGAATGAATGTTCAATAAAGTGTGATTACGATTTAGAACTGTATTCCCATGACTTTGTGGACACTGCAAAGAACTCAAAAAATAAAATCTGCCGAACTCTGCTGCAATTTTGAACTCGTTTTGCCCCACAAACTTCACTCTGTCAAACCAGCACTTTTATTGTTCCTTATAGATGTACCCTATTACGCTTATACAATGGTGCTTCATATACGTATCTCGGATAACTTTGGGACAGAAAGCACTGCCATTTTCATTTTCTGCTATGGAAAATACAGTTCATACCAGCAGAGGACATTAAGCTAAGGTGTAAGTTTTGGTCTTTTTTCAAGCTGATGCTATGATTTTTTAAATGTAATATGTTCACTAACATGAATTAAAATATTCTCAGCCTTGCATTCTTCTTTCTTTCTGTTAATGCTTTGAAACAAAGTTTTTATTAGTATAATTTTCAGCTTCGGCCTTCCCTGTGAATCAAGTGAGAGGAAAGGGGAAGGGAGGTGCTCCTTTCTGTGCAGTAACTTTTGTCAATAACAAGGAGGGCTTCTCTCCCCACCACTTTGAATTCAGCCTGAATAAGCACCAACTTGCAACTTTTAAATGCAAGAAAAAGGAACTGAAAACTAAGGAATGCAGAAGATAATACTGTGCTAGAAATCTGCAAGAAGCCTAAATTTAAGATATAAGAAAAACAGGGAAAGCTGTGCAAAATAGCATTTAGGTGAGCTGCAAATATAATTTAGACAATAAACACTTTATGGGGAAGAGTGCTTAGCAGATAGCCCCAGCAAACAACCTGTCTTCCCAGGCTGCCCAGGGTCTACTGAGCAAGCTGGAAAGTTAAAATAAATAATAATAGAAGGTGATGAAGTTTCTTTTCTAAGCACTGGACTCCTCTTTCCTTGGCATAAATGCAATCAAGAATTTAGCGCACTGGTGAGAACAGGTTATTGCACAAGTGAAATGCAGCACGCAGGACGATGACCCCAAAAGGTTTGTAACCAGCATTGAGCTGGTTGGTTATGTGAAATGGGCAGTTCTGGAGTGCTCAATTCTTCTTTTAGCCAAGCTCAGTGTCTGCATTAATCCCTGCCCCCATCACTCTGCAGCCCTGGGGAGCTGAATCCTCACAAGCATTCATTTACACAAGACGGGTACTAAAGCCCAGTTTGGACTGGAGCTCGGTTGGTCCTTTGTGAGGCAGAGGAGGGAACTGAGCAGCAATGTGCCCTCCAGGTATTTTCCTTTGTTGGAGCCATTTCATTTTATGATTTCAGATATATCCAAAATATGGTTTCATTCACTAAACTCAGCCTCTATTTCTCTCCCACCCTGTTTTCTGTGGCATCACTCAGCTTTAAGACTTTGGGCTACTCTTGTGAGCCTTGCTCACATTAAGTCCTCCCTGCATGTCACCTGCAAATAGAATATTTTTTATTAAACAATTTATTCAATTCGTACTTTTACTGAAATCCAGCCATTTTTTTCTGAAGATATTTTTCTCTTAGTACTTCCTAACAGTCAACAAGTTTAGTCAGTTCTTGCAATAATTTTCCCTTCACACCTTATAAATAAAAGCAGACAGTTGCTTCTCATATGCCATCTTCTGTTCAGTTTCTATATATATTTCACTACTGACTATTTAACTTCTCACTTTTTTCAACTTTTTTATCACAACTTCTTTTAATTTCACCAATGTAAATAAACAGAAGGAACAGTAGGACTCATCTGCCTGTGAATATTTGCCAGCACAGCTTTGTGGTGTAGTTGTATAAGAACTGCCGTGCCAATATAAGTCTTTAGATGAGCACTTTGCTCACAGATTAAAAGGAGCTTTTCCAATTTAGCTTACATTTGGCTTTGTCCTGGAACATCCTCATTAGGAATCTTTCAGATAGATGAACACATCCTTTTGCTTGACAAAAGTATTCCAGGCAAAAGTTTCCTTCCTATTACAGGCAAACTTATCACCAGCCTATAGCACTGAACACCTTCACTTCTTCCAGACCTTTGACAAGGAGTAAGCAGCCCAGCCTCAAACTGCGATCAAAGCAAGCACTGTAACAGTGCAGAAAAAAGCAATTTTAGCCCTCAGAGTGAGCACTAATTCATAATGCACCGAATACTGCAGATCCTGTAAAATTTGCTCTCTTTTTGATATGTAGAGCTGTGACATGATAGCGATGTACTGAACCACTGGGGTTTTGTCTCCCTTTGTTTCTGAGATGTAATCGTTAAAGCAGAGACTGAGTTTTTAATCGATGATATTTCACTGCAGTTTTCTTGTCACCAGTTCTCCAGTTGCTTTTTGAGAGGACTGTCCTGTGTAGCACCACAACAGCTGACCCGCATAAAATACTTGCAAAGTGTCAAGAAAAGACAAACGTCACCAGCCCTAGTTACAAGGATGGAGACTTCAGTTTCAGGAGCGACTCATTCTTCAAAGAGAGCAGCGTTTGCAATATGCACTCTAGTTATTTCAAAATACCACGTGACAGGGTGTTTCCTTATTTAGAGTACAGAGCTTTATCCATCAACCCTTTGCCACAGAGAAGGACCTGTCACTATCCTCACTCAGAAGGGTTTTGTACTCTGCTTGTTTTATAGTCCAACTTTTGGTGGAGGAATGAAAAGCAAGTTACATTTGCAATGCGTTTCTCCAGGTTCCTAGTTTTTCTGTCCTTCGTGCGCAGTTCATTACAGTCACCGGGTAAGTTTCCTGTTGGTTTTGTGTTAAACAAGATATGAAAATGCTTTTCCTTGGGCAACTTTACAGTTTTAATGCATGGACTGATTATTTTGTATTTGTTGTCAGATTTGATACATGATCTAAAGAGCATATTGGGTATTATATCCTCGCAGTTCCTGATTCACAGAATAAAAGAGGGAAGATGCAGGGATGTTGGGGGAAAAGGAGGCAACAGAAGCAGGATCTTTAAACTGGATTTTCTTTCTGTGGATAGAAAATCAGATGACACTGTTTGAGAAGGCGATGAGAGATGAGGAAGCATGGAGTTCTTTCTATTTACCCTCCCCATTCCACCCACGGTGCAGTGATCAGTCAAAGGGTTTTAGAGCCACATTTTCATGACAGCTGTCCAAGATTCTTATTCTGTTCGAAGACATGAGCTATGAGAAGGAAGAATTGGCTCCTCCCCTCCAGTCTGACCAAATTAGAATAGTTCTAGTCTGAAGATGTATGTCACTCATGGGGTACAGCTACAGAGAGAAACAGAAAAGCAGTAATGTATGTAGAACTGAGCAGATGAGTGTGTTTCCATGAATGTGAGACTGAGAGCATATATCAGAAATTTCAGGATGAAAGAACACTCCTGTAATACTATGGTAGTTTAAGAAGACAAAGGATTGCTAACCTTAAGGAATCTGTGTAGAGAGTGAATCTGCAAGACCCCTCCAAGTGCAGAAATGTGCAATTGAAACTTAAAATTTTCAGTATGTAAATACGCTCATGACAACCTGATCTGTATTCTCTCTGGTCAGCTATCCTTTTTCTTTAAATAATTAATGAAAAGATGGAGTGATAAAGTGAACTAATTGAGCCATACAGAACAGCACAATGCAGTGAATTCGTCGTCTGAGATCTACTTGTGGGTTTTCTCTTTTCAAGAGCCACAACTTTGCAGCAACTTATCATCACAGAATTTGACTTTCCTACAAGATATGTATATAAGTCAAACTCTAAACACAGTGTTTAAAATCCAAATTTTATTAAAACAATATTTTCTTTAAAATCTCTAGCTATACAAGGGGGAAAAATGATAAAAATTAATGAAAATAAGATAGTGTGACTTCTCAGTTTAGACAGACAGATATACTTATAGATAGACCTATTAGTAGGAAGTCAGATTCATCATTTTATGACTATTTTCCTGTGTCCTCTTAACCCTGTCTTCCCTCTAGCTACCTTTACGTTACAAGGAAACGCCAATGGACAGCCATGTGTATTCCCTTTCAAATATGAAGGCAAACAGTACAATGCGTGCACAGATGCTGGTAGGTCAGATGGCTGGCTCTGGTGTGCAACAACCGCAGACTTTGATGCTGATAAACTGTATGGATTTTGCCCACTAATAAGTAAGTCCTGCACTGTATTTATTAATTTGTCACGAAACGTTGAGAAAACCATCTATTGAGCTACCAGGTTCACTATCAGCTACCAGCTGCACACCCTCATAACAAACCTTGTCAGAGTAGCGCCAGTGAAAGGAGGTGGCTGTTTCTCTTTGCAGACCAGAGAGATAAGGAAGTTCCTTGATGTCCATTTTATGTGACTTAAGTGCATGACATAACCAGCATGAACTTAGACTGATATCTTCCTTTAAAAAAATTCCCATTGCTCTTTATTCCTCAGGCATGCCCTGTAGGTCAATTCTTTCTGCCATATACTGTTTTTTTCCCCTTAACATCATTTCCATTCTTGTTCTTGTCTTCTTTTGCCAGCCTACATAAAAATGGTGCTGCTAAAACTATTCTCCTCTCTCATCTTTGTACTATCTACCGCACCAAACCTGTGTTTGGATTCCTCCAACTCATGACACAGTTTTTCTTTCTCACCAACTCTTTTCCCAATAACACAACAGTTTCACAAGGTTTTGCTAATTTTTCTGCAAACAAAGACTGCAGCTGATTGGTGCTATACAGACAGTTTTTATAGCTCCTCAGGCTGTCAAGGGCCAGGCTCTGCCATTTTTGAAGAAGCTGCTTCTCTTGACGACGATTTAAGAGGGAGTTCCTGCTCCATGAGGATGAAGAACATCCAGGGTCATAGTCTACCTACACACTTGCTTTCCTCCTCTGATTCCACCCTGGAATCTCTTTTTTCAATAAACAGATATCCCTGGTTTACCTAATGCTACATTTTATGTAAAAGTAAATTTAAAAGCAAATATTGGAAACCCATTCACTCCCTTCTAAAAACTTAGAAATATAAAATCATGCTTATAATTTTTTAAAAATGACACTTTTTTTTTAATTGATACTTAATCTGATTTCAATTTTTCTGGTGCTTTAAAATTGATGAAAGCATACGGTTAATAGTGTGCATTTTTAGAGATTTTGCATCATTACATACTTCATTTGCTTTTAGTTGCTGCAATGTCAGTCCCCTAACAGCAGTGCTCTACTTCACTTCTTCTTCCAGACGACACAGAAAAATTTTGGACAGAAGATGTTTCAACTGGCATTCACTATCAGATAAACTCAGAATCAGCTCTAACATGGCACCAAGCGAGGAAAAGCTGTCAGCAGCAAAATGCAGAACTATTAAGCATCACAGAGATACATGAGCAGGCATATATAGGAGGTAAAATGGTAGAAAACAAGACCTTAGAATATGTTAGGGTGTTGTGCTGCCCCAGAGCTTTAGACTGCCTAGTCTTCTGTCTCACTGAGGAAGACGGGCTGTCAGGGGTGGTTCAGCAAGGAGATGGTCTGAACTGCCCTTCCACTAGTTGGTGTTTCTTTATGAAGGATTGGTCCCAAACCTCTACAGGGAGGGAAATAGCCCCATCCCACCTTTGTGCTCCAGTTGGAAGCTACCACATCTTCTGCAGCTTGTCCCCGGGGGGAGGTTCCTCCTCCTGCCTTCGTGCTGGTGCACTCATTCCTGAGCAGCACTATGGTCTGGTCATCAAATTTACCCTTTTCCTCTGTGTTTCAAGGATTACTGATCTTTCTAGGAGAACATAAGATGACGGCTAGATTGGTCCTAATATGGGTATATTTGCATACATAAACTCCACTGGGTTTCAGATACGAGTATCATGGTATTAGTTTGGTTCTAAATGGTGACAAAGAGGCTTTGAAATCACTCACACAGAAAAAAATTTGGAAGCAACTGATTGGCACACTGTCTCTGTAACCGTTTTAATGTGTTTACTCCATGAAATCTGTTAAAGAAACATTTTAATGAAAATAAAAATAATGAAAAGAAGATTTTTTTTACATCTCATGTTGGATTGAAACAAAGTGAGAGAAGTGAAGTCTTATTTAGGTAGTGAAATAAGATGTTTGTTTGGCCTTTTAACTACCAAGATCTCTGCTAAATCAATATTTATTCAGTTACATATTTTACTTTTTTAATCTATGCACCTCAGTAATGCAGAAAGTACTGGGTTTGGGGTGGTTTAAACTAAGAAATATAAATTTCTTACTTTTGACTTTATTCCTTTTAGATGAGCTTGCTAAGAATGAGGATAGGGAGACACAGCTGACTTTTTTTTTTTTTTTCTAATTTAGAGCTAATTAAAAAATTCAGCTTTGCATTCTGGATTGGATTGAACACTTTGAATTTCGACAGTGGATGGCAATGGGCTGGGGGCAGCCCTTTCAGATATTTAAACTGGGCTCCAGGTAAGAAATGTATCTATTTGGTAATCTTTGAATAGATTCTGATAAGACACCAACTAATAAAAACTGCCCCAGCTACTTTTATTTCAGGAAAGCCCATGTTGATTTACAGTAACTGAAGATCTAGACCTTTATTTTTAGAAGTACACTTCCAAATTACAAAGTTCACTGTGGAGATCAGCTACAGCAGGTTCTTCTATTTTTTTATCTAAGGAAAGATCTTGTTTATGAAAGCAGAGTGCCATTTGGAGTGATATATAACGCTACAGATCAGAAACCAGAATTTTTCCATAACATGTTGTCGAAGAGTATAAATATAAATCAAATCTTCTAAAAGCAGCAAAATATTTAGAAAATAATGGCACTATGTCATCTGGAGAAATTCTAAATATTATGGAGAGGCTTACAGAGCCAGCTCAAAATTCCTCAACAGTGTATAAAAAATTGTACTGGGCAACCTCGAGGAAGGGAGACAGAGGTGAGTTTGTGGTGCTCCTCACACGTGAGAAATTCTTCTGTTTGCTTGTCATTCTTGTGGTTTGATGTTTTCTTTGTGCCAGGAGTATTTCAAGCCATCTCCTGTTTTGGAAAAGTTGCAAGATGGAATAATTAAACTCTCATCTCTGTTTTTAAAAAGTCTTTCTTGGGCAATTTCTTTTGCTGCTTACAGAGGTTTTTTACACACTGCAAGAGAAAAGAGAAAAGCTATTTTATAGGAAAGCAGAATTGTGAAATTCTTGAGATATACTGGATGGATGATATAATTTAAAACTGAATATTTTTAAAGTTTGGAAGCTTTTGACACAGGATAAAAGTCTAGCTTCAGCTGTTCTGTCTGTGAGCACCAGCATATCAGGAAAAGAACCAGAAATTTCCCAGTACTATCCTGACACAAAGTCAGTGGAGGGTCATTCCTTCACTCTCAAAGCATAAACCAAAAGCAGCATCCTACAAAGTACAACAGCACTTATCCTATGGAGGAGGGCTTCTTCTTATTAAGTATTGAAGAAATCAGAACAAGTTAATATTTTTACCGATAATGTGATGTTTTTGTTACTTTTCTTATTTATTTTTGCTGTGAGATTCTATTTTAATTTTTACTCAAAGGAAGTCCTTTCCTACTCCCTGGGAAAATCTGTGGAGTGATGAATCCCACAAAGAATGCTAAATGGGAAAACCAAGCATGCAACCAGAGACTTGGCTACATTTGTAAAAAGAGAAAATTCAGTTCAGAGTCTGACATCATACCCAAAGGTAGGTTAGTCAAATAAAAAGAAAGAATTTTCTTTGACTCCTAGAAAGAGCAATCTGTAAAGATGTGTAAATGATAAAAGGTATGCAATATTATTTTTCAGCCTTTGAAAAACACAGCTATACACGCACACGCAGGCTGTTATATATTGCCTTTGTCCTTCCATTGTGTATTAACCATTCATAGGAGAATATTATTATTTTGTTCCATCACTGTCATTCACTCTTGCAAGACAGACAGAAGCTGCTCTGCCATGGTAACCAGTGCCAGCAATCAAATTTGCGTAAGTACAGTAGAAATGTTATGCTTCTCGTTTGCTCCAAATGAGTAATTGCAGTTACTTCAATATTAATGCAAAAAATGCTCCGATGACAACAGCACACAATGCATGGGATTCATACAAGCAGAGCAGCAGTATTCACACAGGCTACATTTCACCTACGGGCCAACAGCTTCAGTGACACACCATGGCTATGACCATGCCACACGCAGGAGGGACCTGCTGCAGGCGTCGTCTGGGACTGTTATAAAAGCTACTTTTAAAGAAGTAGTTATATTAAAGAAAACAGAGATAATTTCAGAGGGTCTTTATTCCAGCAGTAACCTTAAAAAGAAATGCAGGACTCTATTTTTAAAGCAAGCTTAAGGTAAGCTTTTAAAGACATTTAGAAATCTAAGTAATAAAAAAGCCTCTGAGTTAATATGAAAACTACCAACTCTGCACTGATCTGAACTGTTTACTGACCTGCAGTGACCAAAGAATTACTTCATGCTTTTCATATCTGAAAACTATATGTGTGCTTGCAACAAGACATTGAACAGGAGGCAGAGCCTCACGTCAGCCAGCGCGGGCAGCACGGAGACCACGACGCTGTCACCCAGCTGCTCCGGGGGGCAAAGAGGGGAGAGGCTGATGTCTGCTTTGGTCTCTCTTTCCTGCCAGAGCGTTATTTCAAATGGCATGTCTGACACAATGTGGGCATTTTTCAATGATTCTCTGCTTAAGGAGACACGATTCTGTTTGCATATTTAGCACACTGCCTTAATGATAATTGTTTTTCATTTGAATGTATTTGCATTCCTAACTACAGATTTATGTTTATTTATGTAGTCCCACTTTTGCAAAGAGTGCTCCAGAGACCTTATTCTAGTGTCCTTTATTTTCCTCTTACAAAATTGCTCTGAAAAATTGTACTTTAATTTTAGAGGCATTGAGACCTATTAGGTGCGCAGATGGTTGGTGGCCATATGCAGGCCACTGCTACAGCATTCAGCGAGAACGTAAAATATGGAAAGATGCTCTGACTTCATGTAAGAAGCAAGATGGAGATTTGGCAAGTGTCCACAACATTGCTGAACACAGCTTTCTGGTGTCACAGCTTGGTTACAGTGAGTATATATGTAGACCTGTATTTCATTTGCCCCATCTGTAACATAAAAGCTGGGCTTCATATTAAATATTAATGCTTCTTTTCCGAAATGTCACAAGTGGAAGGCTAAATCTAACTTATGGTATTCTTTTATGTTATTGCTGCTACATAAACATAGAAGTATATTTATATTTATAAAGAAATAATTTACATTGTAAAACCTTATAAAGCAAGAAAAGGAAAATAATAGACACATAACAATCTCTAAAAATTGCACTTTTGGCACCTTTATTCTATGCTTAATAGCTTCAGAACTGACTTCCAAACCTATAAGAAATTTAACTTCTTGCTGAGATTAAAACCTCTTGCTGAGGTTAACCTCTTGCTGTATATCCTTCTAAGAAAATATCTTTCCACTTCTGATTTTCCTTGGATCTGTAGTAACCAGTCCTGACACTTGCCGCACGTGCTGGACTTGGTGAACGCCCCTGGCGGGCCATTACAAGCCCTCTAACGTTTCCCCATGAAGGAGATGTTTTGGCAGATGTCTTCGTGGCTTGGGCTCAGTATGATCTCTTGACAGGTGGGACATCACTGTCCTGCCCTCCATGCTAGGGACCATTTTGTTGTTCTGAATCACAGGTACTCAGAAAGTTTGTAAAAATCTTCTGCCAGCCACAAACCATTAAATACCATTAAACTTGGTATTTCTGGATGGAATCTGAGGCATTTTCAGTACAGACTAGGACATCTCTTAGTGCAGATCTGAGAGGAAACCAGCATTTTTGTTAAAGCATGAAGACCAGCTCTCATGTACCGCATCCCAAATTTATCAGTCCCTGCTTGTTCTGGGTGTGAAAATATTCACTGTATTGCATAGAGGACTGTTAGCAAACCTATCTCTTTCCATGTTTCAGAGCCCACAGAAGAGCTATGGCTGGGTCTGAACGACCTGAAGGCTCACTTCTATTTCGAGTGGAGTGACGGGACTCCTGTGACGTTCACCAAGTGGCAGCGCAGGCATCCCACCTACACAAACGGTCTGGAGGACTGCGTTGTTATGAAGGGGCAGGTATAACCATGCAGTCATCTTATAGTAATGCAAACTAATAACTACATCAGTCTGAAATCACCTGCCATTTCATTTTCCTAGTGCTACCTTTTGAAATTTCTTTTCTGCTGAAAAGTGTGTCCTAGAATCTTCTCATTAGATTCTAATTTTCCCATTAGATTCATTCTAATGCTGCAGTTATAGCTCTGGGAGAGGAATGGGGATGAACTAGTTAATACCTTGTGTGGTTATCATAGATGCTATTTGCATACCTCAATCTCCAATCCAATAGACCATTACATCCCTCAACGTCACTTCATTGAGACATGGCATTGAGGCATGGAGACCTGGCACTAGGGCATGTGTCTTCAGCTGTGACATAAAGACAGCCCTTACACCTACCTGTCAATTACTTAAAATCCTACACTATTTCTGACTGCTTGACTCATGTACTTTATTTTCTTGCAATACATCATTCTTTGGGTTTTTAAACACATTTACATGCACACACATACACGCAAAAAGTGTCATGAATTTTAAATTTCAAATAAAAAATGTTGTTATGAAAGAAATGTTGTTATTGAAGGAACTTTTATATTGTTTGCCAGTATTAAGCATTAGTAGAATTGATCATAAACCAGATTTTATGGAGGAAAAAAGATCCTATTGAAATTTTATTTTTTACATAATTCCTTTTTTAAAAGAAATCAGTCATTTTCCAAGTCTTCTCCTTGATGGATAAAATACTTAGATTTACTGCAACATGCTCAGATGTACATTATTTTGGTTTCATTGATCTTTTTGCCAGAGGTGTAGTGAAATAATACTGCTCTAAATGCAGACCCATTAGCCCCACGAGATGTATCTTTACAAACCCTCTGATAAAATAGATGGTTAAGACAGCAAATAATACTGAGACTTCAAGATGTCATTTAATCCTTTCTTTCATCTCAAAACAACATCAAATGGATCTTAAACCAATTCTGACATACGTGTCTATTTTTTCTTAAAAAAAAATCTCCAGCAATGATCCTATAGACTTCCTAGGTAACATATTTCAGTGGGCCTTTTAGTGAAGAAAGAAGAAAACTTTCTTATTTTTATGAATGCCTTTTTTTTTTAAATGCGTTTCGTCTCCCTGCTATTGTAGGATGGATACTGGGCAACTGATGTTTGTGATAAGCAACTTGGTTACATCTGTAAAAAGAAGCCTTCATCACAATCCTCTGAGAAAAAGGCAATGGAGGACCCAGGCTGCCAGAAAGTAAATACTCTCTCATAAATTCATGATATTGGAAAAAATGAACAGGAATTAATTTACTGGTTCTTCCTTCTTTTAGAGTCCTTCTGTTTGTATCTTCTAGAAAATCTACTCTTGAAGAAACCTAGTCTTTTCCTGCTAGCATTTTACTAATATATGTGCATTTTTCATTTTTCTCTGAAATACTCAGGAAAGTAAAGATTCATTTCCATGTACATGAATACTGCCTTTCCCTCCATTCCCAGATGAGCCACCTTGTAACAAAATTACATATCTCTTTTAAATCATATTCCACTGATACTCTCTCTATTTATGCTCTTAGCCTAACAATACATGTAAAATTACCAAAAGCCACTTTGTCTCTTCTGCTGTCTATCTAAAGTCTTTATAAAGTCCTTACTATATAATAATGATAAAAGAAAGAAAACAATTTCAAAGCAGACAAGAATCAGCTTTTCTTTACCGTGTTCCTACAGATGGACTACTTAGTTGGCCTTTGAGTGATATCAGCAGATTATTTTTTTCCAAATGAGTAATTTTTCCAGAATTGACCTTTTCAGAAAATCATTATATTTATATTGGTCAGCACAGATCTGTCTAAGAGGAGGAAGAAGCAGAGATGTTTTACTAATATTCCTCCTTTCTGCCCTCCCCACAAACAAGCACTGATCGCATTCCTCTTCGCTCAGAAAGTCTCCTCACCCGTTCCACTTAGGGACTGCAGGGGCAGCTTTGGGGAGCTGTGCTTTTATGTGAATTCATTTCCATATTTCAATATTTTTGTATATCATTATTGTCAGATCCCGCAGCTCTGGAAGACCGGAGCTGCAGCTCCCCCCTGAATGAATCACAGGCTCTTTACAGTGCGGTTTGCATAATCCCAGCCTTACAGAGCCCTGGAAAACGATAGCAGGTAGCACAGTCACAATTTTCTTTGAAAAGTCATGAACACATAAAGAAGATGAAAACTATGATCTTAATGTCATCCTTTAAATAAAAAGGCCTTCTGTAGGAGCAAACAGCAACACGAGCTTGTGTTTATTAGCAGATCGGCCCAGTCTCATCTTGGTTTTAAGCTTGGTTGCAACAAATTTAACATCGAATATTTATACACAAAAGAATAGAGCTAATTTCTATATTGAATTCTTTTTGAATTTCACATTAAGAACCTTGTGTTTTACACAGGGTTGGAAAAGATATGGTTTTCACTGTTATTTGGTGGGGTCTGCACTTCTGACGTTCTCAGAAGCAAATAAGACATGTGAACGGAGCAAAGCTTATCTAGCTACAGTGGAAAGCAGGTAGGAAAATATCTTTTTTTTATACTCCAGAATCAGTTCTTCTGATGGAGAAATTTGCAAAAATTGTACATTTTTTGAACTCTTCAAAGTATTTCATCAGCACTTTTCAAAAATTTTGTATTATTAAGCCAAATAAAATTATCCATGCAGGAACAAAAAAAAAAAGACTCAATGTTTTAGGGCATTCTACTTAAGATATTAAAACAGTTTTCGAATTTTGGGGGTTCTTGAGTTAAACAGTTTTATCTTTCATTTCCTAATTAAAGCAGCTTCTGTGTTATTTTGGGGTTCTTTTCTGTTGGAAAATAGTTGCTACAATTTTCATCTATTTACTGATGGGTGTTCTCTCATTATGATAGGAAACCTTTAATGAAAAATATTTTCCTGAACTACTATCTGAGCCGAATTCTGAACCAATGTAGGAAATCTTCCCCAGGGCCTACCCCACCGCAGCCAGAATGTATCATCTCCAAACTACCCATATCTGTCAGGCTTTGTGGGCTTCATGACCTCTGAGGAAACATGACTGCCTTCAGAGGTGATGGGTATCAAAGCTGGCAGTTTGGTCCTCACTTGGTGGTCTGTTTGAGGCACCTCAAAGGTTTGGAAAGACAAGGAAAATAGTAGAAGCCCAAGTGAGTAGTGACTTGCAACATTTCAGAGAACTCGGCGGAAAGGTGAGAAGACGCCTTCAGCTGAAAGGAGAAAGTTGTCCCTCACCAATTTTTTGACCACACTTAAGAACTTTCTCAGCTTTTGCCTGAACTTCACTGAGGAGCTATTGCCTTGTGGTCATGCTAGCATGATAGTGATATCTCTGTTTGTACCACTTAGATCAATATTGCAAGGTAATAGGTTGTGAATGAACACTGTTTTCCACTTCAGAAATGAGCAAGCCTTTCTGATTAGTCTGACGGGGCTGAGGTCTGAAAAATACTTCTGGATTGGTCTCTCCAACACAGAAGAACGAGGGAGTTTCAGGTGGACCAGCGGTGAAACTCCTCTCTTCACACACTGGAACAGAGCAATGCCAGGTAAGCTCTGCATGGGGTCAACCCTTGTGATGGGAGCACAGCTGGAATTCATGCAGGTTTCTGCTTTCCATCCCTGGGTGTTAGAAATTAGAGCGCTTTCTTTTGTGCTTGCAGCTTTAGGTGGCCAACACCATCAGACCTTCTGTTTGGTATCAGTGTCACAAACACAGTCACAGCTGAGTGTCAGGTGTTATGTAAGTCAATCTCCTGCGAAGTTGTACACAAACAGATTTTTCATGGGCTAGACTGAAGGGAATACTGTGCAGGAGTTAACAAGGTCCACAGTCTCATTTTTTAAACTTTTTTAACACCAGTTAACAACAACTCATCAGACTGAGAAAAATTACCATGGGCAGAGTTCTTTGACCCACAAGGTGCATATGTGAGAAATGAGCAACAAGTGTCGAGCTGTTCCGCATTTCAACAAAACAGATTAGGGTCTATGTGGGAACACTTACCGTCACGCTTCACCTTTGACACTCCAGCATTCTCCTGGAGAAACAGGCTGCTCCTGGCTTGGATGGGTGTACCCTTTGCTGGGTAAAAAAGTGTCTGGCTGGACAGACCCAAAGAATGGTGGTGAATGGAGTTAAATCCAGTTGGCAGTGGGTCACAAGTGGTGTTCCCCAGAGCCGGGTACTGGGGCCACTTCTGTTTAATATCTTTATAAACGACCTGGATGAGGGGATCAAGTGCACCCTGAGTAAGTTTGCAGTTGACACCAAGTTTGGCGGGAGTGTTGATCTGCCCAAAGGTAGGAAGGCTCTACAGAGGGATCTGTACAGGCTGGATCGATGGGGCTGAGGCCAATGGTATGAGGTTCAACACGGCCAAGTACCAGGTCCTGCACTTGGGTCACAACAACCCCATGCAGCGCTATAGGGTTGGGGAAGAGTGGCTGGAAAGCCGCCTGGCAGAAAAGGACCTGGGGATATTGGTTGACAGCTGGCTGAATGTGAGCCAGCAGTGTGCCCAGGTGGCCAAGAAGGCCAACAGCATCCTGGCTTGTATCAGGAATAGTGCAGCCAGCAGGACTAGCACCGTGATCGTCCCCCTGTACTCGGCACTGGTGAGACCCCACCTGGAATATTGTGTTCAGTTTTAGGCCCCTCACTACAAGAAAGACATTGAGGTGCTGGAGCGCATCCAAAGAACAGCAACAAAGCTGGTGAGGGGTCTGGAGCACAAGTCTTATGAGGAGCAGCTGAGGGAACTGGGGTTGTTTAGCCTGGAGAAAATGATGCTGAGGGCCTTATCACTCTCTGCAACTACCTAGAAGGAGGGTGATAGGATGAGAGGAAATGACCTCCAGTTGCACCAGGGGAGGTTTAGACTGGATAATAGGAAAAATTTCTTCACTGCAAGGGTTGTCAAGCATTGGGACAGGCTGCCCAGGGAAGTAGTTGTGTCACCATCCCTGGAAGTATTTAAGATGTGTGTAGATGTGGCACTCAGGGACATTGTTTAGTGGTGGACTTGGCAGTGTTAGGTTAACAGTTGGACTTTATGATCTTAAAGGCCCTTTCCAACCTAAATGATTCTGTGATTCTATGATAAGGATGATTTGTATTCTAAAGCTGCAAAACTGTTTTTGGCAAAGGTGTGTTTGAAGACTTGTTGGCCCATATCTAGGCTATGGCAGGAGGTATTAATTTTATATCCAGTATGTTTTTAATCTCCATAATCTGCATCTTACTTTTCCTAATTTTCTATGAATAAAAGCAAAGCTCTCATTTCTTAGACAGTCATCGAGACTTTGGTTTTACTAATTTCTTTTCCATATCACAAAGGAAAAGAGCAAGGCTGTGTTGCCATGGGAACTGGAATTGCAGCTGGATTATGGGATGTTGTCACCTGTGAGAAGACAGCAAATTTTCTTTGCAAACAGCAGGCAGTGGTAGCGTTGCCTTCTGCTCCTCCAGTGCAGGTCCCTGCAGCTGCCTGTGCCGAAGAATGGGATGGAGCCTCCTGGGCAGACTCATGCTTCAAAGTAAGTGTGTGTCTACCTTGCCTGTGAGCCTGAGCACGGGGGAGCCCAGGAGTTGGTGCCTGGTCACCGTAGTACTCAGGGATTTAAGTGCTGGGTCATTTTTGGGGAATGATCTTCTCCATGGTATTCGAGTGCAAAAATCCATCAAATATGATGAAATCCAACAATGAAAAACTTGAAACCATGAAAACAGAGTGCTGGAAATATGCTTTCTTTTATTTAAATGCCAGGTGAGAACCTGACCAAATTTATTTACTTCCAGGAATTCAGGGCTTCCGAAAAACATAGCATTGTGTCTCAAGACCCAGCAGCGTCACTTGCATAAGACAACGTTTCTAAGAGAAAATTTATGGAAACCTGGCCCTCTGCCTGGCCCTCTACCTTTTCTCACACAGCATGTGATACTTTTAGTGATATTTTTAGATCCAGGTTCAGTTTGATATTGGTGATGCTTCAGCAAATAAAGGTTTTGTGCATTCTCTTTATTTAGCTAAAAATGCCTTAAAAAGTCTCCATTTCAGAAAAAAAAGTAAAGAAAAAGCAAAATAGAGAAAGGAAAAGTAAATATGCAATATTGCACTTCCAGGTCTTTACTTAAGTATCCGCTCACTTTCTCTGTTGAGACTCTCTGCCTGTTGGGAGGCCAGAGAAGATTTTAGCCCTGTATTTATAAGGGTCTCAATTTCTATGTCACACTCAGTTATTGTTACTAACATTATTTCTTCTGCCAGTTACCAAATTGCTGATTGCTCTTTCCCCAAAATGTCAAGCATCCAGTTCCTCACTTCAAGAATGTGTGTACTTCATAACAGAATGTGGTGCTACGTGTACGCTTGCACCACTGTACGGAAATCTCTTCCTTGGCCAGGGTCAGCACCTCGCAAAACAGCTTTCTCTATCCCTACTGCCTTTTCTATTCCAATCTACTTATTCTCCCTCCACCTTCCATTTCTCAAAAATCTCCTGCTTTCTACTGCAAAATACGATGACTGAGCTATTCCATCTTTCTTTAAGCCTTTTAGTGCTCAAAGTTCCAATTAAGTTATAAAATATTTTTTTCTTCTCTGTACATTGTGATACCTTTTGTTCCCCTTAGAGTTTTGTGCTACTTTTCCCTTATTTTAAAATAGAAGATGCTAAGATCTTTAATCTTTATTATTTATTAATCTAATCTTTATTATTATAGGTCTTGACCAATGTTATGTTGTCTCACTCAAGAGGAAATGGGTCCTAAAGTGACAATGATTTTAGTTACATAGGCAATTATGTATTTGCATACGTCAACCTTTGCACACTTAGTAATTTATTTTTACCTTTTTTTCCCAATAGTTTTTTGTGAGAGAGGGAAACCAGAAGAAGTCTTGGTTTGAGGCTGAAGAATTCTGTAGAGAAATAGGAGGAAATCTGGTCACAATCAACACAAGAGAAGATCAAATTTTAATATGGCAATTAGCATCGTGAGTACTTGCACAATGATTCTTTTTCATGTTCATGCCACATTACCTAGGAATTCCTTCAAAATATATCTGGAGCTGGGCAACTGAGTGAATAAAAACAATCAAATTTAAAATTAAAATTAAAATTTAAAATTTTAATTTGGAAATATCATCCTGAAACATTACTTTAAAAAAAAAATCTTGAATATTCCAAAGTGGCTTTGATATTTTTGAAATTTTCATCACAGGTTTTTATCAAGTCTGTTCTCCAGATCTGATCAACTTTCTAAATGTTAGTCCCTCTCTTAAAAGGGAGACAGTAAGATGTTCAGCTCTAATTGTGACTTTTTATAACTAGCTGCAATTCATATTTAAATCAACACATTCAAAAAACCCTTGAGTTAATGTGTAATGTAAACCAAAATGCACGGACTTAATGCGCAAATTTTCTGACTAAAGACTCCTGAAATCAGAGGAATTAATTTTAATTAATTTTTTGCTAACACTGTAGATGTCATGTCTTGCCTGCAATGTAGAAATTATGCTGTTATTTTCCCCCCAAATTAGACAACAACATTCTGATTGTACACCGTAATGTCAATGGCACATAATGTATAGGAGTTTAAACAAACCTGTTTCACATAGTGGTGAATCTAGGTTTAATTTCTCAAATAGATTTAAAAATGTCACATAGGAAAGTCTTGTGAAACTGAATATGTTCTTACTTCTCTGTTGTCTCTTTGCTTTAGACTATGAAATCTTTGCAGAGGGAAAGCTTCATTTTATGTAGTGAATGAAATAAGACTCTCTTTTATCTTGTCCGTAGGTATGACAAGATAAATAGCATGAACTATTAAATAAATGACATCAGAAGTGCCAAGAAACAAATCATGCAGCTGAAAAACAATTTTCTTTTTTCTTTTTCATTAGTTAAATTGTATTATAGAAGTCGATTTATGGTTTACTTTTGCTAAAACCTCTTTCCATGAATTTCTGCTACAGCCAAGAGCTGCACTGCAGCCCCAAGGACGAGAGCCTGAGCTCGCTCTGTGTCACATCACTTGTCTTTTAACTTGCGTTCAAATGTGACGAGTCTTGCCCCAACACAGAGCACCATCAAACCCTTTGAGACAGAGTGCAGGCAGTGAGCCTGTCTACGGGCCCACAGCGAAGGAGTAGCTCCCAGTTCCGATGTGACAGAGAGCAGCATGTTTGCACGCTTCCCGGCATTTATATCACGGTCCCTCTTTCTACGCTCATGTATCTATACTGTATGATTTATTTTAGGGATAAAGGACTGCACAATCAGGCTTTCTGGATCGGTTTGTTTCTTTTAAATCCTGATGAAGGATTTGCCTGGATTGATGGTTCCCCTGTGAGTACTTATTTGCTGGATATTAATTGACTTTCTGTCCTTTGAAATATATAGATTTTCATTTTTTTATGCCTTTTTTAAGATCCCTTTAAACCTTTGGCAGGTGTATGGCAGCCCTTTATCCATCAGCTGAGTGGCTGCAGTGCTCAGTGGTGGCACTGTCTTAACACACTAATGGAAGTACAAAGTTGCCTCTCTTTCATCCCTGGTACCAGGTTATATCCCATCTTCCACAGTCTGTGCTCTTAGATCTTCACAGCATCCCAGACTGGGCACTGCTGTATGTCACTGCAGAGCAGTCAAGTTGTCATCTTTCACAAAGCGAGATAAACACGACTCCCTCTGCTCATCAGCTTTTCCTCCATCAGACACATTCTTTTCTATACCGTGTAATCTTTACGCCTTCTCTGGGGGGCAATGGGGAAAGTGAGCTGATCAGCATGACTGTCACAGCCCCCTCAGACCTATCTGAACTCCTATTGATCCCATAAACAAGGTACCTGAGATGATGAGACCCTGAAATTGTGTTACAATGGCAATCTCAATTATTTCCACTCCTCTCGAATCACACAGTAATGGAGATGTATTTCCAACACAGGTAATTTATGAGAACTGGGATGAAGATGAACCCAATAACCATGAAGAACTTGAACACTGTGTTATGTTTAATAGATCGCCCCAAATGCGCTGGAATGACTTGCGCTGCGAACATTTACTTAATTGGATTTGTGAAACAAAAAAAGGTATGATTGCTTCCCCATTTAATTGCAGCGGTAAACCTAAGTTCCAAAACAAATTGTATGGATTTAAGCAAATTGAAAAGAAGAAAGATACTGGGAATTGTTCATTTTAAAATCACTTGCAGTAAAGGCAACACATAAAGCAAGAAGAATGAATGAAGGTATTTCAATTATACTCAGATGCAGGAAGTTAAAGATGTCCCTATTACTTTATCTCTGGCTTTATCTCTTTCTGCCATGTGTTGAATAAATTTGCAAGGCGAAGGTGCTTATCCCTTCTCCTTTTATCTCCTCCCTGTATTTCTATCTGCTTCAGGCTTACCCAGGAGAGCCAAAGATGCAGGACACTACAGTACCCTGTACAAAAGAGAAAAAAGCCTTGCTTCCCACTGTGAAATGAATAACGGGAACCAAAGAGAGGGATCAGTTGCTATAGAAACCAGCACCTCTGAAAAAGAGATCAAATGTAGAGTCTGGTGTAGCCTTGAAGGACACCCCCATCCACCAGCTTTACCTGGGAAGCAGGGCCCTAACGCCAGGCCTGCTGCAACTGGTACCAGGGCATGACATGGAGCTGGTGGACGTGCGTTGAGGTGCCTGCCAGTTGCAAACTGGGCTGAGGACCCCAAGTGACAATAGACAATGAAAGAACTTGTTTTGCTTTCTTGGTCCTACTTTTTCATCCCTGCTTCCTGGTTGTAAACTGAGTACCTGAATGCATCTCCACGGAGCAGGAGCTTCTTAAAAGCTTCTTGTAATGAAAAGAAAGTGGATGCACACAGGGAACTAGTAGGAGGCACAATAGGGAGGGGAAGGGAGAAGCAGTTATATAAAAAGCACTGAGTATATCTAATACTTGATGACTCTGCCAATGAACCGTTACCCTTAAACAGTGAATAAGACACCATGGCAGAATTGAAAAACTGCTTAACGGAAAAGGAAGAATCACTGTTCCCTTGTGGGTAGATTAGTCACACAAACACACCATCAAAACACTGACTTCCATATACCAGCTTGAAGCAGTACATCCTGTGCAGCCCCTTCTGGTGCGCTGAGCACACTGCTTTGTACAGATGTGGCTCTCTGGTCTTGGTGAGATTGCTCGGGAGGACATCTGAAACCATGACATAGATACTTTGTTCAGTTTATCTTGATCCAAGATGACCTTTCTGAACTAAAATAAATAATAAAAGAATTAGTTCTTGTTATTGTGAATATAGATTAGATGATGATCACCATGAAAGGAGGGATGCTCAGCTGTTAATTCCCTCATATTCACGTAAAACACATATTTATTTAAGATACACCTTTTTTTTTTTTTTGGAAAAGCAAGGAACGTTATGTTAGGACTAAAAAATAAAATCAAAATAATATGAAGTATGTGAATTCTTCATGAAAATATTTGAATAGCTTTAGTTCTATTCTGCACTAACTGCGTAAGAAGAAAATACTTAAAAGCTCCCAACAGAAAACTTTATATTTCTTTTTCATTTGCTTGCTTATCTCTTATCTAAACTGTTCCTGTAATTTCTTTAATAATGTGCTCCTTTCCATCAAACCACAGAAGAAATGGAGAAAGCTATTAACAGAACTAGTGATCCTTGTGAAGAACAAAATAACAGGCACCCAAGAGAAAGCAGAGCTACCTTTGAGGGGCTATAGGTTGCTCTGGGAATAGCAACAGGTTAATTGCTTCCTCCTGGTCCACCCTGTAATAAGAAACTGGGGTTTGGTATCTACTGGTTCTCCAGGTGTTTCTTGGCACTCTCCAGGACTCTCTTAAAAACAGACTTTCCTAGTGAAAGCCAAGACATCAGGATAGGAGGAATGCATCTAGACACTGGAAATGATGTCTGGTATTAACATCAAGCTTTCAGTACTTGTGAAAAGTTTACTATTATGTAGCTAAGCTTGAGAACTGGATATATTGGCTGGATTATGTTGTTTGGCTCTGGTCCTATGAATGTCAAAAAAATGAATAATGGCATGCCAAGTAAAAATACTAAATACATTTTCAAACTGATTTAAATTTCATCTACAAAGTGATTACTGCAGATCCTGGACTATTTAATACAGTGCTTTTGGAGGTATGTATGTGCGCTTTAAAGATATCTATTTTTCACTAGATAAATGTTTCTAAATTATACATATTTTTTAATTCAATCCAGTGGTATGTGCTCTAAAATCTTGAAAACACATTAAATAATTCATAGTTCCTTTTTTTTTTTTTTTTCCTCAATTACACAAAATATCTGCAACTACATAAAGCAAATGTCTCTGTATTATTTTTTTTTGGTACTTGGAATGCTGCTTATGATGATATTCTATTTTACAGGCACACTGCTAAAACCTGAACCGCACTACAAACTTGGTAGGATTTTTTTACTCTTTCAAGCTAAAGTTTACTGTATAGTTTTCAGACTTCATACAGACCAGATATGAATGTGATATATATGCTGCTTTATCTTTCAGAATATCAAACCACTGATGATGGATGGATTATTTATGAAGATAAGCAGTACTATTTCAGCAAAGAACGTGTCCTTATTAAAGAAGCACGGAGAATTTGTCAGAAGAACTTTGCAGATCTTGTTGTCATTGAGAATGAAAGCAAAAGGCAATTTCTATGGAAATATGTAAGCACTGAGTCTATTAATTATAACTGAATTCTGAAGCAGAATAGCTGATAATATAAAGAGAACAGCCTAGCTATTTAGCTAGGCCAGAGTCCTGAGTTATTGTCCTATATTGCTTATTTATGCAACAATATATTTGTTCGGAACTTGTAAAGAAATTATTACTGCTTCTGGTAGGTAGAGCAAAAAGGCAGGCAAATGTTGAATGTGTGGCAAAGGATAGTTCAGGCCCAGGGTGCTTCTCTCTTTGAAGATATGTAGTGTTCAGCTCAGTGATTATTGCTTTTCTGCCCAGTGTTTTCCTCACTCCAGGATGATCCCTTATCCCTGTTGCCCGCTTGAAACCTGGGTCCAAACCTACAGTGTTCTTGCCTGAGGTGCAAATCTTTGGGGGAAAAAAAAAGAAAAAAAATAAAAATATCACAGGCATGGTTAATGGCCTTCCAGACTTTTGCTTCATATTGAGAAACTGTTTAGTGCTTAACTGTTAATCACTCTTGTTTTAGGTTTACACAAAACTCAGGGGGGAATCATATTTAATTGGCTTAGTTGTCAGCTTTGATCAGAAATTCAGGTGAGTAAAGGAAAACTGGTAATGGACAACAAATGATGGTAATTTCATCTCATTCTGTGTGAGTATTTGTGTGTGCTTTCATTTTACAAGTTAATAACTGTTGTGCAGCTGACCTCTGGATAGTTTTCAGGTGGAGTTCTTCTATATTCAGGTTCAGGTTAAGTTCTTCTATATTTAAGCAGAGCAATGTGTTTTCCTTCCAAATCTGGGAGAGCAAAACCAATAGAAGTTCATGGCTAAGATTCATTTTGCTTAATATCTTACACTGAGAGAATGGAGTTAAACACCCAAGCAACCTCTCCTAGGTAGTGAGGAGAAGCAACAAATGTTAGGATGTTATTCACCTGATCCACTTTAGCCATCAACCTGAGGAAGAGATCAACTCTCGCCAGGTCTCCAATGGCTACAGGGAGAGCCCAGGAGGTTTTGATTAAATGTGGATATAAGGGTTGAGTCAGGCCACTCCCAGTGGCTCAAGTTATGTGAGCTGGAGGCAGGAAGTGCGAGCACCATCTCACCCAACAGCTTTCTGAAACTGCTGGTAAAGAACCCGGTTTAGAAATCTGTTTGTAGAAGTCTTGCAGGAGGACACTTTTCTCAAATGTAAGGGAAGTCCGTGCACTGGTGAGATCTTGGGGTTTCAGTCTCATCCAGATCATAAGAAGCCTTCCCTTCAGGTATGACATTACTTATCTAACCTCTGGCAAAATGGGACACTGATGGGACTTGAATGCCATAGTACTAAACAGATGAGAAGCAGCAGTAATGCTGTGGATAAGTTCCCTGCAGTAGACGTAGAGCCTTTGCCCTCTGGTTACCGTTAATACCTTGCTTGGCCCTTTAGCTGAACAGACCTTATAAGTAAATGACTGCTGGAGATGTCTGTCCGGCAGCCACTGTCCCCTTGTTTCTTTCAGCTGGCTGGATGAGACCCCAGTGAACTATGTTGCCTGGGCTCCAAATGAACCCAACTTTGCAAATAATGATGAAAACTGTGTGATAATGTCAAAAGATTTTGGTGAGTATAATAGCAACAAGAAATATCTGGTTGAATATTTAGCATCAAAAGCTAAAATGTGTGCTACATACTTAAATTTGAGGCTACTCCATAAACAGGCAGTTGAACAAGACTGACAGCTTTTCAGAGCATGTATGCTGAGGTTTAAAACCACACCGTCACTGTTAGGAGATGAATACACCACAGAGGAAGGAGGAGTGTATTAGGGCAAATAGTGTACGTGGCAACTATTTCACCTGCCTCCAGAAGGTTTCATTTATCCTTTACGAACACTGTCTGGTGCTGACTGCTGTAATGGTGGTATGAGGGTTTCAGACAGTGATTCTCTGTACTTCATTTATTTACAGGCTTTTGGAAAGATATAAGCTGTGCTGTGAAGAACAGCTTCATCTGTGAAAGGCACAATTCAAATTACTCAGGATTTGCTCCTGTTGTACTTCCACGTCTGGGAGGATGTCCTGAAACTTGGCTGTTGTTTCACAATAAGGTGCAGTAACAAATATCAGCCATATTTAGCAGATGTGCTATAGGTAGAGAAAACGACTATCCGTTTTGTCTCACTATATAAATTCTCTCTCTTTATACGCGAGTTTCTTGAGTGGTATTCTAATTAGCAGTGTAGTCAATTTTCATGTTGTCAAGTCTGTATCTAAATCTCAAGAAAGGTTAATTTGAATGTTTTGGCTTATAATTTTTGTAAACACCCACGTGCCTTTAGCCATAGTTACTTTCTCAGTTTCTAGACTTTTCTGTTTATTATAGACATACTTACTGCACAGATATACTGTTCCATTATCCTTATCTGTAAGCATAAGACCCTTTTTCGGAGTAACACTGAAATGAAAAAATGAAAGGTCACACTTTTTGTACATAATCAACTATCACAACAACTCATCCTGAGTAACACAAACAGCAATAAATGTCAAATCAAATGTAGAAAATATCTTTTTGCTAAGTACACCTGATCATATGAACTTAAAAAAACCCAACAAATGAAAACTACAAATCAATCCCACAGTGAAATCAAATAGGAAAAGTTTTTATGTATTCAAAGGGCATAAAAAGGGAGAAGCGGCATATGCCAGTTAAAAACCATGTCTTCTGTCCCTCAGAACATACGCAACCACAAAAGCAATATTTTACACTGCTATTCAGGAAAAATCTCCATGGGATACTTATACATGGTACAAAAGAGCACTTTTTCCTGATGCTATTCCACTCATGCTGAGCGCTCATGCAAGCTCAGGCTTTAGCACTAAGTCTGTGGTATATAATTGAAAGAACTTGACCTGAGAGATGTCTGCCCCAAATTATGTTCCCAATCAGAAAATAGTTGCAGTCCCTCAAAAATTCTACTTTTCAAGTAACATGACGCGGAACCTCTTTCTGTGAGCCTTGGCTATCTACTTAATTCCTGAAAAGTTTGTGGAGGTTGCCCAGCACTAACCTTGGACAACCCACAGGTTTGTAAGTGCTGCAGAGCATTGCTGTGATCAGCTGGGTCTCCATCTTGCTGGCGGATAATATTTGCATTTCAGCAGATCCCTTGTCTGCTGCTCTTTATGTGCAGGGACTAGAACTGAACTAATCAAAACCGATGGTTTTAATACTCTTTGACACCTGAAATTTTGTCTAATCCTTTACTCTCCCTACAGTGTTATAAAATATTTGGATCCAGAGAAGAAGAGAGACTGACTTGGCACTCTGCAAGAAGTGCTTGTATAGAATTAGGGGGAAATTTGGCTTCTATACACAGTGAGCAAGTGCAAGGTATGACACCTCAACATTTTGGTGCTAAGTATGAAGCCGGGATATTTCACCACCTAATGACAAGGCCAAACTAGCATCCAGATGTAAATAGCATAACCTATGAGGGAAGACGTGGAGTTGCTTGAGCCAGAGAGAAGACTGGAGTAAGATATTATGACACTTCCCATCTCTTGGCAAAAGCATCACGTGAAGGGAACAGCACAATCTCTTCCCCGTGGCCTTGGAAGATGGGATAAATAGTAATAGTTCATAGCTCATGAAATGCCCACAGATATTCAAGTAATAAAGTGAACAAAGATCCATCAGAAATTACATATGTGCAGTTGGTGCTACCTTGGGGAAGAGTGATTAATCCTTTTGAAGTTCCTTCTAGCCCTAAATTCTATATTTCCAAGAAATCTCTATAATTTTTATCTAAAAAACTTTTCTTTTTTTTTTTTATTTAAATTAAATCAAACTGCTTCAGTTAAATTACCCCCTGTAATTTTTCTCTTCTACCATTATCTCATAGTGTAACAATACTGAACCTGATATTTGGAATATTTTTAAAAGTTTATTGGTTGTTTTATTTGGAATTTGATTTATAGTGAATTTGAAGAAAGGAAACTCCTCAGCTGCTCTCTTTCTCTGATCTTTTTATTTTTAATAGCCTTCTTCACCTTCTACCTAAAGGATGTTTCCAATGAAACATGGATTGGACTGAATGATATTAACAGTGAGGATAGATATCTTTGGACAGACGGAAGCATTTTTGACTATTCAAAGTGGGCAAGACAATTCCCTTTTAGAGATAAATACATACGAGTTGACTGGAAGTATATTACGATACAGGTAAATAGAAAACAAAAGCAGAAAACACATAACTTGGATAATATACTGAAGGGTAGTGTAACCAGCCTGACCTCTCTCAGATAGGATCCTGTATTTCAATGGCTTAAAGCAGAAGGCAACCGAATAATATTTCAGAGACCAAATTTTTAAAGCTGTACCTAGTGATTAATAGGCCTTTTTAGAGTCTATACTTATGGTCATTCCTTTGCAGAAGTCTAGAACTGCAGAAAAAGAGTGATGTATTATAACTAATGCTAGAATCAATTAGAATTATCAGAATTCTAATGTTTACTGAAAATATTCATTATTACTAGCTGGGATTTTTACTTTGTTTTATTGTTTCTCCTTGTACATCATGAATCCAAATGAAAGTTCAACAAATTCAGTACAGATTACCATAAACTACATAGTAAAAATAGCTTTGGTGAACTCCAAGGAATTTTAATAGACTGACAAAAGTTCTTGCAGTTATCTGCCAAGGAAAGTACATTTGCTTAAGATATATAATACAATAAGTTTATTTTCCAAGAAACAATAAATGAAAATAAGAGCCAGAAAATTAGAAAAGAAAGGTATTAACTTTGTCTCCTCAAACCTATTTTCATTATTTTGCCAGACATTTTGCACTTCATCAGCTATAATTCTCTTCTTTAATTCTTCCCTAGACTGACTGTATTGCAATGATGAAAAGATCTGTAGATGAAGCAGCATACTGGGAAAACACCGATTGCCAGCATAACAAAAGCTATATTTGCCAGATGGACAGCAGTAAGTTTTACTTCTCACCTTCTTTGATGGAAGACATTGACTAAACAAACTGACCGTGTGAGTCCTCAGTTGCAACTGCCCAGCTGTGCCTGTAGCAGCTGGGGTAAGGGAAGCAGGGCTGCTTTCCCACTTCAGGAATTCCAGACACAAAACTAGCTCTGGGATAAGGATTATAAAAAAAGTTTGGCCTTTACAGCCTCTCCCCTACCAGCATACCCACCAACACTCACAGAGGCTGACTTCACCTACCCTACAGACTTACTCTCACTGCTTAAATCGGTTGCCTGAACATGGCAAGTAGACACTTAGAAGGCAGGGTCCACCTGCCTCATCCCAAGGCAAATGCCCATAACACGGTTAGAAGAGCCATGCCTTTAAAATGCTTTTTTTCTCTATTGACAGAAAAGTTTAGCCGTCTGTGCTTCACCCAACCAGCACAGATATAGGTATCTGAATCAGGTGATTTTCCAAATGCAAAGACAATGCATAAAGGCAAATCCATCAGTGACCTCCACCATAGGTATCTTCGCTAGCTAGACAAGACACTAAAAGTGGCTTTCCCACCCTCACCTCTAGACCTAACATCCCCTCCGTAAAAATCCCTCACACATACCCCACTGGAGGGTTAACTAAGGTCAGTTGAACGGGTTATTTTGCTCATCAGTCTCTTGCTTTTATATCGCAAGACCAGCAATAATGAGAAGGGCAAAAGTTGTAGTTTTCTTCGTGTAGCCTCAGGGTGGGAGACACATCCGGAGCACAGCTACACTGCAGAGTCCGCAGGAATAGAAACAGGGAACTGCTGAGCAGCAAGTGAAAATACAGGAAGAAGCCACAGCTGGGCCAGATGCTTCACAGCTCGGTCTTGTGCGAGCACAGAAAGCTGCACGAAGGCGTCACTAGCAAAAACAATTGCCAGGGCATTCTTGACACTGACTGAACACAAAGGCAGGTTTTGTCCTTTTTCCTGTCCCCATCACTAGCTCTAGGTCTTTGTCTTCTACCTCCACATATATCATTTAATGTACAACTACAGTTTCCTTTTTCACTTCATCCTACCTGGGAAAGAAGTAGCAGCAGAGCCACAAATTTTGCTTAGAACAAAATCCACCCCTATTTTGAGACCGAAGTGGTGTGGAGATCCTGCACTGTGCTTGTGCTCGGGAGGAATTTCACCTACACTGCGGGAGGGCAACCTAGAGGGTTCTGGGGGGAGGAATGCTATGTCACCAGTATTCACATCATTTCAGCTGGTGCAGTCTATGTCTATAGATAAGCACAGCTCATCCTCTGCCTCTCCCTAATCCCTGAATACACTGTTTACACTATAGTTACACATAATTCCAAGTTACCATTAAAATACGTCTCCTGCATTTTAGATAAGAAATGCCTTTACTGGCTGCTTGTGTTGTCACACTGCATTCATATGTTACTCAAAAGTAATACTGCTATTCATGTAGCTAGTAATTTTTCACTGTTTCCTCCCCTTCCTCCCAAATTTGTACCTCTTTCCTGCAGAGCCTGAACTGTTCCATTCCACAACTGCTCCAGATTCTGATTTCATCCATTATGGTAACAGCAGCTATTTAATCATTCCTTCTAAAATGAATTGGGAAGAGGCAAGAAAAGCCTGCAAGGAGAAATCTTCAGAGCTTGCCAGCATTTTTGATTACTACAGAAATATATTCCTGACATGGAGAGCCCTTATGGATTGGGCTCAACAGCAATGTGGTAAGATTAATAAATTGATAGGTGGTGCGGTTAAATGCTATGACTGGATTACTATCAGCAGGGAGAACTGTAGCATGGAGAGATGTAGGAACCTAGGATTGGTGGACAGCACTCACTTCATTTAATTTCATCCATCTTAAATCATGAAACTCCATCTTAGGCAATGGAGAAGGATGGGAACTTCTGATGGTGTGGGTCTCTCTTTACTAACTCTATGGAAATCTTAGACACTTAGGTCAAACCACCTGGTTAACTTTTAGATGGCCATTTTCAGGAGAGGTGAACTCTAATCAAAGGGAGCAACAGGGTCATTAACGCTAGTGCCTCGTGATCATTGGCAACTTTAGCTTTTTCATTACTTTTTAGTTCAGAAGGGTTCACAGGATATACTGTGTGCCTCTGAACACCCTCCTTGTTATGCCTGCAAAGTCCCAAAGACTAAAAGCAGTAAAAGCTACACTACCAGAAGAAAAGCATATGGAGATCCAGGTCCACCACTGTGTAAGGGAACACTTGAGTGAGCATCAGTCTTACTAACTCTGTGACTGAGTGCCAAAATGAGCTTCACCTTCTCTAGTGAATATGCAGTTGCTTAATGTACTTAACTATCACATTTCTATTGCATTGTTCTTTGAGCTGACTAAACTACCTTGAAAAAAAAAAAGACCTCTTTCATCAGTAATAATTTTCTTAACTAGTGATTGTTTTTACCAATTGTGATTCCACACTGATACATAACGTAGCAAAACATGTCTGAAATTCAGTATCCCTAGGGAGCACTTACAATAAATGTTGTGTAAAAATAGCATTTTTCATTATATGATGCAGCAACACTCTGAGAAAGCCTCTTAGAAGGCTGCATTGTCTGAGAGAATTAACTTGTTGCTGAACAATATGTCTTTCCATGACTCTAACAGTGCCTCTCTCTACCAGACAAAACGCTTGGTCTTAAAATATATGTGGTTGGTAGTCACCAACCTTGACATGAATCCTCCCACTTGCACAAGTCCACAGGACATCCCTATCCTAAACAAAAGAATAGCGTTTCAGTCCTCTTGATATCAAAGTTGGTTGCTTTTACAGTCATAGAAACATGGTTTAGAAAGCAGTTAAAATGCCATTATGACCAAGTTTGGACCACCAGATATGTTCTGGTCCTTATAAATGAGCCTGCCCTGCTGTTGCAGAGTGAAGCTTTGTGGTTCCTCCTGTTCCCTAGGCAGCAATCTTGCCCTGATGGTGCCAAGCTCAGGAGGAGCTTGCATACCTGGCCTCTTGACACATCTAGACAATAAAGTGAGATCACGTTTTATCCCCCAGTTCTTAATGTCAGCAATATACTGTCTGAGTCCGTTCCCTGTTCCTTGTAATTCTTCTGATTCCTCCTGGAACAAAAAAAGGAGGGGGGGAGAAGAGCAAACAAAGACTCGAGCCTTCCTGCTCCTGCATGTTTTTCTTTTGCTCCTTACAAACTAATAATTTTCTCAGATTTTTCAAAGTGATAGCTGCGGTTTACTCCTGAATGTTTCTCTTCAAAACTGTACTTGAGCTTAGAGTCCTTGTCTGACAGCTGACTCTGAGACCTACTTCCACCTGAGCTTTCCACGGATTTTATGTTCCTGTGGTCACGTTGCTCTTCATGATGACACTTCTGGGATGGTGATTCCACCTCACAACATTACCTGATAGGGGACTGAGCACTTGCAGCACCCTGGAAGGGTCATTTAGCCTTCAAAATTCCTTTCATGGGCTGTTTCAGCATGGGAGGCGTACTGCTGTGTCTTACTTTTATGTTGCTGAATCCTGATTTAATTAATATTTTGACAGATATACAACTGAGCTCTATATATCACTGTGCCAATGTGCATTTGTATAAATCCACTTACCTGAAGCAGGAGATGAGAGTGTAGAATTATTTCAAATGTTTTTTTTTTTTTCAACTTTAGACTTATGGCTATTACAGATGGACCGATAAAAGGAAAATAATTTTTTCTAACTGGTACTATGGAGAACCAAAACAGCGAATAGCCTGCGTCTATCTAGACCTCCATGGGACCTGGAAAACAGCACCTTGTAATGAAAAACATTTTCCTGTCTGCAAAAAATCCGAGGGTAAGCTGTGGTGATCACTTTCAGTTTTATGGCAGAAACCCTGTTCAATGTGCTTTGACCAAAATAGGAATGTCTAAGGATATATTGAGGAATAATAAGCCTGAGTATGTAATGTCAATACCTTTATTTTGCATGAACAGTGTTTTATTTTGATGGAGTTGTCATTCACCAGCCAAGACCGTGCCATTTTACTGGACTGGGGTGATAATTGCTATAGGAGTTATCCTATGTCGCCGGCAGACAGAACATAGAGACTGTGGGAGTACGAAACATTTCACTTCAAGTCTGGAATGTGAAACTTTTTGCTGACAGGGATTTTGTGGGAAGGACTGTAATCAATAAAGTTCAATTTTGTTCCTTCAACATAAGCAGTGTTCATACACTGGTTACGGCTTCACTGTTACTAGATTCTGAAAGCTGGGGAAAGGAGGAAGAGCTGTAGCTGGGGAAAAGAAGAGTCTGTTATTGGCCCAAACAAAAGTTCATACTTCATAGTGATTCTATGTAGTATTCTGAGGAATACTACAAATTAAAAGCTACAGGCAAACCTTAGGGTGGGACTGAACCCTTTTGCTTTCTCATTTGTATTAGAACAATCATTGTCAGCTCTAGTGACACAGACTTAATGGGAATTCTGAGTTTCTTTTGGTCTGTTTTTTTATGCAGTTTTTCTTTAACTTCTTTTCCAGGCCATGCTCTGAACTTCATATCTATTCATTTGCAACTTTAGTTTTAAAAATGGATGTACTAACTGACAGTGTTACTGTTTCATTCCATAATGTCAATGCTTGCAGGAAAATGAGTGGCTACTACATAAATATTCAATCAGCTTCAGATTATTCCATGCATTGCCAGAGTTAAAGCTGTTCAGAAATTTTATGTGAGGATTATTATCTTGAGGAAAATATTAAATGGGAAATTTCCATAGTAAACTGTGATTCAGATGATATTTTATTTAAAAACAAATTGTTATTTGAACCTCTCGAGGGTTTGGGAGTTTTCTGGCTTTTCTTTTTCTGCTTTTTACTGTATATTATATTTATACAAATTTGTTGGTTATAACAAAAAAACTGGAACCAAAACCCCCTGAACACTCAAATATCTTTGAGACAGCCAAAGAGATTTAGTTGGTTACACTGAAGAGCGTGGGCTCACACTGAGCCATTCAGCTGTGACTGAGCAGTTCTGCTCCTCATTGTCACTCTTGACATAGTCACTAATAATTCTAGAACTCTGTGCCAAAGAATATTTTGAGTACTTTTAAGAAAAGGGGTTTTTTAAATTGTTTTCCTATCTGAAGAACAGAAATCCTTATTGAATGAAAGCATCCATTTATCTTATTTCTTTCAGATGTACTTCCTTCTGATCCCCCACAGGATATTGGAAAATGTCCTGAATCTGATCACATCTTTTGGATTCCTTTCCGAAGCCACTGCTATTACTTCAATGCCAATGAAATGAGCTGGGCTCAGTCTGTGACTCAGTGCGTTCAGTCAGGTAATCATTATTTTTACCCAAAGATAGTATTTCAACCTTGACATAAAAAAATCCCCATAAAAAAGTCTTGAAAACTAATGCAGAAAATGCTACACATATAAAAAAAAAGGAAATCAATGTCTCATTTATTCTTTGCCATTGATGCTGTTTGCTTTTCAGTTAGTTTGAAATTAAGGTGATTAATTTTCCTTGGGTTTTTTTCCAGTTGTGCTTGTTTCTTGTTGTATTTCTTCATTCACAAAATTTCTCCTTTTAGTGAGAGTTTAAAATGAGTTAACTTCTTTCCAGCCTTATCCCTTCTCTTCCATATATCTCCCTAGATGAGAGCAGAAGTAAATATCATAATAACAATCACTTATTTTTAACATGGGGTGTGTGATCTGAAAGGGGCTGCATGTTCTGCGTAAAAGTCCTTGCTCTGTCAGCAGGGCTCCTGGGCAGCCTGCAGAGCCAGGGGAGAGCAAACACTTCCCTCCCCCATCTCGGAGGCACCTGGTCCTGGCCAAGACCACGAGCTGCTCCTTGGCCCTCTTCCACCTGTGGTGCTGAATCATCAGCTACCTCATCTGTGCTTCAGGTGGCCATGAAAGAGAAAGGGAAGCACTATACTGCCCAAAAGAAATGGACCCTCTTGTTTCATATCTTTTTAGATCCTCTTTAGATCCTCTTAGCCTTCTTCCTCCGCTGCTATTGCCAGAAAAATTAATACTTCAGTTTGAATTACAAATCTGTTTGCTGCGCAATGTGACATGCTACATGATATCCTGTCAAACCACGGACAACAAATAAACAACCATCTGTAATACCTATGAAAAATATTACCCAATCAGTTGAAAATGTACACTTTGCCTGGCGTTTAAAAATCATCATCTTCACTGTGCTTTCATGTCTCTCATTTCTTATGACACCACTCACAGTCTGTGCCGTTCCCCTACGGCTGAACACTGCTTTCTCGTTTCTGTTTAAATCCTTGCTTACTCCCTAAGGTTTTATTATTAACCTTATCCCATATCAAAGGCTGTAACTACCACTGACTTCTATGGCAGGGGATACCTCCAATCATCTTCTGTTGTTTTTCTTGTAGGTGGTACATTGGCTTCTGTAGAAGACCTGGCTGAGTCAAACTTTTTAGTAGAGCATGCAGACTTATACACAAGCAAAACAAGTGGCTTTTGGATAGGAATATACAGAAATGTAAATGGTAACTGTTTTAACTTCTATAAGTAATCATAAATAGACTTCATCAAATGGACAGAAATATGCACAACATACATTGCTCTTTTTAAGGAACTAATTGAAGTCCTACAGAAGCTAAGTTAAAAACAAAAAGATAGATTGATAGCATATAATCTAAAAATTCTTGGAAGTTGACGGTTTTATCCAATAGGTGTGAAAGGCTGTAGAAAAGAAATTTGCTTGGCTTCAGTTATGGGTCTTGGATATTGCATGGGTCTACCAAAGTGATGCCAGCATGGGAACCGCCTCAATTCAAATTGCCTATATCTGGTTCCATGGCAAATATGTGGAAAGCTGATAGAAATATCTCTCGAGGCACAACACAGAAAATACTGTTCTTTAAGGAAGTGAGATACAACCAGTAATTTCAGCTGTCCATACCTGAGGCAATCATGGAGCCTCCTTTCTAAATTTGAAGGACCCAGGAATTGCTGTCATCAATGATAATTTTGCACAGCTGTTTACGATTGCAGTGTCACCATGGACCTCCACACAGGTCACAGCCAATGACATGTCTCTGTCCCTCTGACCTCAGCCCTCCCTGAGGATGTCTCCTATTTCTGGTCTGTGAGAAAGCCTTTCACACCCTTTTTGCCCTGTGCCCTGATCAGGAACATGTCCTGGCTGGCTCTCATCTTCTCATGGCTGGAGATCACCTGTGTGAGAGTTGTGGGTGTCCAGCTGGAACCCACAGCATCGAGCTTCTCTGTGTCTCTGTACAGAGAAAATTAGGCTGCTGGAAACCAGAAAAAGAGTGCAGTGGAAAACATAGATCCAGAAGAAAACAACACTAGTGTCAATCCACAATCACTCAGAAAGGATTTTGGTTTTTTAGATTCATTTTAACTCATAAATACTTCTAAATTTTTGGTTTGGGGTTCGTACAAATAAGAAATATTTTAATTTTAACTAAGCATATCTTTAAGCATTTCAGTAAAAGTTGCTGAAATAATAATTTAGAAATTAAAAAAAAAGAAGCCTAGCTTTATTTTTTTTTCAGTTCAAAACTTCTGTACCCTTGACAAAAATATGGGGATATGTAAATTAAAACTAAGTTATGATTAGCAAATCTGCAAATCATAATTTGGAAAAGCAATTATATTCTTTTTAAGAAGAGAATCAAAAGAAATAATATACATTAGGAAATAACCACAGATGGAGTAGTATTGCTTTATTAGGCTGAGTAAAGTAATATTATTAATATTCACATGTATTAGTGAAGATCTTTGATGTTCACTTTGATGTATTGCTACTGATATTTGCAACATTAGGGCAGCTGCTTTGGCAAGACAACAGCGCCTTAGACTTTGTCAACTGGGGTGAAGGACAGCCCTCAGAGGACCAGCTTGATTACTGCGTGGAGTTGTCTGCATTCTCCGGCTACTGGAGTATCCTTCCTTGCTCTTCCCAAAAGGGGTTTATTTGTAAGAAGCCAAAGAGTAAGTGACTTCTTTAGTATCTGCTCTTGATGTTTATGGTTTTATTTCGGTAGTAATAGCACAATCTGGTCATTATAAAAGACCAGCGTAAAATCCTATATTTACAGTCTTCCTTATCACCAGACAAAAATACATGAATATATAGTTATCCTTTTTTTTTTTTTGTCTGCCCTGTCCATGTTTCATTGCTACATAGCTTCAGACTTTCTTGCATTCTGTGATGAATATTCAATTAATAACTAAAGATAATCAATATTTTCTGAAATTTTTTTAAACTCCTTTGTTGTTTTGCACCCCTCCAACATACAGATACATTTTCCTGTTAACATTTGTATTCACTTTCTATGGAACAAGGGGTGCATCAATAATTTGCTTTTCTTCCTCTTGCTGTACCATGACACATGATGTTCCAGCAAGAGATAGATGAAGCAATACCGTTTAAATAATAACAGAACGGAAGCACAATCCAGAGCACGTATATTGACCTTTAAAAATAGTACAAGTGTTTTGGTTAGCATTTTTTTTTTTGTTTAATATTGTGTTTCTGTGCAACTGAGCACCATCTGCTTTGGTCAGGAAGTGGAAATATCAGAATATTGTGAGCCAAGCAGCCATGTGTGTTTTTTTGGAGTTTAACTGTTAATTCCGCAAAAAAAAAAAAAAAGTACGATTTCCTGCCCTGTTTCGCAACCCTGAGGTTCAGGATGTTTCTGAGGTTCTGTCCTCTTCCACTCGCAGAGCAAAGCTGCAGCTGGTGGGGAAAGCAGCCACACACATTGATAGCAGTGTCACAATATTTTCTGTAAAGGAAAATTCTGCTTTTGGGGCAACTCCTAATTTTCTTTGGCTAGTCAGAGCAATAGATGCTAGAGAAAGTTCATGCTTTGTTACCAGATATATCAGAAAGAAGAAACTCGATGTCAACACATACTTTATTTGTTGGGTTTGCCTGTGAATGGCCCCTGTGTGCAACACTAAAGTACAGAGACTATTCCCTGGCACCAGGTTCTCCAGCAGAATGGGCTCTCAGCACAAGCAGACCTTACATTACAAGGAGCTCTGCATCCTCCCAAGGGACAATTTAGCAGTTGCATTTCCTTCGTGCAGGCAAACACCCCGGAGCTTAATGCGTTGCTGTGCTTCTGCTGCAAGCAGCCCAGCTCCTGGTGCTTCCTATGCTGGAACGCACACTCCGACTCTCCCCATGGCTTCCGCCACCCATGGGGCAGATCTGCTCTTGGACTGGCCGTCACCCAGCTTGCACCCAGTGCGCTCGGAAAAATCTTGCAGATGGCGCCCTCTTTGCACAGCCAGGGAAAACTGCATAAGGAAGCTCGAGCTTATGAATGTAATTATAGATACAAATGAATTCTGGTAAATGAAAACCTGCTGGGTCTCAAAGGAATTGTATGCAGTACAGGAAGACAGTCAAACGTCCTCAGTGTTTGATCAAGTTGTTCCCAGTCTCTGCTGGCACACAGACCCAGTGAAGAAGGCAAGATTTAATAACCATGGGAGAGGAGAGGAGAGAGTCCACCTAAACCAGTCAGAAACTACCTGTGCTTGGAGATTCTCTGATTATTAAAAAAGAAGCAAGAAAGGGGCTTTAACATGCAAAACACTGCAGTTTTATTACAGCTTTTCATCTCTGTTAATTTAGCAAACGTGTTTCCAGGAGAAGTGATGGGGTAACTTTGATTAGCAGGTTACTAGACCTTTTGCTAACGTGAAACTGTCAGGATGAAAATGTGACCTTTTTAGATTTTGACTAAACATTTGTCTTTTTCTCTGACAGCTATTCTTAAAGCATCTGCAAACATGGAAGGTAGGATTTATTTTTCCTTCCCAATAGTTTCTAATAGACATGACAAGAAATACGTGGGGTTTTTTATTAATTGGTATTTATTATTTATTTGTCTTTTATATATTTATTTATATGAGCGTAATTTACATAGCTGCCACTGAATTAATTCCCAGCATAATTCAGCAGTACTTATGAGACACTTATGGCATCCCAGGATAACTAAATGCTTTGGTAAACTGATCACCTCCTCTTCGCCGCTTCTTTTGCATGCTAAGACCTATGAGGGGGACTGACTCAGAGACATTATGATAAATTTTTAATAAAACTCTTATCCTAAAAAAAACTATACAATAATATATACACCTTAATTAGCATAGCTTGTTTGCCCACCCTCCTATCCTTGCCCCAAGGGAACGGTAGAAGAAAGCCAGGAGATGAGGTTATATACCATTTCCTTCATAAATGAGGGTTGCAGATTAACAACCTGGTCATTAAGGGGGAAATGAGACCAACAGTTTTCAGTACTCTTCATATTTACTTATGGCTACTGTACACCCACTTCTATTTTCTTTGTGTTTATTTACAGATGCCAAAAAGGACAAAGCACGTGGTCACATGAATATGTGGGTACTACTTAGTCTGGTCCTCATCATTTTATTAGGGATGGGGTTCATGATTTATTTCTTATTCAAGATCAAAACTCAAAGTGAGACTGAAAGAGAGGTGAGGCGGCACAGCACACTGCTAGAATACAGCCATGTCCTAACTGGAAAGGACGATGAAAATGATTCTACCAACAACAAAGAAAAAAATGAACACAGCGTTGTCTAATGGGATACCACAGCCAAACTGTATGGTCCAGCTCAAAAAAAAAAATCTAGCCAGAACAAAGGAAATCTTTGTTCACCTTATAGACACTATGAACTAAAATTAGCAATTATTCCTTTGGCAAGGATTAATAGTGATTGCTCTACACTCTTCAATAAATACTCTCAGGGCTAAGATGCAGTACTGTGTAAAATGGCTAAACAAGCTTGACAAATAGCAGAAACAGTGTGAATTTCAATTTAAAAATTACGGATTAATACCCTAGCATTCTCTCCTATTAGAGATTCGTGGCACCATCACTTAGTGAGTCAAGTGCAGCCACATGGTGAGCACTCAGTTTTGGGGCAAACCTGCACTTTAAGAATATGTCTCACCACAGAGTACTGAAGAGTGCACACTGTTACTCAAGTAAAATGGTGTTTGGAATAAATAGAGAATTATTGCCCCTGTTTTACACTCTTTATACAAGTATCTTCCTTGCCATACTATTATAAGTGAAATACAAATACTTGTCCTTCATGGCTTCAACTTGGATTTTGCAAACAAGTAAATCTTTGCAAACACTCAGTCATATTCTTGACTTTGAATGTTTTGTATCAGTTATGAATATAAGAATATATCAATAGAGGATCTATATCTTATATAATAATACTTAAGTGTTGTCTAATTAGCATGCAGAGGTGTTATATGGTTTTGTGATCTAATGAGTCATTTACCTTAAAAGAGAAGCTAACAGAAGGTAACACAAAAACATGAACAAGGCATATGACTAAAAAGAAGCACAAATAAACTATAACATAAAGTGGATGCCAAATAAAGCTGGAACGATCCATTCCCATTTTTATTTCATTTGATTGCTCATTTTAGGATGCCTTCTCTTACTGTCCTCCATCTCGCTAATAAATGGAATGACGACTGGACACTGTGTCCATGCTACAGGCCAGTAAGGCAGTGGGGCACACCACTGTGTCTTGGTAGTAAAATGCTTTAGAGGTTTACTGTGCTTTTTCAGTTTTCTATGAATGCTATGTTGTCTATAACAGACTGAAGGAAAAGAAAAAGATGTCAAGGATCTCTGGGAAAAACAGACCCTTAGAAAGTGCGTAAGGACTGTATAGGAGAGGTCACTGGGAAGGAGAAATTCCCGTGACCTTGGACTGCCGGTTTGTAGACAGTGCAGTCAAACAAAACATTTTGTAGA
The DNA here is from genome assembly GCF_000708025.1 of Charadrius vociferus. Classification (NCBI taxonomy): domain Eukaryota; kingdom Metazoa; phylum Chordata; class Aves; order Charadriiformes; family Charadriidae; genus Charadrius; species Charadrius vociferus. The sequence goes on from NW_009648894.1 coordinate 980,756, forward strand.
GGATAGGGAATGCAGGGCATTATGTACTCAAACTACTTTAACTGTCAGTCCCCTTGATCTTACACTTTTTTTTTTCTCCTTCATGTTAGTTGCAACATATCCATATTTATCTTTTTTTTGTAAATACTGACACTGAACTGGATTCAGGGCTCTTTGATGGCTTATGATAAAGGTAAGCCAAATGAAAAGAGTAAACAGCTCTGCAGAGAGGGACCTGGGAGTCCTGGTGGACAAGAAGTTAGCCGTGAGCCAACAATGTGCCCTTGTGGCCAAGAAGGCCAACGATGTATTAAAAAGAGTGTGGCCAGCAGGTCGAGGGAGGTCATCCTCCCCCTCTACTCTGCTCTGGTGAGGCCCCATCTGGAGTACTGTGGCCAGTTCTGGGCCCCCGCGGTTCAAGAAAGACAAGGAAGTACTGGAGAGAGTCCAGCAGAGGGCTACAAAGATGATCAAGGGAATGGAGCACCTCTGTTATGAGGAAAGACCTGGGTCTGTTTAGCCTGGAGAAGAGATGACTGAGGGGGGATATCATCAATGTTTATCAGTACCTAAAGGGCAGGTGTCAAGAAGATGAGGCCAGACTCTTTTCAGGGGTGCCCAGCAACAGGACAAGGGGCAACAGGCACAAACTGGAACATAGGAAATTCCATCTCAACATGAGGAAAAACTTCTTTACTTTGAGGGTGGCAGAGCACTGGAACAGGCTGCCCAGAGAGGTGGTGGAGTCTCCCACTCTGGAGACATTCAAACCCTGCCTGTACGCCATCCTGTGCAACCTGCTGTAGGTGAACCTGCCCTGGCAGAGGGGTTGGACTAGATGATCTCCAAAGGTCCCTTCCAACCCTGACCATTCTGTGAAACAGACGGGGGGGAAAATAACCCAACCAAACCTGAATTAATATCATTATCTATAATTTTGATATCTTGATAGTTGATGTTGGTAACACACCTCTGAAGACCCTGTACCCTGTAAATGGGTTTCTTCTCTCATATTAAGTGACATATTGCCCTTGTGGAATATACTGTGAAATTTGTCTTCAGAATAAAGCCATGAAAAATGAGATAAAATTCTAAGAGCAATTTCTGCTGAATATCTTTCCTCATTTTCCTTCAAAACAAATAAGGGATTTTGCATCACAGCTGAAGCTGATTTCCACTTAATAAAAGAGTGCAGGTCATATGTAATGTTTCAGAAAATTACTCTTCTTGTCTCATTTACATTTGGTACAAACAAATAATTAACTGTTAAAACTCATTTGTACTGTATGGGTTAAATTATTATTGAAATTTTTGTTTTCAAAATCACTGGTTAACAGAAAGATTTGGCTAATTTTTATTGGTTCTCCTGAGATAAATTCACATGAAATAACAGCATAGTAATTTTACCAGTTGATAAATCAGAGAAGATAAAAACCATAGTGCCCAGTTTGTCAAGTTACCGAGCAAAATTAAATTTTCCCATCTGGATTAATTTTTCACACTGAAGTAGTCAACATTGCTCGGTGCCTCAAATTAAATGAATACATCTTTTGTAGCAGTGAATACCTATCTGGCCAAGAAATTTGCGCATATTTTTTTCCGAGTTTCCCAGGTATGTAAGTATGAGATTTAAAGTATATCCATCTAAAGTGCACTCAGCTGCTTCTTTCTCAGAGCAGAACAAAGACAGTTAAAAATAATTTAGCAGACTGGTGTTGAACTGTTCAAATTCTGCCACTTGCATTCAAATGGAAGGAAACTTTCAAATGCCAAGTTTGAATTTTGTAAGCATCTATAGATTTCAAAATGCTACATGTGACAGGATATTTCCTTATTTAGAGCCCAGAGTTTTCTCTTTCAACTAAAACTCTGCAAAACTGAGAAGGAGCCAGTGCCAATTGGTTCCTTAAGGACTTCTACTGCAGCAATGAATTTCATCTCATCTCTTTGTGAATAACAAGAAAGAAATGAAACACCTGACTTTTTCTACAGTCCTAGTTTTCCTGTCTTTCGTTCATACTGCTTTTCAGACACTCGGTGAGTCTATGATTTTTATCCCCTGCAAAAGTGGATGTGAAAGTGGGCATTTTTGTTGTCTTGCTTGTTTCTCAGGCTCTTTAAGATTTTCAAGCAGCTTGGCTGCCCTGCGTTTCATATTCATCCTAACTGGAGTGGTCCACAGAAGTTTAAAAAAGATGCAGATATAGAGATATTTGTTCGCTTTTGAAGAGAGGGGGAAAGTCAAGATGGGGTAAAGCTGGGAATCAGAAGTCAGGACAGAGTCATGTACACAGATAAAGATTTCCTTTTGCATGCAACTTAGTTATTGGTTATGTCTGCTCTGTGAAGTAGACGATCTGCATAGTGCGCTCCACAGTCCCTGTCTGTTTATGTGATCAAGTTACGAAAAATGAAAAAGAGAAAGGAATTAAATAGGGTGCAGTATCTCCTAGCTTTAGAACGAGATTGTGTGGGATGAGATGGAGCTTGTGGACTGATGTGAGATGCAATACTGTGGCTGAGCAGATGCCAGTGAAAAACATTCAAAAGATCAGAGTCAAGAACAGCCCTGGAATAACCACTACAGCTTTCAGAGTAAGGATGGGAGGCATAGTTAAGGCTCTGAAGTTGGCCACAAACAGATCACAGCTCCCTTTTGATGTAAAGAAGGTGATAAGGTTCAAGGACATTTTTCCTTTATCTTTCAGTTCATTAGATTAGAGGAGTGAGGTACAAATCACAGCTTCGGGAAGCAGACACCATGCCGAGTCAGCTGTGCCAGCATTAGCCTGTGCAAAAAGGGGGTCTCCCCTCCGCTCTATGAGCTGGGACCCAAACCCACATTACAGCCCAAGCACGAACCTCACAGTTCCTAGCGAGAACTTGCATTATTAGACACAAAAATACTACGAGGGGCAATAGCTGAAACTTAGGGCACTACATGAAGCACTTATTTAGTTAGCAGTAAGCAATAAAAGATCTAATAAGATTTAAAACCTTCTGTCTAAATAGACAAGGAAAGAAGAAACTAGGTCTTCACTCCAAATTTAGATCTGAAGAAGTGAAAATTCATAGATTACTAAGCTGGTCAAAGTAATATGGGCCTTCTTGGGAGAGCTCAAGCATTAAATACAGATATCCTAACAAGAACCACTCTTCCTGTCATAGCTTCCCAGAATTTCCCAGACACTTTCTGCTGTGTTCACTACTCAACATTAGCTGTGCCCTAACATCCCACCCTTGTCCTACAAGTTTACTTAAGCGTTTGGAACGGTATCTCACTGTCCCTTATATGGTTATTCTCTCAGATGGATATGGGGGCGATGCTACGTCTCTGTTTCCAGGTGGGGATTTGAGGCACAGAAAATTGAAGGGCAAAGCCTTGCCCTCCGGTCCCATAGGTCCTACAATATTCCTTGTAGTCCAAATTTCACTCCCTCACAGTCCTAAGCCAGAGGGAATCGTGTGCTACTTGACATTTTGAAAAGCAGGCAGCTGTGTTCACGGGGCAATGCCCAGCGCTGACTGACCTGCTTTACACATTGGCAATAGAACCGCAGTACTGGGCAGCTCCTCCCAGCAGGGCCTGCTTTTCTCAATGGATTACTAAATTAGGCTCCCTATAAGCCTTTGGGAGTGTTAACTAACATATTTAGCATTCACATATTGTCTTTCCATAACAATGCACAGGCACACACCCATCGCATCTTTATCTCTTTGTCCTGCCTGGTGTTGGTTCTTGTGAGAACATTTGTGAGTTGGTTGTGTGAATTATGTTGACTGCTTATGACAGACGTACTAATGAGAGGCTACTGGAACAAGGCAAGATAACAAGTCACTGTTCCACAGTTTTTCATTCTAAACCACCCCAAACTATAACAGAACATGCCAATTTCAGAAGGAGCAAGAGTCACAGAAGACTCACTCACTAAGTGTATTAAGTACAAATGCAAACCTGCGGAGAGGTGTTGTCATGGTTTAGGCCATGTATGTAACGTGAGCTAAATCTACAGTGCATGAAGTGATGGCAAATCTTCCAAATCTTTAGTAAGGTCTGTTTTGGAAATCTTGGAAGAAATGTGTATTTCAGGAGGGATTTAGAAAAATAAAATCTACTATGCTCATGAAAACTCCATTACAGAGATGACATTTTTGAAGCTGTCATAATGTATTTTATGTGCTCTTATTCCCCTGTATTGTATTTACATGAACTGTACTTATTTTTCCTTCCCAAAAGGAAATGAAAGTCTTGAAAATGCTGCTTGATCTTTGCAAAAGTGACTCAGATTTACAGTCTCCTGGTATGAGTCACATCAACATAGAATCAACAGCACATTTCTTTCCTCACAACCTCCCCTCATCATGTGCTCACCATAAATATATTAATTCTGATTATTTTGTTTTACAGACAACAAAATATTTTTAATACACAATGAGGATACTAAGCTCTGTTTATTTGCTCAGAGTTCTCATGCAGTCACAACAGCTGCTTGCAATAAAAACACTGAGTTACAAAAATTCAGGTGGGTGTCTGATCACCAGGTGATGAGCGTGGCATTTGCACAATGTTTGGGAGTGCCCCACAAGCAAAACCAGGCTAAAATTTCTTTGTACCCCTGCAACAAGAAAAGTGAACTCCAGAAATGGGAGTGCAGAAATGCAACCTTGGCAATCCAAGGGGAAGATTTATTTCTCAGTGCTGGCAAAAGAAAAGAAGACAATATCATGCTGAACACAGGACCAGTGATGACGAATACGTGGAAGATCTATGGAACCATGGATGATTTGTGTTCTAAAGGCTATGAAGGTAAAGTTTAAAGGTTAATCCTGACAGTGTCTTTTTTGCTTCACAGATAGGGTCCTTTGATTTCTGCTCCCCTTGGTCTAACATCAGCTGTTCCACCTCAGGCAATGTTGGACTGGAGGATGATTCCTTCTCATACTCAGGCGTGTGTTCCCCCATCCTGGAGACGTATGGGTTCTCAGCTTCAGAGACAATGTAGCATGTGCAAAATGGGCATTTTTGTTCTTTACTTTTAAAGCAAATGGTGGATATAGGCTATTTTCAATTGCTAGCTTTAATCAGAGCGCTTTATTTAACTGTATACTAGTGAAACTCTATTAGCATTGTTGGATTAAAGGCAAAAATCTTTAATACTCCTATAGGGAATATAAGGAAATAATTCCATACACGCTACCATTCAGTTCTTCTAAAAGATTTCAGATGACAAAAAAACCCACATTGTTTAACAGTTAAATTAATTATTTATTTTTAGTGAACGATGTGAAAGTTAAACTACATGAAAACCAAAATAATCCTATTGTAAGAAAATTATTCTTAAATATATGAGACAAAAATCACTATAGTTTTTTCATAATTCTTGACCACAGTATGAAACTGCTCTGTTTCCAGCCATCACAGCTGGCAATACCATAAATAAATGGTAAATTTCAAAACCTACCCAGAACTTCCTTGGAAGACACTGCTGGTGACAGTAGGTCCCCAGTTGCACTGGTGTAAGACTTTTAACACTTTCTCCACATACGCGTATGGAGTGTACAGATAGGTAGAGAACTGGGTCCCCAAGATTCCTGTACCTATATTATCATTTCCCTTTTTCTTCCTCAGATATGTTTACACTGTTAGGAAATGCCAACGGAGCTCCATGTGTCTTCCCCTTCCGGCTGAGCGGTAAATGGCACGCCGGGTGCACGGCTGCCGGCAGGTCAGACGGCTTGCTCTGGTGTGCGACAACCCCCGACTTCGACACGGACCATTTGTATGGGTTCTGTCCAACTGGCAGTAAGTCCCAAATGCTGTCACAGATGCTATAACACAACACTGTTAGGTAAACATATCAATGCTGTGAAGTTGTTACTAATATGGAAGGGAAAAACCTTGTAATGACTGTGTTTTACTCAAAAATGTCTCTGCCATGCTGTAACATTCCTTACAGATGAAACAAAAAAGTTTCCTATGAGTCTGCAGTTGGGCTGGAAGTTGTCTGGGTGTGCCCATCAGTAGCTACCACCCAGGAAAAGATGAGTATGCTTTAAATATGACTGCATTCCACATAAAATCATCTGAAAATGGAGACGCTACTCACAGCCTAATTCTCCTTGCCTCACTGCTATTTGTGGGAACAGTAGTATAACCTTTTCTACCCTGTTCTGTCTAACAAGATTTGTCTACAAGCACAGGAGGATGCAGTTTGTTTTCTGAAAAACAAAATAAGAAGATCGCCTCAAAGGTCTTACCGAAATAGCAGCATCGTTAGCCTTTCCCTTGTACTGTTTCAGATAACGTTACAAGATAGTGTTATCTGAAACATTTCAGATAATATTACAAGATAGTGTTATCTGACAGATAAATGTATGTGCATCTGAGTGCAGGATGAAGGACACCAAAATACGGTGTTAATGAAGACATTAAAAATGCTGCCTCAGACTAATTTTTAAGTGCTCTACCACAGACTCACTATTTGTCATTTTGGTAGGAGTATTGCACCACAAAACCAGATTCAGCTCATTATCAACCACCAAATACCATCACCATTTTCCCTGATATTACTGAAAATTATTTCCTGGCGCAATATTGCATGCAGCAGCTTGAAAAATCCCAGAAAATCCTCACTGTATAAACTGGCACACATGAAGTATTTGGCATTATAAAATTTCTAGGACACTATTACTAACAGCTGAATCTACAATTAAAAAAGAATGTTAAAAATCTGAAGTGAATCAGCAATAAAGAAACACAATAAAAATAGAAAACATTTCTTCTAGTGAATTGTTCGAGAAATTCACAGTTTTAATCACAGCTTATTAGCACTTGCCCAGGGAACAGTTTTGCTAAGAGTGGACTCTCACAAGACAGATTCTAGATTTCAATTGCCTTGAACACATCCAGACTAGAAATAAGGAATATGGTTTAAAAAATCATAGAATCACAGAACCATTTAAGTTGGAAAAGACCTTTAAGATATTCAAGTCCAGCTGTTAAGCTAACAGCCAAATCCATCATGAAATCATGTTCCCAAGTACCACATCCACACATCTTTTAAATACCTCCAGGGATGGGGACCCAACCACTTCCCTGGGCACCCTGTTCCAATGCTTTATAACCCTTGCAGTGAAGAAATTTTTCCTAATATCCAATCTAAACCTCCCCCGACACAGCTTGAGGCCATTTCCTCTCATCTTATCACTTGTTACTTGGGAGAAGAGACCAACCCCCACCTCGCTACAACCTCCTCTCAGGTTGTTGTAGAGAGTGGTAAGGTCTCCCCTCAGCCTCCTTTTCTCCAGGCTAAACAACCCCAGTTCCCTCAGCCGCTCCTCATCAGACTTGTGCTCCAGACCCCTCACCAGCTTGGTTGCCTTTCTCTGGACATGCTCCAACACCTCAATGTCTTTCTTGTAGTGAGGGGCCCAAAACTGAACACAGTGTTCGAGGTGCGGTCTCACCAGTGCCAAGTACAGGGGGACAATCACTTCCTAGTCCTGATGGCCACACTATTCCTGATAATAAGCCAGGATTCTATTGGCCTTCTTGGCCACGTGGGCGCACTGCTGGCTCATATTCAGCCAGGTGTTGACCAACATCCCTGGGTCCTTTTCTGCCAGGCAGCTTTCCAGCCACTCTTCCCCACGCCTGTATTGGTGCAAATGTAATTAATGATGACATATCTTGAAAAGCAAAGTTCCCATCATTGGAAATATTTGCATTTCAGTTCTATTTCAGCCAAGAATTAATTCTGGCATAGCCTATGGGCTGCTGAACTGGTTTATAGAGTAGATAATGACCAAGTTGCAGTTTTGCTTTATTGATCTCTTTACACTATTTTTTTTCACCTTGAGATTATCAGATTTGACAGGGGAAACTGAAAAAAAAAGGATGAAAGGCCCATCTAATGTCAATGGTAAAGTCTCTTTTACTTAACAAAGAGGAAGTTAACAGAAAAGTATGGGTTTTGGGGCTTCGAGCCTTATTTGCTCCAGAATCTCATTTCACAAGTAAGTTTGCAGTTAAATTATTTTATAACGTTTTGTGTAAGGTGTTTATAACAAACCACAATACTAAATGTCCTTTCTCTCACACAGACAATGACAGATTTTGGAGTACAGATCCTTTGACAGGAACCCACTACCAGATAAACTACCAGTCAGCTCTCACATGGCACCAAGCAAGGAAGAGCTGCCAGCAGCAGAATGCAGAATTATTAAGTGTCACAGAGATACATGAACAAATATATCTAAGAGGTGAACTAATAAGCAAGACTTTGTAAAAAGTGTCTAATAGGTTTTTTGACTGATTACAAATGTTTCAGTGCTTTAATCACATTATAATGAATAGCCAATGTAATAATAGCATATGCACTGCTAGAGAAATAGCACAACTACTAGATTAAGCTTTTTATAGGTGGAACTTTTGTAAGTTGTGTAATTGCCACTTGAAATTATTTCTAGCATTATTATTATTATTTTGAAGAAAATTAAGAATTTCCAGCTAACTAAGCAAAAGTTGGTTCAACCTCAGAAAACACCAGAAAGATCCCAGAAATGGACCTTACAAGAAGGAAAGTCATTACAGGAGGCAGTCATTATATGATTTTTTGTGTTAAAAAATCAGTATTCTTCACATATATCTAATGAAATAGACTTTTGGAAATACCATAAAAATTTTATACAAAACACTATTAAAAATCTAAAGACTTTCTCAATTTATGCATGGACTCCGTAGAACCAAGGCCCTGTATCAACTGTATCACACTCAAGCAAACTTGTAACATAGATGTTCAGTGTTTCTGTTTTCAAACCTTATTGCTTGCATAGAACTGTAGAAAAACATTAAATTCAGATAAAGTAATACACAAAACAATCTTTTGCCATTCTCTACCCTTTAACTACAGAATAAACTCTCTGATTTTATTACCAGTAAACATGGATTCTGTACTGAACTTAGAAATCACTAAGCAGACATTTATTCTCTTCCTCTAAACTTTGAACATGCAGAGCATTTCCTAACAAATCTCATTAGAATTCAATTCTTTTGGTTACCTAGGTTTGATTGACAGCAAGAGATCGTCTCTCTGGATTGGGCTTAACAGCCTGAATCTCAACAGCGGCTGGCAGTGGAGCGGTGGCATTCCCTTCAGATATTTCAACTGGGCACAAGGTACTAATCATTTTTTTAACAGTTTTTGGAATTAATCTTTCCTGACAGAATGATGAATGCATATTAATTACTTTCCTGTAGTATTCCCCACGAACACAAGGAAATGGAGTTGAAAAGCTTATGAGACGTGAGATTAAAAAGCTGCAAACGATGCTTTTCTTCACTGGTAATATCACAAGGAGTTTCAAGCAGACGAGTTAAATAAACTCACCTCCTATCAGAAGCAGATAAAGTGAAAAGCACTAGTTGAGCTGTAGCATGCCAGGAATGCCTTCAAGTCAGTTAAACCCTCTGTGTCTCTTCTGTTCTCAGAAGGGTTATCAGACCCCACATCCTGCAAGGACTCAGCTGTCAGTGAGCATCAGTCTTGCAAAGTCTTCCCCTTCACTTTTTATGCTTTTCCCCTTTCCTTGTCTCCTCTTTAAAATTCAAGAGAGAGAGACTGTGAACAGTGTTCACAGCATTGGCAGTTTATCTATGAAAGTCGTTTAATAATTGTCGTGGCAACAGCTGGTTGCAGCAAATGCTGAATGTTTGCTTGCTGAATAAATGCACACATATTCCGTCTTTTGGCCTTCCCCAAGTCTCAGAGGTGCCATCTGTTTTTATCTGGCACAGAGGATGAAGAGAAAGCCCAGAGTCGCCGAATCTGGTAGAGGGTTTTCAACCTTCTGCTGAGCTGGTCAAACTCCTTAAGCCTTGCAGAGAAGAATAGCAGCTGGCTCTCATGCCAAGCAGCCCCCACGACTGGAGTTCCTGTAGCCCCACATGACGGCTATTATGATGAGTTAATCTATGCATTTCCAGCTTCCTGAAAAATAAGTTGCACTTTTGGGGGGAAGATTAAAAAAAAGTTCTCACACTGTGGACCTTTCTGAGAAGAGGAAAACACTGCCCATTCCCCAAGGACAGAGGTCCTGGAGGGCTGGTTGCAGAGGAGAGACACATAGCAAGTGTGAGGACATGTGAGGAGGCTCTGCTTGCAGCAAGAAGCAAATCTGCAGCCAAGTTGCTGAAGGGACATGCATAAAGGACCTTTCCAAAGGGTCTGAGTAGAACTTTTTTGTTCCAGCACACCACTGAAAGCTGCTGGACCAGAACCTGATATAGAAACAAAAGACTCCCCTGCAAGGGCATTACAGAAATGAGGAAATTTGTTTTCACGTGTGGTTTGGTATGCCTATCCAAAAGATGTGCCTTATATTTTATTTTAGGAATTCTGTATTACTATTTTTGTGCTCTGCTAAACACAGCTCTAGAAACTTTTAAGCTACATAACACACCCCCATGAAGAGGAAGCCTACCCTGTCAGGCTTTGTCCAATCTAGGTTCCCACCACACCATACTCAACTGCCAGACAACATATCCCACAGATCAGTGGCATTTTGCTTTTGTCTCACATTTTTAACAAATAATATTCATTCACTGTGCTTGGTTTACCTCTATAATGCAGAGCTAGAACTCTGATTTTCATGTTTCAAAACGTCTTTTTATTGTGAGCAGCTGACGGTTCTTACTCTGAAGAACACTCTTCTCTCTTCACATCTGTAAAATTCCTTGTCTGAATATGAACTATGTTAAGATGCTGCCTTGCTGTGTTCCTGACCAAAGATACTAGCTCAAATTGTCCTCTGATTTCATGAATGTAATGGTGTGTTTTAAGCTCATTACTTAGTCCTATTAACATAACTGGGTCCTGGACACAAATTGTGTATAAAACTAGACGCTTTATGAGCTGTGAAACTATGAACTCTGATTTAGGGGGATGGGAGCAGTCTTTTTTCAGTGGTGCCCAGTGATAGGACGAGGGGTAATGGGCACAAGCTTGAACATAGGAAGTTCCATCTTAACATGAGGAGGAACTTCTTTACTTTGAGGGTAGTGGAGCACTGGAACAGGCTGCCCAGAGAGGTTGTGGAGTCTCCCACTCTGGAGACATTCAAAACCCGCCTGGACGCTGTCCTGTGCAACCTGCTGTAGGTGACCCTGCTCTGGCGGGGGGGTTGGACTAGATGATCTCCAGACGTCCCTTCCAACCCTAACCATTCTGTGATTCTGTGATTTCCTACAGTCTGTGTATGGCATTGCAACTGTAGCAGCACCAGGTATCCCTTCGATGTCTGGACTCTTCAGTCCTGCATCTACTGACTGGGCAACAACATAATTTGTTCTGCAACTGGTTGTGAGCTACATATTCCTCAGCAGATGTATGGCTGACCCCTATGCACAGGCGGATTAAACGGGGTGGGGCAAGGAAAGGACTCGCTGCAGCCTTTCCATCATCATGGGCTCAAAGTTTAGTCTCTCTTCTGTACAAGCCAATAATTTTCACAAAACTTATAGGAATGTTTTATTCTTGACACCGCTATTCTGCCACCAGGTATGGCAAAAAGTATGAATTATGCAACAAGCATCTAAAGAAACGTTTCTGTGGGTACTTTTATATTACATTTCCTTATCTCTGGTAGAAAAATAACTGTAGCAATGAAGTTATGAGTCCGTAATTGACACTTGAAAAGCCTGAAAGTAAATTGTTCTTTCAGCTGCTGACATAAAACCTGTGCTACAGAAAAATAATTTGGTTTTTATTCTATGAAGGAAGCCCTGAGCCTGAGCCTGGGAAATTCTGTGCAGTACTAAATCCCAGAAGAGATGCTAAATGGGAAAACCAGCCATGTGAGCTGAAAGTTGGCTATATCTGTAAAAAGGAAAACTCCATACTGGATCCTTTCATTCTTCCATCAGGTATGTCAAGAAAATAAAAACCTTTCGATAAAGACAGAATTTGTGTCAACAAAATGAAATTTCACAGCTATTTAAAATTAAAAAAAAGCATTGCCATTTCTTCTGCTTTGATGAGTGGCACACAACAAAGCTGTTATTTCTTTGGCCAAATATATTTAAATACTGTAAATGTTCCTGGAACCCAGTAACAAAACAAGCAATTTGTATTTCATGTTATTGTTCACGGTTCCAGAGGCACTGGTCTAAGCCATACAGTATAACAAAAGTATCATGGACTGTATGGACATGAAAATAGTGTTAGAGATGCCTCACCCTTCCTGCAGTGCATTCTAATGAAAACACACAGGCTTATCACTGAAGTCTTGGAAAGATGGCACCAATGGGCTCAAACCACCTTATACAGGGAATTCCAAAATATTCATCTGTCCAAAAGTGAGTATTTCACACTAGTGAAACCCAGTTACCAGGGGCTCCATTATTTTGTTTAAATGCATTGTTTTCTGTAAAAGTACAGTATGCAACAGCAAATAAACTAAAATGTTTAACATCTATGAGCAATGAATAGAAGTACTGCTTATCTGTCATCACTCCATTTTCATTCTAATTAATTAATTGATTTCATATGTAATTGCAGTTATTCTAGACTTCAGTTTGAACTGTTTAAACACTTGAAATATCTATTGATTTTGAGGGCATGCAGAGCCTGTTAAATGCCCAGAAGGATGGCTGCCCTACGGAGATCACTGTTACATGGTTCACAGAGAGCCCAGAGTATGGAGAGAAGCCCTAATTTCCTGCAATCAGAGCAATGGCAATCTGGCCAGTATCCACAACCCCGAGGAGCATGGCTTCATACTGTCTCAGCTTGGCTACAGTGAGTATTTCTACAGGGCAGCGTTTGGTACCAATGGAAAATTATATTATTATAAATCTTACAGGATTTTAGGGAAAAAATCTTATTTGCCCGATATAAATATTTATAGGGATGCCCACAGGTTAAAAAAACCTGAACACCAAAAAAACCACAAGAGGAATCATCAGTGCTCTCTTAATTTTCTTTTTCATTCTTTTCATTTTGATTTTCATTTGTTTTTCACTGCATTAAAGCACTTGAAGGAAATAACAGCTCTAGTTACTGCGGTATTCGGGTGGATTATCTGCCTCAGACACCTTGTAGCTGTAGATACAGTAGTGGACTTTCACTGATAAAGCTGAAGAATCTCATTTCCTGCTGGTATCTCATTTCTTAACTTCTTGAAAGAAGAATGTGAATTAGATCTTAAAATAAACTCCACTGTCATTTAATCTAGACAAATTTATATTGTAACATAGCAATTTCAGCTTATGCCCATAAAATCTTGCTCCGATGAACTGTTTCAACTTGGGTACTAACACAAGTGAATTTCTGCTCTTAGAAGCTGTGGATGAGCTGTGGATTGGTCTGAATGATCTCAACACTCAAATGTACTTTGAGTGGAGTGATGGGACGCCTGTGACATACACCAAATGGTTGCCTGGAGAACCAACCCATGCAATCAATGGGCAAGAAGATTGTGTCATTATGGCAGGACAGGTAGAATCATTCCACATTTGTGTAGCGCTATACGATTTGATTTTTGTTTCTATTTCTAGTGTTTATATGAATGCAACTTAGAAAAAAATCAGGGAATGGTATCTTTATTCACTCAGAAAGATCGTTATTCTAAATTAAATTTAAAATTAAATTAGAGATAACTAGATAAATGTGCATATCTGATTGTGAGTGTAAATGATATGCCACACAAAGCTTAACAGTCTGCCCGTGACACTTGGTTAGCTTAACATAACCTCAAAATTGAGCACAAATATTTGGAATTCATTAAAAAGTACAGATCTTTCTTGTCCCATTGAAGCAATATTTAAAAAAAAAAAAAAAAAATCAGTAACATTTCTAAAGGGAACAGGTTCTGCCTCACTACTTTTCACCTCTTCCCAAACTGCATCTAGGATGGATACTGGGCAGACAGTGCCTGTGATAGAAAGTTTGGTTACATCTGCAGAAAAGACCCACTGCAAGGAGTTTCTGGGACAGCAAAGACTGACCCTGACTGCCTGAAGGTAAGAAGAAAGTGCAGCCAACAATCTGGTTAGCAAAAATCCATTGTTTTCACAAGCTGCACTTGACATTGAAACTATTTTTATTTCCCTAACGAGTGTGATTGTATGTCAAATTCAGGGTGATAACTTTCACTACACTCCCTTATTTAAAATAAAGCTATTTTGAAATTTTTTTAGTCAATATGAATCAGGCCCATTATCTCTCAGAACTGCCTGTGAAAGAGGCTAAAGCCATTACTGTGGTTTTCTGCATATTCGTGATATTGTTCTACAACCATCTGTGGTTATCTAAGACGTAGTACAGACTGGGAATCATTTCTGGACTATGTGACATGATGCAAGATCACGAAAGAACTTGCTGTTAAAGGCAAATCAAACCAATCAAATTGCTTTTATGAGTGAATTTGTTTTGAACAAGTTATTGTATCCCACTGCTTTTTTTTTTTCTTCTCTTCTTCTCTCTTTTTACTTTCCTATTTACTACTGTTCTGTATTTAGTAACATTTCCCACAACCCCATATGAGGAACAGAGCTCAGGCCTGGAACCAGGCAGCAGCCAAATACTGAACACAGAGTTTATTAACTTTCTTGGGTGCAGCAAGCAAATCTTGAGTTGATGTATAAGGGAAAAGTGACTTGGAATTCAGCTGTAATTTTGAGGATTTTGCTTTTCGATAGTTTTTATGCCACCTCTTCAGCCAGACTTTTTAGGTGAGCTGATGAGTTAAAGCAATTAATTAGCCTAGTTACTGTTCTTTTAGCCTAGAAACATCAGGAAATTTGAGTCAGCATCTCACTATAACCCAGACTACTCTCTTTGGTTCTGAGCAAAGAAGTGTTTTATTCATCTGCTTCTGAATACTCTCCATTCTGTGTGCCTCTGACTTTTTTATCAGCCAAATATTATCAGTTACTATTTGTCAAAAAAGGGGTACTCGTATGCATTAAATCCTTCTGGTTGTTTACTAAGCTTAATTTCTATTGGTCCACTGGAATTCAAATTAATACATTATTGCAATAGGTTATATTAAAAATATGTTGATTTAAGAGTATACACTGAAGTTCAAACACTAAAAAATATGCTCTTTTTACTGCAAGTATGTTTCACATGTTCTTGACAGGGGTGGGGAAGACATGGTTTTTACTGCTACTTGATTGGACATACCTCTGTAACGTTTTCAGAAGCAAAGAAAACCTGTGAAAGGAGCAGTGGTTATTTAACAAGTATAGGAGACAGGTATGAAAAGAGTTTAAAAACTGTGTATCTGATGCAATAATATTGGGATTTCATAAAAAAGGTGAGAACTTGCTGAAAAAAATTGTGAAACCAGAAAAACAGGATTTCCTTTTACTGGAGAAAAATTAATCAATAAATACAGTATGTCTTCTCTAACTAAATATACTTTACACATTCATGTTTTCCTGTACTTTACTCAGAAAGAACAGACCACAGCTGCTTCTGGTCTTTTTCAGTACAGCACTGCTTCACCTGCTACTGAAGCTAGTCCATCTGGTACCCAGTTAAGCAGCGTATTTCCACAGAAAAGGAAAACTAATAGAGACTCCAGTCGTTCTAGTCTGGTGTAGTTTAAGATGCTAAGAAATGACAGATTAAGGGAAAGCTAGGCTTAATACCCATCCAACTCCTGTCATTTCAGATATGAGCAAGCCTACCTGACCAGCCTCATTGGTCTGAGCTCTGAGAAGCATTTTTGGATTGGTCTCTCAGACACGGAAGAGCAAGGCATGTTCAAGTGGGTGACTGGAGAAAGTGTTCTGTACACAAACTGGAACGCAGCGATGCCCGGTACTTTGCCATTGGAGTAAATTTACGCTACTGAGGAACTTTCTGTGTTGTAATTCTAAACTGTTTCCCAACTTTGCACAAACACATTCATGATGATAAACATGAACATTCTGCCTTTGAAGTAGGAGTGTCTTTCATACATGTACGTGACACTGGAGAGGCACCACCTCAAGTATTGTGTTCAGTTTTGGGCTCCTCACTACAAGAAAGACATTGAGGTGCTGGAGTGTGTTCAGAGAAAGGCAACCAAGCTGGTGAGGGGTCTGGAGCACAAGTCTGATGAGGAGCAGCTGAGGGAAGTGGGATTGTTTAGCTTGGAGAAAAGGAAGCTGAGGGGAGACCTTATTGATCTCTACCACAACCTGAGAGGAGGTTGTAGCGAGGTGGGGGTTGGTCTCTTCTCCCAAGTAACAAGTGATAAGATGAGAGGAAATGGCCTCAAGCTGTGTTGGAGGAGGTTTAGATTGGATATTAGGAAAAATTTCTTCACTGCACGGGTTGTCAAACATTGGTCCCCACCCTTGGGGGTATTTAAAAGATGTGTGGATGTGGTGCTTAGGAATATGGTTTAGTGACAGACTTGGCAGTGTAGGTTGGTGGTTGGACTTGATGATTCTAAAGGTCTTTTCCAACCTAAATGACTATGATTCTATGATTTTCCATGATGCCATGAAGATATTCCTTTTCTGGCTCCTCATTGCTTACAAGAGCAAAATCAAATAGCGTAAAGGGTGAAATCCCTTCCAGCCTGGGCGATGGGCTGGCAAATCTTTGCAGTGAGTGGCATAGGAGAGAGGCATGCAAGGGATTGTTCATACACTTGTAAAGCTTTTCAAAGGGGAGGGAAGATGACGAAGGACTCCACTTGCTGGTTTCCGCTTTTTACAACGCTCCTCCTTTGAGCAGACACTACACTTAGTATTTCAAAGTCTTTTGTAAACGAATCACATGAACTGTAAAAATGTCAAGGGAACCACTTCAAAACACATTTCAATTTTCTTTTATATCTCACAAAGGGAATGAAGCCGGCTGTGTTGCCTTAAGGACTGGAAATGCCGCTGGACTATGGGATGTTCAGAACTGTGAAGTAAAGGCAAAATTTCTCTGCAAAAAACAAGCTGAAAAAATCACTCTTCCTCCTGCTCCTGACAACGTTTCTGATTCCAAATGTCCATTGGGTTGGGATACAAGCAATAGAACTAATTCATGCTTCAAAGTAAGTATTTATTTATTTTTTTTTATAATCCTACTCATGAGACAGAAGAGGACCAGATTGGTAGGGCATCTAAACTTCAGAGAATGGCACATTATTGCATAAATGTAGCAAGCTTTTACACAACTATTCATGGACATCACTTCAGTTATCCCTCTATCAGCGATATGTAAGGTTATCCAATTAGCATAAACTTTAATCCATATTATGTATGATATTTTTAATGTAATGTTTTCCTATTCTGCTATATAAGGCAGTCAGCAGACTTATTTTTGACATTCTGTAGACATAGTGTTCTACTTGTATCCATAGGTTTTTGTGAGAGAAGAAAACCAAAAGAAAACATGGTTTGAAGCCCGAGATTTCTGCAGAGAAATAGGAGGAGACCTGGCTGCCATTAGAAATGAAGAAGAGCAAACGGTGATAACAAACTTAATAATGTGAGTAAACAAAACATCTAATAATTGATATTTTGGTGTAACAATACATTATATAGGAATAAATGATAATATTCTTGAGTTGATCCTGAGATTATTAGTTGAAAATCTGTATCTGTTTATCATCACAGTCATAAGAAAATGAACTGAGAAAATGTTTCATATGGGTACCATTTTCCAAGACTTTTTTGGAGTTCCTAAAATTTGTCATCATCTGCAAATCTTTTAAATTGAAAAAAACCAACCCAACAACCAAATTGGTTGAATGCTCCTCCTTCAGACTCAGTTTGTTCACTGAACCATTTTGAAACTAAACTGTGACTTCCAGCAAACCTGAACATTTTTTTTCTCAAAGAACACTATAATCTCAACATCAAGGAAGAATGCACCACATTTTCAACACAATCATTTGCAAAGTAGAAAATTTTAAGGCATAAACCTCACTGACCTGCTAATGGGAGTTTGCTGACCAACAGCATTTTTTTATTTTTAAAATTTCTACTCGAAGTCTTCAGTAAGTGTGAGAGTTACTGTTCCGCTGCAAAATTTAGCAGAGCTAACCACATATATCTTCTTCCATGATACATTTTTTTCACACTCTAGAAGAAAATCACCATCATCTCAGCCTTTCTGGATAGGTTTGCAGTGTTTGGATCCTGATGGTGGGCTTTCCTGGAGTGATGGATCGCCGGTGAGTGTTTGATCTTGCCAGTTTCTTTCTGTTCTGACTTTTTCACTGTTGGAGCTGTTTCCATGACTGCTGTGGATGAAAGTAATGTCCACCTTACCAGTGGGTAACACTAAATCATTATTCTTCAAAATGGTTTGGAAAAGAAAAAGGCCAACAAACTGTGAGGTTATACCACGACAACAGTGGTAAAATGGAGGACTTGTTAGAGCTACAGAAGAGATTATCAAAGTGGCAAATATATGAGAAAGGTCTCTCCTGATATTTATTAGTCTCTGGTGATATATTGCGATGTTCCTTTCCCCTGCTATTCATTTATAACCTCATTCGATTCCAGTTTTCATGGGACTGCTAAAGTCTGTTAAATGCTGTGTAAACCCAGAGCCTTTCTTTTTTCTTGCGTAGTGACCATGGTGCTTTAATAGCCCACGAAGGCTGCGCAGCCATAGGAGGAAAGTAAAGAGTGGTTTGAACCTTCAGTGCTACTCCTCTTTCCTTCCAGAGTACAACTTTTTTCCCTGATTGAAAAGAATAAAAACCAAAGCTGTGTTTCTTCTGTAGGTGAATTATAAGGCAAGTCATTATTTTTACAATACTGCGTTTGAATATTGTGGAGCAATCAGTGAAATGTCTTCCACGTCATGGATTAAGGTGCACTGTGAATACAGTCATAACTGGATTTGTGAAATAAAGAAAGGTAGGTTACTTTTTACTCTAAACACACATTAGGAAGAAATTTAAGCTGAATCCCATTCTATCAAAACAGGAAGTTCTGCAAGGTACATGCTGGTAGAAAATCTGGTTGATTTCACAGGAATTTTGCATAAGTAAAAATAGGTCAAGACAGAGAAATACTTTCAGAATACAGTGTTTCAACTGGGATATTTTTTTTGTTTTATTTTAAAAAATATACTACATGATAAGCTTTACTGAAAATATACTTGTTTATGTAATTATAGAATCACAGAAAATAAGTTGAAAGCAAACCCAAAGGCTTATCTGGCAAAATCCACTGCTCTACACAAAAGCAGATTTTTGTCAAAACAGAAGCTTTGACTGACATGAAACTGTATGTTTCTTGGAACACTTACTTGTAGGGAATTTCCAAGTTGGGGGCTAAGGGGGCAGAAAGGGAGAAAGAGAGAATTACAATTTGGAAAAAAAAAAGATAACTTTAAATTTCTGTATCCTTTGTGAAGTGAAACTTCACTCCTCCACTCAGGTGTGGATAGAATGCTAGATAAGGACACATTAGTCACCTACTCTAACTTAACCAAGATGACCAGCATACTGGAATCATTCTTTTTGTGAGATGACATGTAAAGAAATTCCTATAACTACAGGCTTGCTGTAATGAAAAGATGATAATCGAAGCTTCAAAATTTATATACTTTAAGACAATAGGCAGGCTCACAACTTCCTCTCATAATAGTAGCTATATCTTCTATCTTTATACTTCTGTTTGGGTTTTTTTTGTTTTGGTTTGGTTTTGTTGATTTTTTTTTTTTACAAATGCAACTACTGTTGAGAAAGATATTCAGCAAAATAAGAGAGGAATAAATTATAGTTTTGTATTGAGTAACACATTTTACTTCCAAGACTAACAGAATTGTTGCTTTGGTGGCTCCCTGGACTTCTTCCCAGAAGCAGTAAGGGTTAAAGTTTAAAGTGATACTTTTCAAAATAAGATCATTTCTGTGCTGCTGAATTATTCAAAATAATCTGATCCTAACCAAGGCACAGCGTCTCAGCTTCTCATACTTAAAGAGTAACAGTCATAGACATCTATCTCAAAGAGATGTTGTGAAGATATCTTTCCTGGTAACTTCCTTTGTAAGTCCTGACCTGCATGATCAGCACAACTAAAAATCATTAGCAAAAGTGTCAATAGTAGTTGTATATTGTTAATTATTATTAGTGTATGAATGGCAGAAACTATAGCCTGAAGAAATTACAATTATTAGTCAGCAGTGCATAATGTCATACTGAAATATGCTGAAATGGCCATAATACTTTGTACTTCCAGAACAGATATATACTTTTTTTTTTCCTTTAAATCTTTTAACCAATCATACAAGAGATTATTTTTAAAAAGTGACACCACTTTTTTTTTCACTCAAGCATGTGTGTCACACACTTCATTTAATGTAACTACATATACAGCAACGCAAACATTACGATGAATTCCTGTGGAAAAAAAATTATAAAGGCGATGTTTGTTTTATAGTTTTATAGCTCTTGGCCTTGCATGTTTAGAGAAACATTGGTCCAATATCCCACTCCATGTGATGTGGAAATTTTTCCTTTAAATTATTTCTCAAAAGCTGGTGGATTTTCAGTCAAATGTGATTCTTCACAAAGTAGTTTCACAGAAAAAAAAAAAAATCACAGAAATTATTCATTTCACGAATGAATAATAATAAAATTTAAAATACTTCAAAGCAAAAATTTGTTTAGGATTTGAATTTCTTGTTCAGATCCAAGACAATGTCCATAAAAAATCTATTACTGTGCAAAGTATACCAACATTGAAGTAAAGTATTTTCACTCTTTAGTTTTCTTTCAGAAACAAGTAGTCATTCAGACTAACTTCAGTCACCTAATTTACGCAACATTCAGGATGTACAAGATGCCCTTAACAGAAATTACCACGACAGAGATGTAGGCCTGTAACGCATCTGTTATTCCCTGAACATCCATTTTTTCTCTGCACCAAAGACACTATATAAATATATTCTGCATTGAATATGTAAAAGATGAAAAACTGAAAGACATTAAGATAATTTCCACTAATTGAACATTTATACTGGCTCAACATTTGTGAAACTTTTTACATCTTCATTTTTTCCCCATTTCATTACAGGGACACCCTTGAAACCAGAACCTCCGAGCCCTTCTGCCGGTAAGCTTCTGTTTATTTTCTCTTATCTAAAGGGTGGTATCATGTAAAAACACCAGCTTTGTCTAAGACCTGTGAAGAATACAGAGATTCCTCTTCTGTGTTGCAGTGTATGAAGTCACAGAAGATGGCTGGTTTATAAAAGGAGACAAACAATATTTTTTCAGCACCGAAAAGACCTCCATGGAGAAAGCCAGAACATTCTGCAAAAACAATCACGGAGAACTTGCTACTATTCGAAATAATAGTGAAAGGAAATTTTTGTGGAAATGTGTAAGAGGAAATTTGGCTATGTTATACAATATATGGCCTATGCTTGTGAAGTACAGGAGAATGTGCTTGTTGCATAATACTATTACATATTTTCAGCAGTAGATTTAAATGTTCAATGAAAAAACATTTATTTTACAGAATAGAGCTTCTCTTTAGGAAAATAAATACAAAAGAATTTCCCATTTGCTAGGGTGGGTATATTCTTGTATATTCTAATCTAAATAGAGTTCTGCTTATGACCAAATATGTATAAGGAGCACTGAACAAGCAGATTAGATGTACACTGAGAAAACTGTCCTTTTGACAGTGTGGTTACCTCTCATCCGAACATCATACTCTAGAATACAATGTTATGGGTAGATGCGAGGCTATTGCCAGCATAGCTCTGATGGCCACATACCATATCAAGTTGCTGAACAAAACAACTTTTCAAAGAAAGGTTTAGCCTGGTCCAGGTCAGGGACTGATGAACTAAGACCTTCATAAATTAGTTTCCCTGCAACAAGTACCAAAACTGTTCATGTATTTCAAGGGCACTGCCTACATGTTGCCTGAGCGGTTCTGGCAGGCGCATGCCAAAGCCGTGGCAGGGACATGCTGAAAATTTAACAGCGTGGGTATTGCCTCAAATCTCTGCCATAATCCTGTTTGGTTGACTAATACCAAAGTAGCCACACAACCTCCTTTCTGTTTCACACTATTAGATGTTTGCTTTGATTGTGCGGGAAAGGATATGAAAGGAGAGGACAGAGAGCTTGAGACACAGGAATTATGTGGCTGTTTAAGAACAGGATAGTACCAAAAAATTTTACACTATTTTTTTTCTCAAGTCCTCCTTGTTTCTTTTTAAATTGAGAAAGCAATTTTGAAAGCTTTGATCATATCAGTAATGCAGCCAAAAGTGGGAAAGCAGCAATAAATAAAATAAAGCAAAACTATGTGTTGTATGGTATTTACTTCAACAGAGGTCCTCTCTGGTGACTACCCATGATCATTTATACAATGTGTATTCATCTATTTGCTTCCATAGCATAAAATTCACACTTTTTCATATTAGATATTGGAAAGAACTAACTAAAAGTACATTTTTGTGTTTAGATCTTAAAAAATGGCAAAGTGGAGTCATATCTCATAGGATTAATTCAGAATGCTGATCAACAGTTTAGGTAGGTAAACAAGCTACACAAGGATTCATACAAAGCGGTTGTAGAAGTTTTGTACTGCCAGAGTTCCTTCTAAAGGGACCACTAAAAAGGAAATAAATATAGATTCAGAGAGTTATATGGCATGTTGAAAACTGTGTTCTCCCTTGGTTTAACTACATTGTAAAAACACTAGTTTAAATGGCATTTTTATAGGTAATATACTATGAATACATAGATAATGTCTGATAAAAAGAAAGGCATTTGTGTTAATTGATGTGCAGGAATTTCGTTATCTAAGGTCTTTTACTTCTAATGGAAACTTACTTTACAGACAGACTCAGCTGTATTTTATTTTTTTTTAAAATATTTTTAGCATGTTAAGGTGGATTTTTCTGAACTGTTCCATGCACATTATCTGAGCAACTGCTATTGTTTTGTTGTGGCTTTTTTTTTCAGTTGGATGGACGGAAGCCCAGTGCACTATGCAGCTTGGGCCCAGGGTGAGCCCAACTTTGCAAGTGCTCAAGAAAACTGTGTGGTCTTAAATAAAGAGGATGGTGAGTTACAAAACTTTTTTAAAAAAGTACTTTTATGGGTACTGCTGTTCCCCTGTTCGTTAAAAATATCTTGCCAGCTTTAATCCATTATTTCCCAGCGATTTGAGAAAATATGCGTAGTAAAGTATAGGCATTATATCTGAGGTTTCTTCAGGGACAATATTAGCCATAAATGTGGAATAAAATAAACTGATTTTAATCGGGAATGCAGGGACTATTTGATCACTGATTTTTCAGCTGCAGAAACAATTTGTTCTATGCAAATCAACAGTAAATTGGTCTTTCAAAAAAATAATTAGAGAATAATTTTAAAGGAATAGAACATATATGGAGTTTCACACTTTATAGTGTTTTCACTGATAAAGCATTACTTTACACTTGCATGTTTCAGTACACCAAAGCTGTTTGGATGGGTTCTACCCAGAGATGACACAGTTGCCATATCAGCCATCTCGTATGGCCACTAGTCCCACAGTGACAGCAGGACCAAAGCCCTCCTGCAAGCAGTGATGATGGGAGGTAGAGTTGGGCTGAAGTATGTTATCTCACATTCCCAAGCAGATTGCTTTCAAACCTACAAGCACAGAAGTCAGTTCACCTTCCCACAAATTTCAATCTTATTCAGTGCCTTATTATCTATATTTAAATTGATTTCAGGCTTGTGGAATGATGTCAGCTGTGGTTTTTCAAATGGCTACATCTGTGAGAGGCACAAAAGTTTTAAAAACGCGTCAACACTTCCTTCAGCAGTACCTTCACCTCCTGGAGGCTGTCCTAAAGACTGGCTTTTGTTTAAAAATCAGGTATGTTAACATTCATCTAAGCACAATGCTATTAGTCCTTGGGAAGGTACTTAATGATATACAAGATGCCTTTTGATGTTGATTATCCAAAGCTGCATTAAAAATTGAACCAGTTGCCTAATTCTTGCAAAATGATGGGTTTAAAGGTTTTTAATTGTTTTCCTGAGAAGTGGTCATCTCAGATACATTGGAAAAACTGCTATATTGTATATATTTTCAAAAAAATTGAATTGAATTTAACTGAAAGTACCAACTATAGTGTAAAGCCAGTCATTTGAGCTGAAATGTATCAGAAATAAGGCCAAATTTTTCCAAATGAACTTCAATGTAATGCTTGCCTCTTCCCAAATGGCACAAACTTGATGTGCTTATTAAGTGAAGGTTCTATTTTCTAATATATACAATATTGTTATGAAAGCACTCACGGATACTCACACCAGTGGAGTTTATGCCAGTAAACATTTTTTGCATTTTTTGTTACAGTCATCAGAGTTGTTATTTTCCACAAACTGTGCAAGATAATTCTCTAACTGGTGTGCCACAGAGCAGAAAGTGAGCTGTAAACATGCAGAGGGCACACTATGCACACTTATAATTACAAAAACCCTTTTAGGGTGAATGTGTATGTGCAATGTGATGACTATGCACTTTTTAAGAAATCAGGAGTCATACACTTCCATTAGTAAAAGAGTTGGAAAAGGCTGAATACACACATGAGAACACACTGACCATAGGCTCTAGGTCAAAAACACTTCAGAAAGTTCGAGTGAATCCACATGAAACTGTGGGCTGGGCTTTACTAATGAAGTCAGCACTTTCGTCTTTACTAATGATGGAGTATGACTTCTCAAAATCTCTGAGTTAGTTAACACATTAGATGCTCATCAGACTCCTGCTGTGATTTATAAATGGTTGCTTGAGCTTCGCTTTGACTTTCTCAGTCCCTCACAGAGAGACACAGTAAATTTAAAATTTGTGAATGGTTTCAACTTGTTTCCAGAGCTAAGTCCCTGTTAATCTTGCAATATTATTCTGTGGGTCTCAGGCTAATTTCTACTTAGACTAGTGTAATTCCAATGTAAATTCCTTTTGCTGTCACTCACTAACAATCCATACTCATTTTTCCCTAGTGTTACAAATTTTTTGGCTCTTCCTATGAATATTGGTCTACTGCAAGAAGAAATTGCATAAGCCTTGGAGGAGACCTAGTGAGCATACATAATGAACAAGTACAAGGTATAGTGCAACAGCTCTTTAGGTAATAGACAGCATTTACTCTGAATACAGTAGTGATTTCCTGCAAAGAAGAACATGGCAAAAAGAGACAGTATGTAAATGTATGTATTTTATAATATGTATACTCAACATAAGCTATATGGCCGTGACACAAAATGTTTTTGGGAGAACTGGAACCATCTGCCATGCTAGTGATGCTAAGGGTTGCATTCTCCTGTCCGACGCAAACTGCTTTCCATTATTTATAGGGTATCAATTAGCATAAAATAACAAATTCGGAGCTGGCATTTGTAGTTTTAGACACAGAGAAAGAAAAGGAACCCATGGTGTCTTTCTGCCAGAAACAGAAAGAATATATTGCTATATCTCTGAAATGATTGCCTAAATTCTGCAACTTAATTCAGGAGTAGAAAGTCAGAGAAAGGCACATTTTCACCTTGCCTATGTTCCCAGGCTTCCATTTGCAGCTGTATATAGCTATATACATACATTTCCATCACTCAATCAGCTCATCCTGAATGTTGAAATAAGTGAACTCATTAGATAACATGGTGGTCAGACATATTTTTTTTTGTATCTTTCCTCTTTCCAATCTTGCTTCATAGTTCCAAATACTTTCACTCTTTGAGACTTTTCACAGGCAAAGGCTTGGCATAACCTTGAAATAATAAACTTGGCTAAATTTCTGATCAAATGCTAATTAAAATTCATTTACAAGACTTCAACAGAATACTTAAGGACTTGTTTATGACCTGTCTTGAGTGATGACATGACATGTTCATCTTTTCTATTGGCTTTTTTTCCAGCTTTTCTCACTTACCATTTGAAGGATGTTTCGAATGATCCCTGGATTGGCTTGAATGACATACTCAGTGAACTCAACTTTGTTTGGAGTGATGGAAGTGCTGTCTCCTATACAAACTGGGCTCCAGACTCCCCCAAACTTGTAGAACGTGTTTTGTTTCCCAGTCTGCGTCCAGAAGATGGCCACAATCTGCAACACGTAAATACCACTTAGCGTTTACCATCAACTTAAATCTGAGGAGCAATACCACTTCAAGTAAACAGCTCACTTTGCTACAGACATTGCCTCAGCCTCCTCCCCAAGTTGTTCATCTATCTTTACACTGGGATAAGCGATAAAAAGTTTCCCTGTTTGAGTATTCTAGCTATCTTGGAGCACAAAATAGCATTGCTGCAATTTTGCCAAAGAATTTTGCAGTGGACAGATTGAATAAAGATTGGACAGAAAGCATAAAGTTTTCTTTTTCAAAGCAATTTGCTGTTCATTTTGGAGAAAATGTAAAATGTAAATGCAACGTTAGCACTTCAGAAGTTAATGCACATTGGAAATATTTTCAGGTTTGACAAGATAACTTATGTCTGAAAAAGGAAGGAGGAGAGGATGCAAGAGGAAAGAGTTCAATTTTTTTCTACTCCTTCCCTATTTAAATTTGTAGTTGAATTGCTAAGGGCCAATGTCAACTACTTTCTAAACCAATCAAACTCTCCACTGTTAGCACTGAAATTAAACCTCAGAATGCTGTAAATAAAATAACGTCCTACATACTCAGACCAATATGGACTGATTTGCACACCCACACTGCCTTTCTTCCATTTATTTCCATATCTTGCTTTCAGAACTTGCCCTTCTCAATGTCATTCCACTCACTGTCCATCCTCCCTTCATTTTAGTATCTACATCTCTAGAGAACCCAGAAATCATACCTCTAGACAACAAGCTGGATCAGTACCTGAGCCAATTCATTCTGCTCTTGGCCCATCCAGCCATTGGAAGGATGCAGGAAGACATACAGAATATAGCACAATACATAGCTCTACTTTACTGCAGCTCTAATAAAGCTCCTGGGAAATATGAAGCAGGGCAAAAAAAGGACTGTGCAAAAGTATATTCTACTTTTCTCCTTCACCTTGAAGATACTAACAGCTATCTCCTTCAGAAGATCCTTTTCAAAGGAGCGAAATAACATCAAAAAGTCACTTAAGCTTAAGAAACTTGAGTTAAGAGCCACTAAAACAGGTGTTCCTAAAATTTCTGTGTGGCAGCTTAGTAGGCTGCTGCAGATTGTAATAAACTTGAAGTTGTAGCTTCTTAAGAACTCAGCACCTGATCTCATGTAGCTGAGAGAGAAATTCTAAGAACTAAAGCTGATCATAACTCTGTCAAGGACCATCGTTTAGATGATTCTGTAAAAAGTAACCACTATTTAAAGTTGACTTTGCAAGTTAAATACAAAGCATGACCTCCATTTATTTTTGTTCCATTCTTATTCAACAAACTTGCTGATAGTCATTCATTAGTGGAGACAGAAGGTGTGACAGAAAGTTCTTGAAAATAACAGTGCCTTTCAACTACATCTCCTCAAAAATAACCACATGAACAAGGAGGCTGAGCTGAAGATCACAAAGACTTACAAGACAGTACCAAGGTGGAGCTGGCCACCACAGAGGAGCCCAGAAAGGACCAAAAACGATAAAAGGAAGGTGTTTTGAGAGTTGTAATACAAACCGTGCAATACCAGAATTCAAAGAAAAAGGAGTAAAACTACCCAGAGGGTTACAGTACTTTTTTTTTTTAACT
>NW_009648894.1:1008432-1025102 GCF_000708025.1 Charadrius vociferus
GAGGTCATGCTGATGACACAGGAAAATGGAACAATGAGGAGTGCTATAAGTCCAAAGGATACATATGCCAGAAGAATAGCGGTGAGTTCTGTATCACTAATCTTGAAATTTATAACAATGGGATTAAAATAAATTTCTTTGTTTAACATGCTTTAGGTCAGTTATCTTTTTTATTTTTTTTGAGGTAAAGGATCAGTAAAATCTAAGGGCCCATCTTGCATCCCAGTGTTAGTTAGCAATGATTTGGAGAAGAGAATGATAAATAAATTATCAGAATTTAGGAAAGCAAAAGGATTTTATTTTTAAAAGTGGAATTAAATGGCTAAAAACCACAACCATTTTAATTACATAAATTCGTAGTGATCTATAGATTATCACAACTGGTCAGTTTTACATTTAGCCAAATAAACCTGATAGTCATAAAGCTGCTAAGCCGCAAAGAGTATTTTGAAAACACGCAGGGTAGGTGTGTTATTGCCTTTGCGATATAAGATACTGATTCAAAATTCTCAGAGGCTGAAAATGTATTTCTTTCATCCAGAAAGTTTACTGTGATTTTAAAGTTATCTGTTACTTATAAACAACTAATAAGAAGGTGTTCCATTCCATTAGCAATTTACTGCTAGATTTGTAAATAATGAAGATGTTATTCAGTTGCTCAAGTCAAATATGTGGCCTCCAGATTTAACTAATCTTGGGGTGGGTGGTTTTTTTTCCTTATTGCTACAGATCCTGAACTCTTTAAGCCATCATCAACAGTGCTGGACTTTGCTTTTCACCCTTCTGGTGGCATTAGCTATTCTGTCACCGGTTCCAAAATGAATTGGGATGAAGCACAGAAAAACTGCAAGAACAATGCTTCAGAGCTTGCCAGCATTTTAAACCCATATAGCCAGGCACTGTTGTTCTTATTTGCACAGGAATATGGAGAGCCTCTGTGGATTGGTCTTAACAGCAATGCGGTAAGAACACATACATTACATACAGGTAGTCAAGCTGACACTGGACCTGATCTTACTTTATACTCTTGTCTTGTAACCTATAGGAATTTCTGCCAGTGTAGTGCTGAAAACAGCGTGCTACATCAGTACAGTACCCATTGACGCTGGAGTTCTTCAAATAAGACTCATACAGTAGAGATTTTAATGACCTAAGAACTCTTAAATGCACAAGGAAATGCTCCTGCAAGCCAGTATATAAGAATGCTGTGTGTTGTTTGTTCTGTGTGAGTCATTTAAAGGGTCTCGAATATAAGTTGTAAAATCTCCCACATTTTGAGTTTATTTTAATATAAAAGATATTCCAGGAACAAAGTGCATCCTGCGCTCCTGCCATGCCTTTATGTACCTCAGAGATCAGTGACGTGGTATGTCAGGTTGCACACCTGAGACCTCTGAAGAAATGTTTTTTACATGTGTGTTTATGCTCACACATTCTACTGGAATAGTCTTATTTATGGCAGCAGTAGCAAAATACAGCTGTGAACAGAAAGAAGGGTAAAAATTAGTTAAAGGAACCTGGAAGTTATACAATATGGTACATATTGAGCAATGGATATATGTTTTCATTTGAAAATTGGTGTAATTGCTCCCATTAAGAAGTTAGAATATTATGGAAAAATAAATCTGTTTGTGAGATGTCTACATCAGTTGTATGACAGGGAGGGCGAACATTTGGATGGTAGGTGTGTTTTGACATGCAACACTCTTCCCCATGATTCACACTCACGGTAACTACAACAAAAGCAATGGCAATCAGCATTGCTTATTAAGAACACTCCCTCCCACACTCTCATTTTCCATGCAGACCTTTGGGTGGTCCTACCAACATGATGTCTTATCTGACTCCCAGTTTTTTGCCTTCTGTCATGCCCTCTTTCTTTTTCCCTTTCCGTTTCCCAGTGTTTGAAAAAATGCTCTGAATTTATCTTAGATACTTTTTGGAGGGCAGAAAAAAAATCATTCTGTATTCACATTTGTGGATAACAGACATGGTACATTTTGTGGCAGTTAACATTTACAAGCACAAAAAGGGGTCAGCAGCAAGCATATGATTCCATACCAGTTACATGAGAGTCCTCTTGCGAATCCTATGTAGTAGCACTGTCACTCACAGCAACCTTGAAATTATTGTATAGATTTTCTTTTCAGACCAATGGCAAGTATCAATGGATTGACAGATGGAGATTAGTTTACAGCAAGTGGTCCAGTGGGGAACCAAAACAGACACTAGCATGTGTCTACCTAGACACCGATGGCACCTGGAAGACAGCTTCTTGCAAGGAAAAACTCTTCTCTGTCTGTAAAAAGTCAGATGGTAAGCAATTGAATATAGGTGTCTTAACTAGAGGTTGTGTAGCTTTATCAACTGTGCTAAATATAATAAGCCACTGGAAAAATACTTATACACTAGTATACAGGAAGACACAAGTAGCTAACTAACTAGCTCTAAATATTGACATAAATTCTTCCCAGAAGTAAATTAATTCATAATAATAACTACCAAAAGCCTAAGATACAAAGGATTGAATACTCAATAATTTCTTAGCTATTCATTCTAATAGGAAAAGTCATTCAGTTGCTATGAGATCTATTTCGATTAGGCATCAGATGAACTTCTGTATCCAGATTGGGGCACTAAAGTTTGAAAAGGCTCTCAGTCACCTAGGGTTTTCTGATGACCAGGAAAGAAGAATTAAAAGGAAAGATTATAATTGGAGTTGGACAAAAGTCTAAGAGAAACCAGATTATCAATTTTAAATATTAAAAATAAGCCCTATGGAATGAAATTAAATTCTCCCCTTTGTCTGATATGAGTTGGAAAGGAGTAACAGACTTAAATACGGCAAGGAAAACCTTCTAATTTTATCAGTCCAGAAGCCTTTAATAAATACTTCGTACAGGTCAGGGAATCTCCATCACTACAGGCTGCTAAGAACAGACAGGACAAACATCTGTTAGAAATTATATAATTACATATCAACTTCATGTCGTCTGTGAGCAGAAGGATGAAGTAAATAACCCCTTGAGGAGCCTTCCAAGCACAAACTTCTATAATTTCTATGGAAAGAAGTATAAATATGATTTCACAATTTAGCTGTATCCTTGTTTTTGTCAACATTATGGAAGATCTTGAATCATTAGAAAATTTAAAATTGCACGCCAAATTACATTCAAAGATGCTGTAATTTGACAAAAATCCTCAGATTTGATATATAATGTCTATTTCCACTTTAATATTCTGGAATCTAATTTGAGAGCTGAATGCTCCTTAATAGGGGAAGAAATAGACTGTAGAAGACTCACAGGAAGAAAATGTAATTTGGCAGAACATTTAATTTTCATTCCATCTGCATTTTTCTTCTCATCCAAAATCTTCCTATTACATCAATCACTATGGAATTTATTCAGGATGCAGTTAAATAAAAAATCCTGCAAACCATGTTTAGTTATACCAACACTTTCACTCACAATCACAATTTCTGCTATAAGCTTTTGATCCTGTTAAAAAATGAGACTGAAGTGTCAGAGGACATTTTAAAAATAGCAGTTTTAACTAATTAGGCAGACATTTGTGCCAGAAAACCAGCTGGATATTTTATTGACTAGAGTGATTACAAAAATCATCATTAGACAGAATCTATACTTCTTATAGGCTTATAGTATATCTTCCTGATCACCCTGATAAATGCATATGAAGCACAATATGCTCTCAAACACAAAATCAAACCCATATTCAAGATATCTTAAGAACATGCTTCATTTCTTCCATGATGACAAACTTTAAATAGTCTGTTTAGTTTTGTTTGACTAGTATAATGGGAAAAACAAATTTTATAAAATAACGATTCCAACTACGTGATCTCTTACCAGTAATGGCCCCTACTGAGCCCCCGCAACTTCCTGGGAAATGCCCCGAATCAACAGGACACAAATCTTGGATACCTTTCCATGGCCACTGCTATTACTTTGAGGCCTCCAGGAAAAGAAGCTGGTCTCAAGCTCATCAGGAATGTGCCCGACTAGGTAAATGTTTTGTTTTAGAAAGACTGAGGATGTAACTAAACACATAAACCAACGGGTAATATTGCTAAGGAAATCTTACTTTAAAATTTCAAACAATGCTTTTTTTGCTTGCTTTTCTGAGCATGCTTTTTCACAATAAAACTAAACTTTGTCAGAGACAGAGGCCTCTGATATCTCACACACCAGGTGAAATACGAATATCTCAAAAATATGAAATTCCTACTAGTTTTATGGAAGGGTAGGGAGATACACACTTTCAGAGTCCCACTGAGGCGCAGACTGCAGGGTTAGCCTTCCCTTCCCCAAACATGAGGGAATCCACACACAGTGTAAACTAGGAGACACAAACGCATAGGAAAGTGTTAGTTCCAGGGCACAGTTTATAAATTGGACCTCACTGGCTGGACAAGAAACGAGGTGGAGGCGTCGTTTAGCTTTCAGGAACCACTAAAACACAGCCAGCCATGCAGCTCCCACTCTGGAACAGCCCCCACTGCCGTCTACAATCTGGAGAGAAGAGCTGTATGTGGATCAGGGGAGAGGAAAAGACACTTTGCTACACATTTCTGATTTCTCCTGACTGTTCACTGAGCATTGCTTGTATGCAGCATGCATTTCAGTGTTACTAAGAATAGGAAACATCCTATACGTTAGCACTATATGTCTGAGTGATAGTCTTCTAATCATAAGAGAGAATATAAGGGTTTCTAGGAGCACTTCCTTATATATATGAAAACACAGACCTATGACTGAGTAAACAGCAAAAGGATCTTTGCAAAGGCATTTTACTTGACAGCTGCGTGACAACAACATTCCTGAAAGGGTCCTGTAGAAAGATAAATCACGTAATTACTAGAAAAAGTAAACATTATATTAATAACCAAAATAAAAGGTCGCATTTGGACATTGGTCGATATTCTAAATTCTTACACCTTTGCCTACACGCTACCCAGCCAGGCCAGGAAGGTGGTCATTTCCTGATGATCCCAACACAGCTTTGTGTATTTGTAATGCCAGGGCATATGGCAATTATAAATCAACGTCTGGACATCTTCTGGACCGCAACCTCTAGTTGCTCACACATCCCATCTACCCCTGCAGTACATAGCATGAGGCACTGCCAAAAATGCTGCCCTGCCACTGATGAGTGACAGAGCTATAGTGGCAAGGTGCTGACTACATCATATGTACCACTTTCAGCCTACTTGCATCACATTCTGCAGTGTGGTTGGAGTCTTCCAAACAGTGTTGCAGGAGAACAATTTTTCTTCTCTAAAATACCAAAAGCTAAACAAAAATCCATGTCTTTGTGCTGATTTGCATCCATATAGCTCACAGTCATGCTCAAAATACAACATAGCAATATAATAACCATAATTAGACTAGTGGATATTACATGCAAGAATCTGTGACTTTTATATCTTTTTGCATATCTTTTTTGTGTTGATTGACTTAAACTGTAGGAAAACGAAACATTGTGATGTGTCCATTAATATTTTTTCAGCTGCTAATTTGGTATCAGTAGGAGACTATACTGAAGCAAACTTTCTGTCAGACACCATTAAGATACTCCATGGAAAATCACCGAACTTTTGGATAGGACTAAAAGTAAATGACAGAGGTAGTATCTTCAATCTTTAATCATACATTATCGTATCATACAAAATGATGATATTAAAAAGAAAGTAACTTTGTACACTTGAAAGTACACATATATAAAAAAATAGAAAGTTTATTTCAAAGCATGTTTATATATGCTTGCAAATGTAACTGAAAAATTTAACTACTTATTCATGTTATAATTGTTTGTTTTCCCCATCACAACTTAGCCTATCTGTCTAAACCCCCATACTTTATACATATATGCTCATTTTAAATATTAGGACAGTGGGTATGGGCAGACAAATCTGCAATGGATTTTGTCAACTGGAAAATGGGAGAACCTTCAAACAAAAGACATAAGGAGTGTGGTGAAGTATGTGCATTGTCTGGCTACTGGAACACCAACGTCTGTTCTTTCACAAAAGGCTATATCTGTAAAAAACCAAAAAGTAAGTGATATTTCTAATACATTATGGTTAGTAATGCCTGATAAGGTATTTTCATTGTATAATGTAAAAATGTAAAATATTACAGGTGTGCAAAACCAATAGAGCCTAACAGCAGGATTCAGCTGCCTAAATACTGATGAGCCCCAAACGGCTTCCAACTGCCTCCTCAGGAGGCTACAGAAGTCCAGTAAAATTACCATTACCCCCGTGCAGCCATCCTGAATACTTCAGACCCCTATGTTTAGGCAAAAGAATGGTAAAAGACCCCTCATTTTTAATAAAAAGCCAGTTTTCAGTAGAATTTTCCCTCAAATATCACACAATCTAAGCACAAAACCAACATTTTTTTAATTTCAGCTGACTATTCTAAAAAGAAAAAGCTTGTTCTGATGAGTGCAATGAAAACTCTGTATTGTACAAATACTGGAATTCGTGATTCCTATCATTACTCTCCTTTGAGCTGATGGATTAGAGGAATATGATAACATACATTCTTGTGGCATGTTTAATAAAATGCCGGTACTATCCTGATAGCAAAATTATCATCTGCACAAAAATGCATGAGTTTGCCAACTGAGATTAAATGAAAGTGGTCCAGAACATGAACATTTTGTTTGATTAAATTTGATATTTCTGTTCACCTTTCCCTTACCTGCTAAGTTTAGGAAGTGCAATTGCCATAGGAACCACATCCACATGGACTGATTGCCTCTGACACAACGGGCTAAACTCACAGAAGGTCCTTTTCAGCTCAAGTTAAAAGCTCATGATACATCTCTAACACTTGAGACCTCCATTCAGGAAATTTTTTGTGTTTCAGAAAACACCTTAAAATGATTAAGGATCCTCAGGGCAGTTTCTTGTAAATGAACGCATTTGAAAATACTTTAAGAAATAACAGAAATCCGACTCTAATTTCATGTCTTGGTGGGTATCTTGGCTGAGGCGGTCAGATGCTCTTGGAAGGAAGAGCCATTCATCCTATTAGAGGTTTACCCATGCTTGGCTCCAACTCTCTGGGACAGCAACAGTTACCAGCAAGTGGATTTAGGGGGAATTGTCAGGAATAACTGTACTCAGGAAGTTTAAATTGTCTGTTTTTAAAAGCATTCAGAATAAACATTTTCTTTTCCTTTCAAAAGCTCCTGAAAACACAGAGATGTCAACAGAAAATACAGGTAAGGGAGTAATTCCTTTTAAGTAGAATTATAAGGAGATGCTCAAATACAACAACTATATAATTACTTAGTTTCTAGGTATTAGTTTTGAGAGTATTTAAAAATAAGAAGTCCATAAACTTTATCTGAATGTAGGTATAGGAAGTAGAGGTTATTCTGAAGTAAACTGGCTTTTGACCAGATTTAATTCTATTTTCTTTGGGTTTGTTAGTTAAAAAAAATAACAAAGCCACATGTTGAACTGAAAATCTACATGTACATTGCATTTGTTTGATTTCTAGCTAAAGAAATCCCAGTAATTGCTAGATTCTGAAATCTAGATCAAAGGTATTGATTCAATTTCATCCACTTACAGAAGGGAAAATGGACAAAGTACTTTCTGCTGGCATCATTTGGCTGCTAGTTCTTCTAGCCCTTTCTATAGTTGGAGCTGGAAGTATAATTTATTTCTACTTGAGGAGGAAAAGACAACACCAGCTACATATTTCAACAAGAATGAGTGGACCAGAAGAAACTGTGGATATCCAAGTAAAAGATGCACATACTGACATGTAGTCTGACAAAATGCCCGTATATTCCAACTAACAAAAACCAGCCTATAAATCAGTGAAATCTTATGCATTTTCCTACCCAGGTAATAGTCTCCTCTCGTCACAAAAATAAAGTTCATGGATTTATATAAATACACACACACATATACTCCCTTCAAAATTTCCCACAGTGTGTTAGTTTCTTTTGTTTAGTTTGGGCAGTACACATATTTTTTTCACATAAATGAGAATGGCTGAAAAGCTGGCTCCAGAAGTGTTACGGGAAAACTCTCACAGATATTTACTACGTGAAATGATTTTATTTGACTCAATGTAGACATTCTCCTTTTTGCACACAGGGGAAATCATTACTCATATCTTTACATTATTTTTCCTGCTGTATTACTTCAGTGTTATCTAGACTATGATGGGAAACACTGCACTGCTCATTTCAGATCATCAGCTTCACAGTTTATGATACTAGCATTTCATTCATGTAAAACTTGTTATAATACCCACATCTGTGAATTAAACATTATTTCCTTACCAAAAAATAGATGGAAAGATGCAAAAAAAAAATGAAGAGACTCCTTTATTCCAATTTCTAGTCTGAATTTTGGGAATAATTTTGCCATTTCCTACAGCCTTGCACTTCTCTAAGTGCAAGTAAATATCAACATTTTTCTGCCAGGTTCAAATTAATAATAAAATACACCAGCAGATGATCTTTCCATTGGGTTTTATTTCAGTAATAATGCTTTCAGTATGCAGAGATGCCCCTTTTCAAATCCAAGCATGTATAATAAATGCCTATCTTATACTGTTTTATATAACTCTCCAGTTTAGAGAAATAAAATTGCTGATGTACTTTTTGAAAATCAATTCTTCCATGTTTTGTTATAATTTCCTTTTTTAATATACTGCCTAGATTCTTTTTCAGCTATTCTTCAGTTGTACAATACAGCAGTGTTTGCCTCAGGGGGCAGTTTATCATTCTGTGAATTTTAAGACATGCATCAACCATCCTGAGTTATGAAAACACCTTTCTCTAAGCCACGGGAGGCACCGGGCACTAAGAGGCCTCAGTGAAGAAGCATACTGAGGAGCAGGGCTACACCAGAGGTGCCTCTACCGAATATCTGCAATGGGAAACAGATTCTCTCTTTGGTGCTTCTGTGAGAATTGCAGTCAGAATTTCTTTCTCTCTCCATATGCTTAAAGTCTCCAACTGACAAAAATGTGATGCCATGCTAAAGATCTCTTTTAAAGAGAAAAGTATATCTAGAATAAGTGGAATAGGTTTCTGCACCAGAACATCTGTGCCAATGCCTGAGGAGCGTGAGAACACACATGTATTACCTCTATTATTTACCTTGCTTCTAGATACCCAGTAAACAATAAAGGATCCTAAATAAAAATGTTATTGACAGCTACTGAGAATGGAAGTACCCCCTTCCTTTAGGAATACCTGCTCCAGTTGTTTTATCTAAGGCTATCTTAAAACACGGGGCACCCCTGCTAAAATGTTTCCTCCTGAGCTTTCAATTTTTTCCCCTGCACTCCTTTGATAGATGGACACACATTACTCTACACCTTTGGCTAAGTTTGTACAGAAGTTTCACCAATTACAAATATAGAAAGATACATAAAGATTGTATGGCTTTTCCCTTTCTGGTATGTCTGTGTGACATCACTTAACCAAGAGACCTGGTAAAAAAAAAATAAAATCAAAACCAACGAAAAACTCCCCACAGGTTCTTTAAAATAGTTAAAATTAAGTGAATCAAAAGTAAATTTTGCAATTAGTGTCCTTTGTAAAGCCCAGAGACAAACACCCTTAGATAAAAAGAAATTCCTTAAATTACTATAGTAAGTCCTGTAATACCAACTCCTGCGATAAAGAAACAGTCACTGATATTTTCAGGAGGAAATAGGAAATAGCTGAGAGAACTTCACACAAAACTGTGCAAATGAGAAAAACACCACCTGCTTCCCATGGAGATGACTAGAGATAAAATTGTTTCCTGGTATGCGCTACAGAAATCTGGGAATAGATCGTTACGCTTGCCTTTTGGAGGAGGAAACGGTGGAAGTACTCTTCCTGTTCTATACTTACAAAGAGTATAGGCTGCTGGATCCTACCACATATATGCCCAGCTTAGTGAATCTGACAAATTAAGATTACCTTTCCCAAAAGAAAAAAGGAAACATATGATAGAAGAGACTAAATTCTTTTAAAGGTATTTGTAAGTTAACTGTAAAAATTGGGAGCTCATAACGGAGGTACTCTAGTGACTAAATTGAACACAGCCTGAAACCTCCAGAGGAGCCTGGCTGGTATCATCACCACCGTGTGGGAAGCACTGTGAACTCAACAGTCAGGCTGCTCTGCATGCCAGCTATCTGTGTTATCATATGGAAATCTTTTGATATATGTACGTTTCTATGTACAGCTATTTTGTAGTTTAGACTGAAGATCACCCCTGAACAAGAAATGGACCGGATCACAGGCTAAGCATAATGTATGCTGCTCCTCCTGCAATACGAAAATAAGGAAAGGCACATATAAGGAGGACATATAAGGATTTATATTTTTATACGTGCATTTTTATGTATAGCTATGTTGTAGTTAGACTGAACACACGCAAGAGCAGCATCCTCCATGCCTTATATGAGGCATATAAGTGTCATATAAGGAGGATCCTGCAAGAGACTGAGACACCACAAAGGCTGATCCAAAGTGCCTCTTCCAGAAACAGGAAAGACAGGGAGCACTGAGGTGAGAACGACAGTGAAAGCAGGTGAGGGCAGAGTGAGCCAGTGCAGTGGTGCTCATACCCGGAGAGAGGGCTGAGAGGAGGACCACAGCCCTGACCAGACCTGCTCACATCAGGCAGGCACCGTCACCGATACCCGCTGCCTGCAGCACAGGACAGCACTGCCATAGCAAGGATGGGTCATTCAATCCACTGATTCTCAAACAACTGAACAGCCACTGGGGCAGAGATCAACGCGTCTGAACAATCTGACTCTTCTGTATTCATCTTTTGGACTTGATATTGGATAGGACTAAGACATGGACCACACAACTCATGCCTTGCTCAGGCACAGAAGAGGGCTGGCTTGCACTTGCTTAAACTGCACAGGGCAGAGGAGACCCTGACCCCTTTCAACACTTAATCCCAAATCCCAATGTTTCTGCACAAGTCAGTTGTTTGGATGTTTCTCTTTTTTCTTCAAAAAGTCCTGTATACTTAAAACCACTGTCAGTTCAGTGCTGGAGACAAGAAAAACACTGCTTGATATGAACGCCTCTGTTTAAATGAGCTTCAGGGTAGAGAAGACACACCAGCACTCTTGTCAAATATGTGTTTATACTGATGAGTGCACGTGTATTTGTGTAGGATTTTTCCTCTCATTTCCATAAATAAATGCTGCCTTATTTTCCTCAACAGTTTCTGAAGAACACACCACCTCCTCTGTAACCAGACTGTGATAATTTTGTGACAGAAAAATGTACTTCAGTTCTGGAAATAGGGAATCCTCAGTCTTCTTGTAGCCTTAGGAAGTTTTATTTTTCAACTGTGGCCACAGAAAAGTTGGTATGATGCTGTGTTCAAATTACCAGAGTTAAAACATGGGAATCTATAGAATTGCAACCAATGTGTTGTCTTAAAATTATGAAGTCAGGTCTCTAAGAATTAACCTTTTCAGTTTTCTGTGCTAGTTCACTTTTGCATCTGTTAGAACATTTTGCATCTGATACTACTGCTGCACAACATACTAAACTGTTGACAGAATGGAAAATTTTAGTCTAGACAACAGGACTGGCACTACAGATCCTGGTTGGTTTTATCTGTAAACTTTCCTGGTGCGTTTACTTTGCAAGAGAAAGACCCACAGTAGCATCACAGTAAATCCTGAGCCCTTGGAGACAGCAAATACAGTACCTGGCATGATAAAACTTAGTCCTGTCTCTCAACCCTTCTGGTATCTGTCACACAATGGATCCTAAAAGGAGTCATGAAACAATTCAACTTCTTGCTACTGTCAATCAATTATGTATGCACTAGTTTTGATTAATTAATTTATACTCTACTACCTGTTTATTCTAGCATTTAGAAGGCCTCCTTTTCTCTTTGTTGACTTTCATAAACTGCTGTATGTAACTGGCTGGACCAGACCTGGGCCGTGTGGTTTACACATTCCCTTTATGAATTATATGAAATTTGTAACATGCAAATTCATTCATTACATTTATAAACATAATTTTCAGACTTTTGAGTATTTTAAACACTTTAAACATTTAGGAAAACAGAAGTAAAGTGTACCCTGAAAACCTCTAAGGGTTTTTTCATTACTTACATATTTGAAAGCTTCACACTTGGACAAAGCATAAAGACTGAATCCAGGTGTTAAATAGCTTATTACAATAAATTTGTAGTCTTCACATTTCTACAAATAACCCTGCTATGTCTTAAAAGGAAGATGACAAGTTTTGTGGAAATGGTTTCAGGCTAGTTTCAACAGTCAGGAAGAAAAAATCTGGACTCATTTTCACATAATATTTTCCTTATTTTTCATCATAATAATTTGCAATGACAACATAATCTCTTTCATACATCAGCTCAGCTATCTAAGACACCTGAAAGGGATGGAATTCATCTCACATAATGTAGGTATCTAAAATGTAGACATATCTAGCTGAACTACTCACCCAAGGTCCTCATTGTGGTCAGCACAGAGAAATGGTGCAATTACTTGATCCAGTCTAGAGACTGATGAAAACCTCTAGACTCTGACACAGAGAAACCCTAAACCAATTATCTCCCAGTAACTAAGTTTTGCAGAATTCAATTCTTAATTGATATCTTATGCAATCTGGCACAGCACACACTAACTGTTTTTTGTTGATTACATTTATTGTCAATAGCTCCAGGCTATTTCAGGAAATAGCTAGCAAAACCAGTCCCAATAGATTTTTTTTTTTTCCCTGCTTGAAAGCCAACTTTTGGAAACAAAGTTTCTCTTAAATTCAAACATTTCTGTTGATTTTATTTTTCATACTAATTCAGAAAGGAAATGGAGCTGGTAGCATTTAAGAAAATGTTAAGAACATTGACAGTCCCTATGAAAGAACAAATCATTGACCCTAACTACAAAGGAACTACCTCTAAAATAAACTCTCAGGGTAACTATCTGCCTTTCTACTCTCATGAACACTTCCCATCCCAGTGTCAGGATAGGTGAGAAATCAGTGAAGTATGTCTGCTTATATTCCTGATACAATCTCTGTATTTAAAGTATGTGCAATTCTGTTTCCCTGAGCAGCAGCTGATGTGTACCCTACACCAATGAACCTCTGAGAAGGTTAAGTTGTAGTAAGCATCAGAAATGAGGGATCTGCCGCTTTCATCTCCATCACTGATGCATATAGCTGAGAAAGAAAAACAGCATAAAAGTACTTTTCAGTCTCATACCAAGTGCTGCTGCTACAAGTTCCCTGTCCTGTGTAAACTGCCATATAAACACTGCACCCACTTTGGCTACATTCTGTTTATATTCCTCTCATCCATTTCCTACTTGCATTATCTTAATGCTAGCCAGAATAGAAGATTGGTATTTTTGGTCTGTTTACTAAGAATTTTTCAATTTTTAGTTCAGCTAAATCTGGACAGAATTCATTTTAATCTCTATAAGCCCCATTTCTGTTCACAGTATTATAGCTTTAGTCATAGATAAATCTTAAATATCACTTAATCATCGTTACACATTAAGATGTTGTATATGTCAGACACTCCACCCAATACTGTCCTCATATGATGTGTGAAACATTCCTGAATTATGTGGCATTATTTTCCTAATTGTTTCAAACGATGCCATGTTCCACTGGTAAAAAGTGATTAGAAATGGCTCATTACTTGAACCTGATTAATAAATAATTTTCAAATTAACTTATTTTGCATCTTGTTACATTCTCCCCCTTTTTACCCTGCTCTATGACTTTATTCCCCTGAATCTTTGGTTTTCATGTTGCTGTTTATTCACGCCCTATATAGGAGATAGTTGCAAGAGTTTGGTGGAGAATTTTGAAGGCAGTGTGCTTCAAAAATGTGCCTCCTAACATAACAAGGTGCCCTCTGACTGCTCATTGAATAAATTCAAGTCTTGCTGTGCAACCAGCACTGGCTATTTGGAGACTCCCAAACCTCTGATAATCTGGCTTGCCAACACATGTGCAGTATCATTTTCTCCTGGCACTGATCCCAACAAAAAAAAAAAAAGTCTTCTTTCTCTCCTCTTCTTCTGGATACTTGTCTTTTGTGGAAGCAACTCAGTTGCAGTCTGAGGGAAGTACTATCAATGTCAATCCAGCTGAACAAAGAAAGTGAGAAAAGAGACCAAAATGGTAAGTCTTCAGCACAATTCAGTAACCTGGAGAATCCATTTATTTTCCCTAATTAAGGAAAATCAGTGCCATTTTTATAAATTCTGTCTCAACATTTTTTTTTTTTTTTCAAATATTGTCGGAGAAGCATTGGCCACTCACTTCTCACCATCCAAAATATGTACAAATTAACTTTAGCAGCTAACTGCTTCCAGTTACTGGCAGTGGTGAGAACCACCAGTATGTAGGTTATTTTCTGTCTCCTTTAGAAAAGAATAGAATAGAATAGAATAGAATAGAATAGAATAGAATAGAATAGAATAGAATAGAATATTTCAGTTGTAAAGGACTTAGAGCGACCATCTAGTCCAACTGCCTGACCAATTCAGGGCTAACCAAAAAGTTAAAGCGCATTATTAAGGCCATTTTTCAAATGCCTCTTAGACACTGACAGGCTTGGGGCATTGACTACCTCTCTAGGAAGCCTGTTCCAGTGTTTGACCACCCTCTCAGTGAAGAAATGCTTCCTAATGTCCAGTCTAAACCTCCTCTGGTGCAGCTTTGAACCATTCCCTGAAGAAGCATTCTCTCTTCTCCCCCTCACTTTCTTTCTCTGTTGTGATTCTAGTATTAAGTTCAAAATTTAAATGTTAGAAGATCAAAGTATTACATCACAGTCTTTCAATGAATGCCGTATCAAGAGATTATGTCAATGTGAGTGGACTGGTTACTACAGTTACCTAACTGGTTATATATTTGTAGGATTCTCTAGTGAAAACTCACTCTACTTCCCAAGACTACCTATCCATCATATACACATTTGGAAGAGACATACGGAGAGATATTTAAATGTGCGTTCTTGATGTAATAATCTTGGTACTTTTGTAAAATACTTACAAATCTTTTGCAAAGTTTTATGGTTGAGAAAAATTATTTGAACTAAAACAAATGTCTTCATTAGCGTACAAACACAATGAAACAAGATATTTTTTTTTCCCAACTGAACATCAGTTTTCTCTAGTTGGTTTCAGCAGTTCCCAGCTGTTCCTAACTTTGTAATTCCTTGTTCATAAGTCAGCTATACATCTAGAGGAAATTGTTCAACTTCCTGATTTGATCCCTTCTTTAACAGAAACAGAACTTGCATGGTTTACATTATTTGGAACTTTGGCTGAGTCAGGTTCTGCGTATTTTTGCAAAAGCTGCAAAATAGAGAAATGGTTTTCTTACAAGATCAAACAGACACTGAGATGACAAGTCTGCAGTGGCACCCCAGTACTCCACGAGCCAGGGACTGAGGACAGGGCTTCATCAAAGACCAGCCATGGCTGACAAGTAAGTTTTTATTTCTACCTCCGGCAACCACAAAGCAACTGAAGGCCTTGGGGAAGGGTTCCCCCCATCTTGGGCCACTTTCTAGCTGTCCCCCATGACTCTAGCCCATGGGCTAACGAATGACCATCAGAGAGTGTATCTTCTGCACAGTAAAAGAGCCCAGATTTGGTGTGTGCCT
This sequence comes from Charadrius vociferus, assembly GCF_000708025.1. NCBI lineage: Eukaryota > Metazoa > Chordata > Aves > Charadriiformes > Charadriidae > Charadrius > Charadrius vociferus. Next base: position 1,024,118 of record NW_009648894.1, read on the forward strand.
TGAAGACTGGCACAGGCTGCCCAGGAGGCCTCTATTAGGAACAGTGTAGCCAGTAGGACCAGGGAGGTGATTTTACCCCTGTACTCAGCACTGGTGAGGCCGCATCTTGAGTATTGTGTTCAGTTTTGGGCCCCTCACCACAAGAAGGACATTGAGGTGCTGGAGCGTGTCCAAAGAAGGGCAATGAAACTGGTGAAGGGTCTGGAGCACAAATGTTATGAGGAGTGGCTGAGGGAACTGGGGTTGTTTAGCCTGAAGGAGGCTCAGGGGAGACCTTATCGCTCTCTACAACTACCTGAAAGGAGGTTGCAGAGAGGTGGGAGTCAACCTGTTCTTTCAAGTAACAGGTGATACAACAAGAGGAAATGGCTTCAAGTTGCGCCAAGGGAAGTTTAGATTGGATATTAGGAAGAATTTCTTTATAGAAAGGGTCATCGGGCATTGGAACGCATTACCCAGGGCAGTGGTGGAGTCCCCATCCCTGGAGGTATTTAAGGGTCATGTAGATATAGTGCTTAGGGACATGGTTCAGTGGTGGGCTTGTCAGTGTTAGGTTGATGATTGGACTAAATGATCTTACAGGTCTTTTCCAATCTAGGAGATTCTGTGATTCTGCGAGAGTCTGTGGAGTCTCCAGGCTTGGAGATGCTCGCAGCCCAGCTCGGTGCCAGGGGCTGGACCCACTTATTTCCCTTCCACCCTCAACCTTGCCATGACTCCATGACTTGGCCATCCTCCCTACTGCACAGGCAGCCACTCTGGCACCTGATACGGCAAGCCAAGCCACACAAGGCCACTGTGCCCCAAAGGGAAGGGAGACTTCTGCCCTGCAGGCCCCTCCATTGCGCATAGCTGCCTGCTGCCCTACACCATGTTAACACGCAGCCCTGGGCTCAGCGACATGCAGCCTTCCCCTGTGGCGGGGGGCACAGCGGCCTGCGCCCCAGCCTGGGGGCTGCACAGCCCGCACCCCTCCCACCCACCC
>NW_009648894.1:1025385-1050372 GCF_000708025.1 Charadrius vociferus
CGCCATCTAGCGAGCCCGCGGCAGGCTGCGGGCGGGCGTCCAGCCCAGGGCGGGTTCCGCGCCTTTGGTTTTGTTTTGTTTTGTTTTTAAACGGGGTAAACGCTGGCAGAAGCTCTGGAGCCAAAGACGACATCCGTGGCATGACAGGAGACGTTTTTTCTCTGCAGGGCAGCGAGGCGCCGTGTGAATTACCTCAGCGGGAGTTGTCCAGGGCGCACCTCCAGAGAAGGGCGGGTTGTGCTCTCCTGTGGCAGGCGCAGGGTTTGCTCCAGGTGAAATGGGTAACACCCCGAGAGGCAGAACCTGGAGGCAAACGAATTACAGTGGAGATGAGAGGGAAGTCATTCAGATTTCATGATTAATTATTTAGATGATGAATGAGATAATGTCCTCGTCTTCTCTCTCCAGCTAGAATTGTCTCTTTTCCTAGGCTAATGTGGTATGTATAATTTTTTTCTGGTACTTCTTACGTTTGGCTTTTAAGTGGAGCGGAACTAGTAAAATGCTGATCCTTTTCTTCTGTTTTTCTATTTATTTTTTTTTTAAATTTCTTTTTTTCTTCTGACAAGTCTTGTGGGACAATCACTTTAATGTTCCAAGTAGGCATTTGTCATCACATACACTATTAGGGTCACTTTGTACAATATTAGCAACAGAGGACATGTGGTTTCACTGTTGGTTCTGGTAATCAGCTCATTATGTGACAATCAAAACCTGTGTGCCTCAGCGCCTCCCTCACTAATAAAGGGATAATGGTGTTTATCTCGCAGAAGCATTCTCAAAATCAGTTAATTGCTTTTAAATCTTAAAACTGAAAAGTCTACAAAAATGCAAAGAACATTAGCTTATTATTACCATTAGTGACACAGAACTGACAGGAATTCTCCTGGCTCAATTTCAGAAACTTGTTTACACACCAGACTTGCCCATCTTGGGGATATAAATATGGCCACTTTTATTTCCAACTCTTTTTTCTTACTGTCAGGATGAAGATATCTCACCACATCACTAGTCTTTCTGTAAATGTTATTTACTGTCTTTCAGTAAATGTCCTTTCGGTTGATTTTATGTTTTTTCAGACTTTAATGAGGTACATTTATTTCTTTGCAGATTTTTCAAGAATTGAAATGTAATTGCACGCAGAAGCAATATGACTTTGACATATCAGAGACCCTCAGTGTAACTGCTAACAGTACTTCTTTTCTGTTTTTGTTGTCTTTTTAACTGTTCACTAAGGTGCTATTGACTGCAACAGTTTGAGAGACGTCAAATAAAGCAGTAATAATGGAAGACTTCAGTTACCTGCACATAGAGTTGTATTTATCATATGGGCTGTCGTGCAGACAGCACATGTACATATAAACATACATCACTGATTTTTGGAGCAAAAACTCAAACCAGAGGGTTAATCCACCCCAAGAACACAAGGCCTTGTTTGTGATGTGCTGGGTGAGGGTCACTGTAATACTGATCACATACTTCTCAAATATGACATACTTTAAGAAAAAAATGGAAAAAATATCCTAGAAGTTTTTCTAAAAGAACTCGAAATTGCTCTTTGCTTTAGTACATAACCTGTTCTTGAAAACAGCTCCAGTGCCAAACGAATAGGAAATCACAAATACCACATCAGTCTGTAAAACAATCTCTGTGTTTCCTGAGCACTGTAAGACAGCTAATCTCATTTTCTCCAAGGTAGACTGGTAAAACTGGTAATAAGGAAAGAATTAGGAAATATCTATGGTAGTTTATAGAAGAGTAAATGTGGGGTTTGTATTGGAAAATTAGGCCTAAGAACTCTACTAGGAGGACTTAATAAACATGTGGCAAATATAGGTCATGAGCTATTCAAAACCTCCTGAGTCACCTGGAAGAAAGAGCTAATGACAGTGTTTATTGATTACTCATAATTATTCATTGTTGTCAAAATTAGATCTTGACTGTGGACACCTGCAGAAGATTTGTCCACTGCTGAGTTACGAGGTAGTAAAATGGAAAATAAATTTAGTGTTATAAAAGTCAAAACAATGTATTTGGGAAAATTAACCCTAAAAATACATGTACAGTGACAGACAATTAACAAGATCATAGAATCATGTCATAGAATCATAGAATGGTTTAGGTTGGAAGGGACCTTAAAGATCATGTAGTTCCAACCCCCCTGCCATGGGCAGGGACACCTCCCACTAGACCAGGTTGCTCAAAGCCCCATCCAGCCTGGCCTTCAACACCTCCAGGGATGGAGCTTCCACAACTTCTCTGGGTAACCTCTTCCAGTGCCTGACCACCCTCAGAATGAAAAATTTCTTCCTGATATCTCATCTAAATCTACCCCCTTCCAGTTTGAAGCCATTCCCCCTCGTTCTATCACTACATGCCGTTTTAAAAAGTCCCTCTCCAGCCTTCTTGTAGGCCCCCTTTAGGTACTGGAAGGCTGCTATAAGGTCTCCCTGGAGTCTTCTCTTCTCCAGGCTGAACAAGCCCAAGTCTCTCAGCTTGTCTTTGTAGGACAGGTGGTCCAGCCCTCTGATCATCTTCATGGCTCTCCTCTGATCAATGTTGTTATGGGTTACTGAATACAATGAGTTTAAGTTTCCAGGTAGTAGCTTTCAGTTATAAGGCAAGGTAATTAAGAGTAAATATTATGCAAATCTATAAAATCATGAGATTTTTAATTGCCATAGGATGGCATATTGTCGAAAATGGATTTGCCATGTTTCTGGAGGATAGGTCCAGAGGGGCTGTTGAATACAGTCATCCAAATGTGTCTTCTGGCTCAGGAGGTTCCTCAACCTTTAATTCAAAGAAAAGAGGATGATGTAGCAAGAAAGAATTATTCAGCATATGCTTATTTGTACACCCCTGTAAGTGTCCATTATTAGTCTCTGTAAGAGAGAAGACAATTTATTAGATGGACTTCTGCTCTGAGCCACTGTAGTACTACTTGTTCTACTAATTCTTGTTGTTATTAGTGACAAAGTTGAAAAGAAGTGAGCTTCGCTCAGCTAAAGAATAAGCTTCAGTTTCTTGAGTATCTTCAGTATGGCCCTATGACATAACTTTTAAATAAACATGTGAGATGCCTGAAATATTTCTAAAAGGTACATGACTCTCAGCATATGTACCCTGTTGTTTTTGGAAACATTGATGTTTGAACAACAGACTGTCGTCTTCATCACTGCTTTCACAGAAACAGGTGTAGTGTCCTTTCAGAGACATGAAGAGAGTGAATACCTTACACTGAGTACCTCAGAGGGCTATAAAATGTACTTCTCTCTCTTGCATGTATCCACTGGTGTGGTTCCTTCAATGTGTTTCTTTTACTGTCTAAAATACTCAGCAAACTTTCATTAGTCTGCCGCTCAGGAGTTATGACAGTTTATAGATGTGTTTAATTTTGTCTTGGAAAAGAAAATGTAGCTTTTCATAAGACATTGGCATGTGAAAAAAATATTCATTGCTATGAAGAAAATACGCACTCAAGTTCCGTGCTTGCTTACATAATAGTTTTCCAGTATTTGAAGCACAAACCTGAAATAGGATCTGTTTATTCGTATGGAATCATTCATGGAGACAGATTTTACTGACTAACCAGAAGACACTTTCTGTAACCCTAAAATCCACAAATATTCTTCATCAGGAGTGGTTTCAAGCTCTGTTAACCAAGCGACTATCTTGAGCACGTCTATATTAGTGTTTTAACAGGAGCTCAGATATGTTCAGTGTTCTGAAAAATGTTGAGTGTTTTACTTTATTATGCTTTAAGATAATGCTTTTCCATTGATTCAGGTGCTTAGCAAGTATGTAGGGATATGCCAAATTGCTTGTATTCAAATAAATATTTATATAGCACAAGTGATTCATAGATTACAAGGCCAGAAAACAGCATGGTAATTACCTCCTTAATCAGAGACCAGAGACTGTGAAACTTATCTGAATCAATTCTTGTCAAGCTATTCTTCTACAATATCTCTTGATTCTTTTATAAAAAGATTACATATTTTCCCACTACCATCAACAACAGAAACACACATTAAACAGTCTCCCAGCTTTGTTCTTGTAGCGTCAGCTTTGTTTCAGAAATATGCAAGATTTCCTTTCTGGGCCTTTTATTGCTTCTCAATTACCTTAAAACATCGTTTAATCTTTGCCTTTGGGACTAGGTAATGAACCTTCATCCCTGCCTTTACCTTTGCACCATGCTGGAAATACAGAACAGGCTAATTTGTCTTTCAAATCTAAGGATACTTAGAATGCTGATTGCTTAACCTATAAAAACCTGGTATAGGGCAACTAATAATGCTTTTTAGCGTAGCAGCCTTCTAACCACCATCCATTCAACCACCTTATCACTTACTCAGAGATGCACGTCTTCTGATTAGGTGATGTGCTTTTTTTTTTTCCCCGGTTTTCTGCTGTTCTGTCATCTCTGTTCTTTCTCAGACTTTGCATGAGGAAGCCAGCTGTCGTACTAAATTAAGAGTCTTTTCAGAAGGAAATCAACCTCAGCTTTCTTTTAACCGATAAACTTACAGCCTTGTGAAATAAACAATGTACTCTATATCTAGCTATGTGACTACAAATGCTGTCCTTCAACTGTTGTGGAAATGAGAGATATCTAAAAGCTGTTTGTATCATCAGAAACATCAATTGCCCTGTCAGCACTTTTGTTTTTTCACTATAACTGCAATTACAGGGCAGTGAGCAGCTGACGAAATAATTTCCTGCTCTTACTGAATAATATAAAGTGGAAAGTATAATATTGCATCTAAAGGTTCTAGGGGAATTGGAACAAAACCATTATTTCACAGTATTTTTTCTTCTCATTCCTCCCAAAAATGTTTGTGGATTTTAGCTTCTAATGCATACATTAGTAAACATATTTCATAGTTACCAGCATGACTATACATTTATTTCACTGCATACATAATGGGCTATCAGAAAGGCTTTCCAAGCAATTTGGGTCGACCTTGCCAGTGACCACCATTAGCAAAGGTTCCGGGAGTTCAATATGTTTTTAAATATGCTAGGAAAGCCTTGGTTTGAAAAAATACTAGTCTGAAAAATGCTTATCTACTCAACCTTTATCTATATGATCACACCTTTACATTCCAAAATTCTCAGATACTGAATTGTACCCCTATAGGAAGGAAGAACAGGTGACTGGAAATGATTCCAAGCCAAACCGAATGCTGAGGAATCTATCTAAAAAGGGTTCACAGCCATACTACAGCTTCTGTGGAAGCGCATATGCATACATGCACATGTACTGTAAATCAATTCAAACATCTGAGAAGCCTTTTTGTAAGTGAAGCTTTGCCTCTACAACCAATACTTTATACCTCCTGCATGCTGTAGTAAAGAAAACAAAAGAGTGAAGTACCTGGATTTATATAGTTGATGCATCTCCTTCGTGCAGCTGAAGCTTGTACTGATGTCTTGAAAATGTTTAGAAGATGTAAGCCTGTCAACATGCTTGACATCAGAACTGATGGGCAAGTAAAACCACTGTAGAATTCAACTCTGAAAAGGCTTCTGTATGCTTCAACATGTGTATGCTGTAGGAATAAATGAAAGGAAAATGAATACAAAAAGGTTGATGTAAGTAGATGAAATAATCATAATGAAGAAATTACTGGGCATTCCCGAGTCATACTGAAACGATTGTTTTTCGTGAACTACTAAGACTTTTTAAACAAATTCTGCTTAAGGTGCTATCCCTTCATTTGACTGGAACATATTTACTGAATAGGTTTGAATAAATATTAACAAAACTGACTTTATCACAGACAAAACATTCAAGACAAAAATAGAATTTTGAGGCAAATCATCTATTAGACGTAGACTATATTTTCTTTTCATTTATTTCAGTAGTAGTTTACGTGTTACTTTTTACTTTAGATACCAGATATTTGTTATTCAATTCAAATAATTTGAAATGAATGGGAAACACTACAATTCTTATAAAATCAAAGACTATTTTTTAAAATAATAGGAACTTTTAAATTAATATTGTGGTTTCATGTTACTTTTGTCCAAACTGCAAAGACGGATCATATCGTATGGGTTTCATGTTAAGTAATCAAAAGAATATGTAAAGAAATAACCATTTTATTTTCAATTGCATAATAAAAAGTTTAGCACACTTGCTTTCAGGGACAATTTGCAATTTTAAGCTATAGCTAAGTTCCTTTTTTAGAATCAGAATCAAGCTTCCTTATACATCTGTGGCAAATTCTGCATCATTTCATGATATTTTGAATTTTCTAAAGAATATTTATCCTCTTTTGTGTGAAATTAAAACATCTGTTTTAAAAGGAGAATATGAGATAGGAAGTTTACACAGGGAAAGTTATTTCAAATGTACAAAATTAGAGATGAATAATTTCCAGTGTTGCTTTTATCCTAAGAATTCAGGACCTCCTGGTGTGAGTCCAGGTCTCCCAGTACTATGCAATAGGTCTTCAGTCGAGACAATCTCTCCCCAGTGTCCATTCTAACAATAACAGGTAAAAATCTTCAGAGAGAAGAAACTGACTTCAAAAGGTAATTTTTTCCCCTTTCAAGCGTCTCCTAATCCTTCTATTTCAGAGAAACATTAAATCCGCTGTAAATTTCATCTCGTTGAATCTTGTCCAAGATTGAGGGTCTTTTTTTCTGAAATGATCAGGACCTAAAAAAGTCTCAGATGGGCATTATCCCAAAAGATTGCATGTGTTGAGGCAGTCAGAGCTAAAGTTACAGCTTGCTGAATAGCTAACAGATATGTTTGTCTCTGTGAAAACTAAACTACCACCCCCCATTTTCTTATTTATAACCTGTTCCTGCATTTGTGCATACCCCCTTTTAATCTATATACTGTGTCTTAAAGAAAGGGCAAGTAGAGGGAAGCTACAAAGGACCAAGCAATCCCGAAGTCTAGGTGAAGGGGAGGATGGATGATTTGTAGAGGAGATGATGCAAGAACTATTCTAAGAGGAGAGTTGTAGCAGCTGGGTTTTGTGGCAAATCAGAGCTGAAATGAATTAAATGGAGTATCTTGGGAGAATGGCCATCAAAAGAAATGAGAGTTGTATCTAAGGAAAAATAGGAATAGGAAAGTAGTTAGGGGAAAGGCTTGAGGTCAGGACAAACGGAATCAGGGATTTGTTGAGTCAGTAGGACTATGCATGTCACAGGGGTAGCACTGCCGGATTTCTCATAGTCGGGTAATTAAATTGCCCAAAATATTTAATACTGTCTGAGCTGCACAACAAACAGTTTGATCTGTGAAAGCCTTGGAATATGAAGTAAGTAGACAAACTGAAGGAGAAGAAATTGGCAGCTGGACTTGTGGAGATAATTACATCAGCTAGAGAAAGGATTTTGCAGGAAGTTGGAGAAGGTTAAGAATAACAGGAGTGCCGGAGAGAGCTGTAGGACAGCTTCCATAATTGCTGGTTTCCTGATGTGCTGTTAACTGCATGGCTGTGAAACCCAAGTCATGATGCAGTTTAAAAGGCGGGTGAGCCCAGTTGTTAAATTGTTGAAGAAAATGGCATTTGTACATGATTTTAGGATTCTGTTTGGTATGAATATATTTTTATGGGTATATATTTTCTTACATTTTTAAGAGCTTTCTAGCCATTGACTTTTTTGTGTTTTTTTGGGGGGGGTTGGGGGGGGGGAGGAAGGTTTGATTTGGTTTGATTTTGTGTCTGTAAATGCAAAAGAAAAAATATCTTTGGACCAAACAAAAATTCCTGGAGTGATATTCTCTCTTTCTCTTTGGTTGCTATATTTTTTCTTCCTGGAAACAAAAAAGTCAAGGAACACTGACAGTTTCCAGTCATAATTAGTTTGGAGTTTTATCCTTGCTTGTACACAAAATTGAACCAATCATTACCTTGGTTCGATCTGCTGCATAGACGTCCTCATATTCATTGAAATGTAGCTTGACTTTTAGTCAGTTTAAAATGAAAAATGCAAAGTTGCTTTGTATCACAATAAATGACACTAACATTTGTTTTTTTCCAGTTTAGCAAAAACAGTTTAAATATCACATTCAAAACTGAAATAGGAAACCTACATGTAAACAAGCCTGTAACCATGTACAGATGCTCCCGGAGAAATTTGTTTGAAATTCACTGCTGCTAAAAATGGAGGTTTGCCTAATGTGAGCTGGATTTATTTGTGCTCCTGTGTAGGCTCTGCTCACTCCAGTCAAGGGCTGTATGCTGCACATCCTGCAGTGACTGGCAGGACTGGAGCCGTATATAAATATGACAGATGAGGTGTATTGATGAATTCAAGTCCAATAATTTGTGAGTATCTAGCTGATGTACTTTATGTCTTTCCTTGAGAAAATGTCTCAGGGAATTGAGACATCTGTTGTGATGGATTTTGCACAGCAAATGTCAGTCCTAACCAGTGAGTTATTTTCTATATTTAATTTGGTTTTGGAATGGCATAAATTACACTTATACAAACACTTTTGTCAGTGAAATTCATCACAGTCTTACAAATTCAGCAGAGGTTTCAGTAATTCTATCTTTTGGGTATGGCCCACAATGTATTATTAAACAAAACAAACATGGTTAAAAAGCTTTTGTATCAAATAACTATAACGTTATGTTTGACAGATGAATAACTTATGGACTAAGAAATCTTTTCAAATTACACAGTTTAAAGCACTCATTATTTAGTCACACATTTTTATTTTTATAGAAGGTTTTTTATATTAAACATTAATCCAATGCTTTCTATTAAACCGTTAAGAAAGTAATCTAGAATTATTGCCAACCTTAAGCAATCATTACACAGAGTTATCATTACAGTACTTGGTGTTGTAAGTAATTTTACTGTTTTATCTTGGGTTTATGTTTGTAGTAGAAAAATAGTGGACAACTGCCAGTGCCATCTTTTTAAGCAAAAAATATAAAGGTAGTTCTCTCAACTATGGTGAATCAGAGAAAGATACAATTAGTACAGAGCTCTAAATGATAAACATCTTTAATGGTCAGTTGCTTTCCCTGTTCAAAAGGACATGAATTTAAGTCTGAGCAGGGTCTTCGGTATTCTGTTATATTATTGCATAGGGAGTAAGAGGCAATGTGTGAAGAAGGGAAATTTGCATAGTCTGCTAGTTTTCTTTGACATATTCTACTAGTCTGGATTTTTATGGAAATGTTGCAAATCAAGTAGCAGAGAAATGAACTGCAGAATTGCTACAAGTTTGAGATCATGAATATTCATTGGCTCAATTAGCAAATTAAAAAGGAAAGCTTGGTAGGTTTTACTGATAGTGTTGCAGCTGTCTTCCATATTTGTACAATAGTATGTAATCAATCTCTAAATGAATTCTTTGTCTTGATAATATTTTTTTATTATGCTGTTGTCATCCTTAATGTTTTGTGTATGGTCCTCTGTGAAACATGATTTAAGAGCTCCATTCTTATCAAATTAAATGGATTCTTTATTAAACTGACTACTTATGAAGACGTTTTACTTATCAGTTTAAGATTTCTTGTCTTGGGTAATATTATCCTTCATGAGTTCCCGATTTGAGTTATAGCCAAGGCTAGAAATTGAATTCCAAAAATGTTTACTTCGTATCTAAAGAAAACGTCACGGGACAAATGTCCAGGTGTACCATTGTTCTCTCCGGTTTGCTGCCTTTGGGTAAGGCCAGATTCCTCTTTGAGCTGCTGGAATTGTGTGCTATTACATCGCTGTCTAGCCACAGCAAGGCACGTCCACTCTGGTGTGTGGCACTGCTTGAGAGGGTCACAGCACTCGCTATGGCTGTGAATGTCTTGGTGCCTGTCAGTTCAGCTATCCCATATCTAGTAAACAGCAGCTGGAATTCATGCTGACAAATAAGAAAATGTAACTTGAGTTTGCAAAGGACTTCCTTTGTATTTAGCTAGTCTTCTCTCTCATTGGCTCACTCCGGAGCAGCTCTCTCCTGACCTATGTTAATAGTGGGAGTAATATATTGGATCTATTACGCCAGCAACCCTAGCGAACAGAGACAGCCAGGATTGACAAGGTAGGATGTGTCTTTACATACATTTAGTATTTCCTAATTTAGGCAGTTCCTGTTTAGGTACAAACTCAGAGATCTTGGGGAGTGTAAGACTAGTTGTACCTAAAGCAGCTTTAATGTGTTCTTGAGGCAATGAGCCACAGCTCTAATCTCCATTGGGCAGTGACTCCCCTATTTGTGGAGCATTTCTCAACCCTTTGTCAGCACGATGTGCTGTGTCGCTGTCTTACGTAAAAACACTCTCGCTGCGTTACTCCTGTATTATTATTGGTGTGTTAACGACAACTGGAAGCAGTCACTACAATTTAAAGACAATATACTCATGTTTCCCATGAGACACTACATATAATGTTTCCATTTCTTTCGCTTTTAGACTAATGGTATTTCCAAGTGACTTGTACATTGAAAATGCGCTATATTGCTAAAAAATCCAGAAGAAAACAAAAGCACACTGTATCCAGCATTTATATGGAGCTAACTGAAACCTGAAAGACAACAACTTAAAAGGAAAATTACTTCTCTGTAAACGGCTTGAAAGTAAGCAATTTAATTTAACGATTGCAGTTTAGGGAAATGATATTTTCTTAAGTGCACCAAGAATTGCATTTAGTGGGTTAGATGCATATTAACAAGGAGCATTTGGAAAAACAGGAACTTCAGGAAGGGGAGAGGATTAAGTGCTTTGGGGGAGGGGGAGAGAGAGGAAGTTGAACAAGCATCAATTCTTTAGGAAAACTGGAGAGTACTGCCAAGTAAAACTTGTCAGTCATCAACTCTAAATGTTGTTTAGAACTGAATCTGTTCATACTCAGCCTAAGGTAATATTTCAGTTTGTTAAAAATCAGGAAGTTCTATAGAAAATACCTGTATTATAAATAATTATTTTTATAAAAGCCTTCTGGTAATTTTCTTAAGGTATGCTCAACAGGAAGCAATACCAGCTCTGACTTTTCCAAGCTGAGTGATGCATGAAATTAATAGTGGCTCACAGAGAATGTTCTCTGAGACACCAAGAAAATGGTAAGAAACCAGATTTTCTGCAAGAACACACAATACGTTGTTTATCTGCAACTGTGGTAAATCCAAGCAACATATATTTGTAGTTTGAGCAAATGCCTTTAAAATGTTTAACTAGTCACCAGGTGAGTCCATATTTAGAATTTACTGTCATGTCAGAATCCAGAGGCATCTCCTTTTAACTTCTGATTGCAATGAGCATGCTGTGGGACAGGACTCTTGGCAATAAAGCTATGTTTTTTCCTGCCCTCAGCTTCAGTAGTCGTAAGCTTTAGTGTATGGCATGCTATATTTATCTACCACCTCCCCGACTCAGCACGCATTTTCCTTGTGTTGATTTTTGGAAACAAACACCTTACAGAGCGTGTGGGTGAAGGGTGAAAACCATCACAGATTACTGCCTTTATGCATCAATACCAAAGTTAAGCTGACCTACAAAACAATATAGTGATTCCAGGAGCAGTGTTATATTAAAGTGGCTAACTAAATCAAATGCCAGCTACCAGTACTTGCTCAGAAATACATGAGGAAAGGGTTCTGCTAATTCTGCTAAAACAAACAAAAAAAGTACATTCAGTTTCAGCTATGCAAGAGTATATATATCTTGAGTATTCTTTGAACTTGGGGTGTCCACATCTTGGGAAGGACCTGGCGTTAGAACAGGTACAAAGGCAAGTAGAATGATTTAGGGATAGAGCAACTGTTTTATGAGAGAGAAACTAGCAGGAAAATACTTCAATCTGCACTGCAGAAAGCTGGTGAGAGATATTGATGATGGTTACAAAACCATGAAGGTTGTGCATAAAATGGATACATAATTTTACAGTACACTGAAACTAGTAGGATATTGGCTTAAAAGGGAGGAAAGAAAATGCTCTTTTACACAGTGGCTAGTGAATTTCTGAAAATTTTTAGCACAGGATCTTCTGAAGGCAGACAGTGCAAAAAGAGTTTAGCTAAATTTGTGGACAACAGGTTTATAAGCATATACTAAAGGCAACAGTTATGGGTGTACTTTCAAACAGCTAATTCTAATGACTGCATGGGCTGGGGATGTGAGGGGAACAGACCACAGACAGTGTCAGGCTTGCATGCACTGTCTAAATAACATTTTCTGTTTTTGCAACAGAATGCTGAGCTAAGTAAAACATTGCTCAGAGCCAGTGGGGCATTTCTGAGCCCTCATGGTCCTCTGCTCTGGGTATCTTTTTGATTATTCCTTTCATTAAATTTCCCATACTTCTCTTCATAAAGTTTGCCTTGCAGTTTGATGCTCATTTCAGTCAAAAAGTAATGAAAAATACTGAATTTTATTAAACAGAATAAAATTAACTAAAGCCACAGACTCTTGCAGGGTATTCAATAAAACCATTAATTGACCAGAAAATCCATGGGAAGAAAGAGAATTTCCTCAAAAACTGCCTCATGTTTGTGAATTATGGCTAAATTTCTGATGAGCCCAAGCTAAGGTTTTTTGTGTCCTGTTCAGATTCTGTGAGAAGCAGCACATAGTTGATTATGCCTTTTATTAATTAAATGCATGGGGACTTTGATGTGTACCCATTTGAGGGTGTGCTTGCAAAGGCATATTACCTCATGGTAGTATAACTACGCTACCCTGCAGTGCAAGTTACATCTTCGCAGATAATGTGTTTGTTATTGTTGGGATTACTGCATCTAAGATTAGCATTTTCTCCTGAGATGGACAGGTGGATGGATGATGGATGGATGAATGAATCGATGGATTTAAAAAAAAAAAAAAAAAAAAAAAAAAAGAGAAAGAGAGAAGTATTGGAGACAAACTGTACTGAGAGAAGGACATGAATTCATAGACTGCTCATGTTGGATTTTCTTCTGTTCTTACTGCCTCCTCGTTTATAATGTTCATTGAGAGATGACATTTAACAAGTTGTTAACATTAATGCCATGGATATTGCAGCATGTTTAACTGAGTAAAAATATCTCTTGAAGTAAGTCATTCTACTTTACAAAACAAATTTGAGAATACATTTTTTCTATATATCATATATCATCTTTGATAAAAATTTATTTACTTTGTTAATTTTAAGTCATACTGAAAAATTCACATTCCTCTGTTGCCAAATAAACTTCATTGAAAGTTAAAGGAATAAACAAAAGCAATCTGGCATATGCACTTGAATATCTATCTCTAAAACTAATAATTCACCAGCTGGGTACAAAATACAAACACTTGGAAACTGTTCCATACAGCAGAGGGCAGCAGTGGTAAAATGGCATATCAAGTAGGTGATTACAGTATGTCCACTTATATCATCTTTAATATAATGTAGCTTAAACAGTAAAAATAACAACTATGAAATAAACTCAGGGTTAAATCTTTTATTTCAGTTTTCTTGATGATCATGTCAGCATTTATTTTCATTAATGAAAGAAAATTGTTCTCATACGTAGTTTCCAAATTCAGGGCTAGAATTACTGTGGGTTTCACTACATAGAAAGGTCACTGAACCTCCTACCCTATTAACTTTGTTTTTTTCTTTGAACAAATGAAATAAAATCTGTTTCAGTATTAGCAAATGGACATATTTTTTCCTGAGATCATAAATTGCTAGCTCCACAGATGCATTTTATTAGGGATTGCTTCATTACATTCTAGTGGTCAATATCCTGTAATACTGCCTCTCAATCAGTGAATTCTTTTTCATGAGTATAAAAATTATTGGAAAGCCTTTATAAAATAAACAAATAGCAGATGTAATGAGGAGTGATTGTGTACAATGGCTTTGCATCTTTTCTTTGGATTCTTCATTTTGAATACGATGGTTTCTGGCATTCATAACGTTTCTCTTACCGTTTCTTTCGTGTCCATAGCTGAGTTATGTCTGCAGCTTTCCTGCATATAGATAGTAGTAAAATGCTCCTTCTAGCCCTTGTTTTGCACAGAACTTGCAGGAATTAAATATCTCTGAGATTTTTGCTCTTCTGTCAAATATATTTGAAAGTAGCAAACTTGTTAAAGACTGGAGTGGAAGGAGTGGGGGAGTTCATGCAGAGACGGGGGGGTTAACTGGCAAAATGTAGTTGATAATACAGATGTCTACAACAAAGAATCTCTCCAGGCTGTCTTAACTGCCAAGGAAGTTACCATAAATACAATCACAGAGGCTAGAGGGCAATTGCTGTCATCCAAAAGTTTATTCTAGAACAGACTAGACAAACTGCCTCTTAAAATGCCTTTCTCTCCAGTGACTATACAGGGAGCCTAGGGTGACTCGCCCAGATATAGACTTCCACATACACCAAATTTAGGTAAGATCAATCCTGGCTACACACGCAGAACTTGACTGCTTAAGCCTTGCATCCGCAGGAGATCATGCTGAAAAAAGCAAACCAAACCATCTTTAAATGAGGGGAAAAATGAAAATAAAATAAAGAGAAACCTAAATAATTGAGACTATACACATGTGGTAAGGTGAAAGAATTAGTGGGCTTCAAGCATATGTTAAAAAGCTTCCGTGGAACTATGTATTAGCCTTTATGGAAAACATTCAGATCAAAGACCAAGGAGTTGTAGGCAGGTTAAGGGTGTCAGGTTTACTGTAAAGTTTGTAGTTTTTTAAAGAATTGATTAATCAACATACATCTACACATTTGCATTCTGAAAGATTTAATTCACCTTTATAGGTGTATTGAAAAAGAGATAATATAAAGGAACGTGCCAAAAGGGAGCAGGGTGTATTTTGCCCTCTCTTGTGTACATATTCTTCCCTCTTTCAAAATGACAGTAAAGTTGTCTGGCAGGTGTGTCCCAGACTTTTTTCTGCAATGAGAGCAAACTGGAGTTAATACATACCCAGTTAGCACAGTGTGCAGACAGTCAATATTCCTATGTTGGTTATTGCCTTTAATTGACAAGATTTGCTTGTAGAAGAGTCTGTGTCACGCAAAAGGAGGCATAGAAACAACACAATGAGAGTCATCCCTCAGAAGATGGGGAGGAAATCCGCTCCGTTCAATGTATCCATTCTCCAGACTTTCATCTGAAGGTACCTACAGACTCACACTTCCTTTTTTTTCACTTTGCCACTGGTTTATGAAGAATCTTTGTTTTCTTCCTCTTATATAAATTTACATCAGCTTCATCTTTAGTTCTTTTCAGGATTTCTGCAAAAAAGAATTTTTGAAATAAAATTCTCTTTTAAAAACCCCACAAACTTCCTTGTAGAGAGTTAATTTAAAAATTACCTCAGTGCACTAATGCTCTGCATACTAATCCACTTAGGCTTTCTTTTTCAAACTTATGAGTGCCAGCCATTGACTTGTTCTGCTTGGCTACTTTGAACCTTACAGTGGGCTGCAGGCTGTATGTTGTTAAGTGTAAGCAAGTGTATCTAATTGTTAATAAATACTCACTTTAAGTTCATCTAAGTGAATTGTGAAAAATAAGATTGCATTTTACATTTATGATTTTCCAAACTCCTCTGTGTGTGTGTGTGTGTGTGTGTGTTTTGCTTGGGCAGTGGGGAAAAGGGGGATTAGAATAAACGTTCTTATTGTATATCTCAAAATCCATTTCCAGGTGTGTAGAAGGCAGTGCAAGAGCAGGAACTGCAACAAGAGCAGAGCTGCAGTAGGCTTGATTAGTATCGCATTAAGCTGACAATTTGCTTGTAGTGGACCCTCAGTTCCAGGGAAGTTTCTGCCTCTGGTGTTCACAAGCTACTCACAGTGAGCACTTCAGTATAAATCCCCAGCACACATGAGAACTTGCTCAGCTGCTAAATCAAAGTAGAAGCACTTGCTCAGCAGAGAGTTAGCGTGGACTGCAATTCAAGACTACCTGAATAATTACTGGTATTGGAGCTAATAAGAAATTGCCTCACAAATAAAATTTCAATCTCTTTTTTTAAACCTTTTTTTTTTTTTTGCTTCAGTCTTCACCAGCGAGAGCTCTAACCACACTGCCCAAGTCACAGAAGGCAAAGGCAGGGACTGTGAGAATGAAGAACCACCCACTGTAAGTGAAGATCAAGTATGAAGCCATCTAAGGAACCTGGAGGTACACAATTCCATAGGACCTGATGAAATCTATCTGCAGGTCCTGAGGGAACTAGCGGATGAAGCTGCTAAGCTGCTTTCCATTATATTTGAGAAGTCGTGGCAGTCTGGTAAAGTCCCACTGACTGGAAAAGGGGAAACATTCAAAAACAGAAAAAGGGAGACCTGGGGAACTACAGGCTTGTCCGTCTCACCTCTGTGCCTGGCAAGATTATGGAGCAGATCCTCCTGGAAACTCTGCTAAGGCACATGGAAAATAAGGCAGTGATCGGTGACAGCCAACATGGCTTCACCAAGGGCAAGTCATGCCTGACAAGTTTGGAGACCTTATATGACGGGGTTGCAGTATTGGTGGGTAAGGGAAGATCAACTGATGTCATCTACCTGGACGTGTGCAAAGCATTTGACACTGTTTCAGACGACATCCTGGTTTCTAAATTGGAGAGACAAGGATTTGATGGATCGACCACTCAGTGGATAAGGAACTGGCTGGCTGACTGCGCTCAAAGAGTTGTGGTCAACAGCTTGATATCCAAATGATGACCAGTGATGAGTGGCATTCCTCAAGGGTCCGTACTGGGACCAGTGCTGATCAGCATCTTTGTCAGTGACATGGACAGTGGGATTGAGTGCACCCTTAGCAAGTTTGCCAATGACACCAAGCTGTGTGGCATAGTCACCGCGCTGGAGGGAAGGGATGCCATACAGAGGGACCTGGACAGGCTTGAGAGGTGGGCCCATGCCAACGTCATGAAGTTCAACAAGGCCAAGTGCAACGTCCTGCATGTGTGTTGGGGCATTCTAAAACACAAATACAGGCTGGTCGGAGAATGAATTGCGAACAACCCTGAGGAGAAGGACTCAGGTGTACTGGTGGATGGGATGCTGGCCATGAGCTGACAGTGTGCAGTCTCAGCCCAGAAAGCCAACCATATCCTGGGCTGCATCAAAAGAAGCATGGCCAGCAAGTCGAGGGAGGTGATTCTGCCCCTCTACTCTTCTCTTACGAGACCCCACCTGGAGTAGTGCGTCCAGCTTTGGATTCCTCAGCGCAAGAAGGACATGGACCTGCTGGAAAGGGTGCAGAGGAGGGCCATGAAGATGATCAGAGGGGTGGAGCATCTCTCCTGTGAAGACAGGCTGAGAGACTTGGGGTGGTGCAGTCTGCAAAAGAGAAGGCTCCAGGGACACCTTATAGCAGCCTTCCAGTACCTAAAGGGGGCCTACAAGAAGGCTGGAGAGGGACTTTTTAAAACGGCATGTAGTGATAGAACGAGGGGGAATGGCTTCAAACTGGAAGGGGGTAGATTTAGATGAGATATCAGGAAGAAATTTTTCATTCTGAGGGTGGTCAGGCACTGGAAGAGGTTACCCAGAGAAGTTGTGGAAGCTCCATCCCTGGAGGTGTTCAAGGCCAGGTTGGATGGGGCTTTGAGCAACCTGGTCTAGTGCGAGGTGTCCCTGCCTATGGCAGGGGGGGTGGAACTACATGATCTTTAAGGTCCCTTCCAACCTAAACCATTCTATGGTTCTATGTTACGGATGTTTTTCTTGTCCTCATCTGTACAGGTGAGACATGAGGAGTGAAGGAGAAGCAAAAAGCCTTTAGTTCTTACTGTACTGTTGAAGGAAGTTGTTCAGCAGAGGGAAAAGGTTGAAAAATCTTTACAGAGAAACCATAGGTACCAAACTGTCGCTGTGCTGCAGATTGCTATGTTTGGCTTTTTAAGACATAACTTACAGTTACTTGGGTGGATTTCTAACTCTTGTTCTTTTTACATCCATTTAGTCTTTTTGTTAGCTTTAAGGTGAGCGTATTGTCTTTAGCACGGTGCTTTGAAGTTAGCATTTCAGATTTTCTAAAAGTATAATTACCACAGACTCACCAGTATCTGTATAGCGTAATTCTAAATTAAAGGCCACTGTGACAGATAGAGGTGGGTTGGTCACTGAACTAAAAGGTGATGCCTACAGGTATCTGTTCATTTCTTGATTTCGTATAGGTGTATGTATATATGAATAGTTCTAAACAAGATATACATGGCTGATACCTTAAAAAGGGTCTTTCCTTAAAGCTGAAAATAATGATGAGCAAAACTTGATGACCAGAGGTTTATAAAAATGAGAATGATTATTGGTAACTAAGAATGTCCTGTTAAACAGAAATAGCACAAATTCTACATTCAATAAAGAAGGTAAATTTGTCTTAAAAAGTAATTTTAAGAGAGCATGCATTAAAAATCACAACAAAAAAAATGTCAAAACTCCTGTATTTTGCTTTATCAATTTTCTGAACATCATTTGTTAATTTTTACCGTGTGTCCTCTTCTTCCAATTTTACTTCTATATAGAGCAATATAAATATGCCATCAAATAATGTATAAAATAAAAAGGAAAAAAAAGGCTTATGGCAATGAGAACAAATATGTAACCAGAGTTAACATTTATGAAAAAAGAATAAATAAAGCAAAAAAAATTAAAGAAGAAAAGGCTATTAGATACTAAGTTTAAGGTCAAAGAAAGATTTAATAGTATATCAAAACCAAAGTACTCAGTATGAAACCAAAGTACTCAGTAATAACTGTCAAAAGTTATATCAAAATTAAAGTCAATTCTAGCCATGGTGCAAGGTCTAGGTAAGACTGTTTAAAAGTGTATGTATGTGTGATTTCATATTCTAGCTTTGGAAAGAAATAGTGCATGTAGTGCCTTATTCTGATATATCAGAATGTATTTCTAAGCTCCAATAAGATGGGTGGAAAACTTGTGATAATATTCAGAAAAAAGCTATGAGAGTCAGTTAACACCTTAGAAATATGTCTTATTATGAGACTTAAAATTAATCTCCTTACTTTATCTAAGAAAATGTTGACATATAATGATAATGGTCAGCATATGCTTATGTTTGTAACACTTCTTTTACTGTATTGGATGTTTAGTTGTGCTGAAGTTAAAGTGAAAAAAAATTTGTACTTGAAGCTAAACAAATCCACACTGGGAACAAGACACACATGTGTTAAAGCTGAGGCTAACAAAGCTCTGAAACAACTTTCCTGAGGATGAGTTAGATCCTCAAACGAAGCTTTTGATAAGGCCTGAATTTTGTACATAAATATATCTGAGAATGCAAACACACAGTGGGCTTATTTCAGAAATTCCTGAATATAGTTTTTTGTCCTGCTTTAATGCAAAACTGTGTAATGATCCTAAATGATCCCTTCTGTCCTTAAAAAAATGTGAACTGGAAAACTTAGTTTGAAATCCTTCTGTGTAACTGAAGTTATATATGCAAAAACTAAGAAGGAAGTAATTTCTTATTGGAACTATATCAAGGAAACTTCTAGCTTATCTTGAGTTTTCTAAAAGACATTATTTTCAGTGAAATGTTTTCAACGACCGGTTTTGAGTAAGTGGAGAGTGGAAGTTATACAGTACGGAGCATCTTCAAGGTAAACTAGTATTTTGTGGGCACAAATGTTCAACAGTTGGAAGAATTATTTACTTTAAATCTTCAACTGCTGTCTTGAAGAAAAGACAACTTTAATATAGACTGTTACTGTTTCCTATATAGGACGTTATAATTAGAACTAAATAGAAAATTCAAGCAAGCGGTACTTGGAACAGTGTGTGGGAGATTACAGGTGCTGATTAGTCCTAGATTGTCTGGGTGGTAGCAGCTCAAAATCGGTAATTAAAGCTTAAAATACCAACCAACATCACAATGAGTGACGTTGTTTCAAAGACTTATGCTTGATCATTTGCAGCTGACTATTATAAGGCTTTCCATGCTTGATGAAATTCAGGGCCTACTGGTGTGATACCTATTGCACTACCAGCTGCTTTAGAGAAAGTTCTCTTCTGGTACCTGACAGAGGCAGGCTTCAGCTCTGAAACCCAGAATTCTGTGTGAGTTCCAAAATGTATCTGTATTATCACTATTTGTTTATTCCTACTCATTGTCATCATGGCTAGGATCCCTACGTGCGTCTTCACTGGTAAGTGATGTGAGCTCCCCATTATTGTTTGTGATAAAAGAATAGCCTTAATGCAAAAAACTGTACCGTAGCTTCATTCATTTTCTGGAGACGGCAGAAAGCGTTCAGGCAATGAGCTGAGGCTTTTGAAATGATTAACAAAGGAGAAGTCCAAGGTCCATGCTTGACATCTGCTTTGCAGCTCACAGTCCTCCATGGGTGTTCTCGTTGATATTAACTGATACCATCTATATAAGTATGGTCAATGAGTGTTGTGTATAACTTATATAAAACAAGTAGAAACTAGAAAAGATGTTTGAGAATGGGATGAAACCCTGGTTATGCCAGTGCTGTTAACTTCAAAAGTTGAAGCACATTAAATGAACAGATTTTTTGTTCTTAAGAAACAGAATCTAGTGGGAATTAAGAGTAAAACTGTATAATTAGTTTATCTACTCTGTGCCTTTGTTTTGGATTGGAGCAAACTTTAATTTCAGACTTGGCTGATTATGTATATATTTTTAGTAACTTCCAGCTGAATTGGCCAGAAGAAATACAAATATTTACTTACCTAGAAACAGTCTGAGTACAATAAAAGAGATGATTGAAAAATCTGAGAAAGAGTTGGTACTGCCAAGTGTTTTGATGCAGTATCATAGCATGTTAAATTAAAGCTTTTCTTGTAGTCTACATCTATATTGGTTTTATTTTCAATATGTTCAATATTTTCAACATTCAGTATTTAAATTTTTTCAATATTGTAATTTATTCAATGCATCTACACACCTAGAAAGGACTAATTCTGTATTTTGTTAATTTCTACTTTTATGAAAATAAATGTTTGTAGCTAAAAATAAGCCCTTTTTTCCATTCAAAAGTTGGTAAAAAGAAACTAAATAAATGTCTTGTTTGCTTGTTTTAAATGACTGATTGTTGTGGATTAACTCCAGCCAGCAGTTAGGACCACGCAGCCACTCATTCACTCCCCACAGTTGGGATGGGGGAGAAAATCAGAAGAGTAAAAGTGAGAAAAAACTTACGGGTTGAGATGAAGACAGTTTACTAGGTAGAGCAAAAGCCACGCATGCAAGCAAAGCAGAACAAAGAATTAATTCACTGCTTCCCATGGGCAGGCAGGTGTTCAGCCATCTCCAGGAAAGCAGGGCTCCATCACGCATAGTGGTTACTTGGGAAGACAAACGCTGATGGGGCAGTGTGAGCAGTAGAAAAGGCCTTGACTGCTTAGCAACAGTCAGAAACATCAGTGCGCTATCACACTATTCCCATCCCAAATCCAAAATGTAGCACTATACCAGCTGCTAATTAGAAAGTTAACTCTATCCCAACTGAGACCACGACACTGATCTTCTGGATAAAGCAGATGCAGTAGATCAGATTTGTCAGGACTTCACTATAATAATTGTATATAACTATTTGGTGTGGTACCAACTAGGAAAAAACTTATTAAACTGAAGGCGTTGAAAAAATTGAAGGTGGGTAAAAATCTAGAAGGTTGTAAGTTGCTTTGAAAAGGGATTGATTGACCTGGTATAAGGTTGCTAGTGAGACCTTCCAAGATTCAAGTCCTTAAACTTTTCTTATACTTTCTTACATTATTTTGGCATAAAGTTTGCTGATGACATTGAGTTGGGAGGCTACCAAGGATATTCATGTTTTCATGCAGAAAGACTTGGAGTCTTAGACATTATGGGAAACAGTACATAATGAGCACATTTTACAGGGCGATAAGAATTTCTAGGGTGGGAAATAATGGAGGGTTAAGACATGCATGCATCACTCATCCACAGGAGTTGTGAGACATGTAGACTGTGCAATCCTAAAGAAGGCAAATGTAATTTTTGCATGACAAATATTTTGAGGAAAGATGTGAAAATTCTGTTATTATTGTAAAGGTACTTCATTGGGAATAATGATTGTGGTTATAATCACACATACTCATCAGGTGAATTCAGTAAATGGAGAAAAAACAGCTGTGTTGACATAATGTTGACATGAACCATCATGTTGAATTAGACCTAGGGTTTTTTTATTGTTCTTTCATATTCTTTGTATTTGTTTCATGCTTCTTGTATATACATTTGTGTACAGAGAACATGCAGACATAATAAACTGCTTATGTAGATGAGCGCTATTGTTGCCCACATGACAAAATCTTCTCTACGCTTCATAAACTGCTTTCAATATTCATTTACAGGAGAGGAACCCAATGAAGACACCAATATCTCACCTCGATACAGTGAGTCGTTCTGGTGCCATTTTTTTCTTCCACTACTAAAGAGCACACATCACATAACCAATGGCACACAAATGCTAAATTCGCTGAAGTATTACTAAAATACAACAATTCTGTTCCAGAAATTACTGATACAGAGAATTCTGTGGTCAACGCTGAGCAGAATGAACAGTGTGTCTTCTTGATGAGAAAATAAGAACTGTTCCTAACTTGGATAGAACAATGCTACAAGAATATATGGTGTATTAACTCAAACTGTATTTGCAAAGTTAAAATAGTAGTTGTTTTGTATTTTCTGAATATATTCTCATAGGCTAGGAAAAAACAAGCATTTATAATCTAAGGGTTACATATGTGCATTCATTGTGAATACTGGTATTTAGGTTATCTATGGTTATATATAGATATACAACTTTTAAAAGTAAAAAATTTTCATATAGTACAAGCATTTCTTATGATAACAAACTCCCCTCTCATGGCTCTTGTTACCAGATATTTGAAGAGTGGATATAATACTGCGTTACACGGGGGAGATAATAGTTGGTCAGTAGTTTTAACAAAGGTGGAAACTAAGTTCACTGTAATGTGATGAAGTTTGTATTTGGTTAAATGTAATTGTTTTCTATCAATACTGGTTCTTTCACTGTCCTTCCATTGTAGGATTTTCCTTTTTCCTTTTCTCCTTTATTGCTTCAACACTTGTTACTTGAAGCCCATCTAATTACTCAACTATTCTGTAAGCTGTTGTTAGTGTTGGTGCCACCTACAAACTTCCTGAATTTAAGACAGAGGGAGGGAAACTGTCTTCCCCTTCCCTCACCCTGGCTTGAATTCATGACCCAGAAACATATTTTTCCTTGATTTGGGGTAGACTAGAAGGTCTTGAGAAACATCAGTCTTCTCTTAGGCAACAATTACCATGGTGTTTGATTGCAATGACTCTTCCCTATTGTGAGGAGAATTTCTTTAGAACTGAACACTGAGTCATAGTTTGAAAAACAGAAGGTAATGTGAGTAAACACTTATTATCTTAATTTCTGTAATAGTAAAAATTATTTATAAATATTTTATGAAGTAAGACAAATTACATAACAGAACTTTTGAGTGGTTTTCAAGCATAAGATGATGACTATCCAACAGGAAAGGAATATTCCGATATGTTGCAGTCAGAAGTCAATGGCTGAAGAAGCAACATGATACATAAGTCAGTTTCCTATGAGGTGACTAGCATAACTGTCAAAAGGTTATCTTTAAAAAATTCAAAACCCTTATTTTTTACCATTAAAATATTACTTGGTGTTCTGTGCTGTAATACTACATAATATTTAATTTGGGATATTTAAATTCATAGTTTAACATATGTAATTGGACTGTAAAAGCTTTGGACTGGATAATACATTAAATCAGCTCGGGTTTTTTGAGCCTAGTGTCTTTGGAAACTTAAAGGAAAAAAAACCAAAACAATACACATAATACAGTTTGATAATGCTCCAGGACATAACCAAATAATAGGCAGTGAAAAGCTTAGTAACTGACTTCTGCATCTATTTAGTGTAAAAGGAGGTCAGATAGCTGAAGTGGACTTGATGGCCAGTCGTTATACTTTAATGTCTAGGTACCTTAAGTAAAGTTAGGCTGCTAAGATTCCTAAAGATGAAGACAAGAGCATTTTTCCCCATATGTTTTCAACTTAAAAATTAGTAGCATTGTATACATCCTTCTGAAGCCCCTCTTTTTCTTGCCCGAGGTACACCTGCTGTGACTAAGTTCTTGATTATAATTAATGTTAGTCTTGATGGTTAACCCTACATCCCAGTTATTTTATTTATTTTTTATTTTTATTTTTAAAATGCAGCCAGATAGTCAGCAATGGAGGGGTTATGTGAGGGAGAAGTCTGTAGTAAGATGGGGGCAATTAATGAGGTTTTAGATCACACTTTCTCTGTACATGAACATTTTCTTTCGGTTAACCCATATAAGCTTTCATGCCAGGAATATCTTAGGACAATAAATGTCACAGATTAATTCTGTAATATGTGAGGAGACACTTCTTACGGTACATTTCTCAAAACATAGGAAGCTTTGCTGGCCCAGAGTGGAAGTAATCCGTGAGTTCTTACTGTTTTATTTTAATGTAACTAAATTTCCAGGTAGTCTTAGGAAACTGTCTGCTAACAGATAAATTTCACAATCCTGAACTGATACAAGGCTTGTTCCAGAGACAGATATTAATATATATGTCTCTGTTAATATATGTAACTCAGATAGTTTCAATAGCATTCATTTATTCTAATTCATTGGCAATCTTATTATATGTGATATTGTTAGGACTGACATGTGAGGCCAATGAAGCTGAATAGACTGAAAAGCACTGACATTTTTATTACAGCACTCTGGCATTAATTCATTGGCAAAGATGCTTTATATATTGAAATTCTACACAAATTACATGCAAACTGTAGTCCTTTCATATGTCAATATGCTGCCTATGGCTGTAATTATAGCAATGTGCACACATCACATTAATAACATGGAGGAAATCTGCAGTACCACAGGATTCTCTTCTATTTGCTGTAATTGCTGCGATTAGTAAAGGGGCAAAAACCGCATTTGCTGAGTCCATCAAAACAAGTTAGACAGTATTTAAGGAATAAGAGTTATACAGCTGCAATTTT
>NW_009648894.1:1050414-1081021 GCF_000708025.1 Charadrius vociferus
AATAAAATTAAGCTGTTTGTCAGGTTGGTAGAGCTCACAGGAATGTCCTTGTCATCTCAGAGTGAGTTCTCTAAAGAGTTTTCCTATTCCTACATAATTTATTCACCGATGCTTTGAAAACCAGTAAATTGCAGAGTGCAGTGATTCATGGCATTTGTGAATGGGCAACTTGCTTTTGTTCTCGCAGCAGGTGCGTAGGTGGGAGAAACAACAAGATAAGCTGCAGTAAGTCTTACTGGTGCACTTCAAATTAAAACCAAATAAATAAATAAAATTCCTGTAACCAAAGAGGGCTTGCTGCCTGCGCTTATCACGTCCTGTGTCTGGTTATGCCATTTGGAAATTGCCTTCGCTCCTGTTCGCTAAGAGTGGAAGTTAGGATATTGCTATATGAGCTTTCTAAGTCGTAAAAGCTTGCATTTGTGCATGGAGAAAATTTGATATGCAGTTGTCTGAGATCATGAATCCAGTCATGAAATGGAAATAAGAGTTTTGAGCAATTCCCATTTTTATCCATCTTCTTTTTATCTTATTTCGTCTGTTACTTATTTTCCTGGGACGTCTACCTATGCCTGTCAGTAATCAGTTACTCTCTTGCGAGTATCCCTAGATGGTAACTGTTCAAACTGATTAAAAATGATTGATTATCTCTGCAAATTCTTGAGCTCAGAATCTTGCTTGATCATGCCAATATTCTTAGCTAAGTGTAGAATGGAATTTAAAAAAAAAAAAGTTTCATTTGCTTGTTTAATCAGGAGGTTCATCATGCCTCTGGTTTTGTGATATGCAGTCTGTCATCATGTTAGAATGGTAAGCTACGTCAATTTGAGTTACTCCGGTTCTCCCATTCCTCCGAGGGCTCTTTCTTCCGTGCATATTATCATTCTACAGTAAGCAGAGAGTCACTGGCTTACAAGCATTGTGCATGGACTTTTTTTCCCCCTTTATTAAAAAATCACCAAAAGACATGCAATCAAATTTGAGTCAGAATGGCACGGACTTCTAAGACATGAGAGAACAACAATAGTGATAGGTGCTTCGGGAGGTTTTAAGACATTAAACTGTACCAGTGATTCCTTTCTGTCTATGCATCTCAGCAAACTTCTAATAGGCATCTAACTGCACACCTCTGTTATTATCCCTGTCCCATTTTATTGGTTGGCACAGCATCAGGATGGGTAGGTAGCCGGGGAATAATGCTACTACAGGAGAGTTTGAAGAAAGGACTTAGCAACTGATGCTAGCAATTACTTCAGAAGTAGTAATCCAAGTGCTGTGTAGACAGAAAATTCTTTGATGACAATGTCATGACTGAAAGCACAGGTAGTGCTTCAGTGTCAGCGTAAAAGCCAAGCCTGAGGCTTGAGTCACCTTCAGTGATTTTGCCACCACTGAGAAACTCAATTACAAGCCAGAGGAGGTTTGCAACACTTAGTCTTAAAAAGGGAAGTGAATTCTCCTTTGAAATCAGCTATAGTGCCCTGTACCGATTATTTTCTGTTGCTTTTTAATACGCTGAACTTTTCCTTTTTTTACCATCACTCTGTAATATAAATGTTAATGTAAAATATAGCCATTATTATTATGTAAATCTTCTCTCAGCAGCTTTCAATAGTTATAAATCATCAAAAGTGTTTTTAAGTGTTAGCTTGTCTCAATGAATTGAAATAATTCACCCTCTGTACTCTTAAATTGGATAGAAGGAATTCTTAGTTTCAATTTGTAATTTTATACAAAGCACCAAATTATATACAGATAAACCTATTCTGTGTTTGTTTGGAGATTGAGCAATCCATGGAATTAAATCCTGGAAGCTATTCCCTCATTATCTGAGGAATTATTTTTATTAGTGGAACAAATCTGGACGTAGTTAGCTTTGTTTCACAGAGCAAATTATATAAAAGCTACAGGAGATGCGTATTATCATGTGTTTCTGCTTTTCAGTCATTCATATAAAAATAAATTTTTGAGATCAAAATTTCTGCAATTCTTGTTTGCATAGAGTTGCATATTTGGCAACGTTAGTTTGATAAATATCTTTTGTAATTTGTGAAGTGAAATAAAGGATAATTTGATACAAATCTGCAGAGTTTCTTTGTACTTTAGTATCAAATAGTATGCCTGATTTTTAAAATGCTCAGCCTTGATCACATAAGAGTTTATACATACTTCCATGTACTTGTATTTTGCATTTTTGAGAACACTTGTTTACATTTTGGACTTTTTTCAAGCTGGTGTTGTCAGTTTAATTTTTTTTTATAGTCAGTATCTGTTGGTACTGTCTCAGTATCAGCCTTACTAAAACAAGGCGGTTCCCTTTGAGCTCACCACCTTGTAGGAAACACTACCAGTGTTTTAGAACGGGGATTTTTTGTCACTCTAGCTTTAAAGACAATAATGACTTTTCTATTACTACAGGCTGACTGCTTCACGGGATTTGTTGAGCCAACTGAGATGCTAATTCTTCATTACCCCACTGAAGGTTTGGAAGGTGGGGGAATGGTACGACTGGTGTACCTGTCGCTGTGGAAATCTGTCAGTCGTGACAGTTTTCACTAACTTCCAGTGCAATAATATTGTAATGGCATGGTGATGTAAATGTTGACTTTGTAACAGTATCCTTCTGGAAAATCCGAGTGGGTGGAAGACATTTATTTTCACTGCAGTCTGAGCTATCCCAGCTTCTTTAATTGGTGGAAATGTGGCACAGAGTAAGTGGGCATGAAAGAGGCTGTTCACTATGGACAGTGTTTCCCAAAGAAAAATACCATTTTTCAGTTGAGGTACTTGAAAAGATATCTATTTCTATTCTGTTCTCATATTTGCAAAAAGAAGTAATGTTTTGATGGAAAAAAAATATAATAAAAATTCAGGCTTGTTGTAGAATGTAGGCTTGTTGATCCGTTAACGTAGTAACGTAGAGAACAGTTAGATTGCTTGCATGTATTATCCACTGTCATGAAATACATTCCTCAATAGATTTTATACGTCTTGCACTGCTAAAATAGAGACTGTTTACATAAAATAACTACTAAAATATGTGAAATAAATTCAATAATGTGGTGCTTAGAATTTGCCAAGAAGAACATGTACTAATTCCTGTCCACCTCCATTGTTACCTTAAGAGCAGCTCTCTCCATAGCAACTGAAAACTTTTCAAGGCAGCAATAAACTAATCCTCTCCAGCTTCCACAGCACCATCAAGGAATTTTAAAAACATTGGACTTCCAGCAGCTAAATAGTTCTGAGGATTCGGCAGGCCACAAAGCTAGATACACAAGCAATCTTTTCCCCTTCAGAAGGTAAGAAAATAATGTTTAGAAATAGGTGCATCCTCGTAACAATGATACATATTCCTAACTGCTAACAGTGAAATGTATCTAAACACCAAAAGATTTCCTAACGTCTAAAAACTTACTAACCTTTATCTGAGTGAATGCCAGTTTGAATTCAGCAGTTCTGTTTTCATTTTAAAAACTCTGTTAGCGGAGTTTCCTTTAAAATAAGACGCACATGTATCATATTGCTGTTAAAAGAAGCTGAACTTATGTGTGACTGCTTAACACATGTGCGTTATCATCTGAAAATGTATGTCACTGCCAGCATCTGCCTGTCGATAAAATGAAAATCTCCTTGTGGAAAAGAGAAGTGAAACTCTTTTATGTTTCTTGCACTTTGATATTGAGAAAGATCATTGTTAAAAGAGAGGCAATGGTATATTAGGAAGGATAGTGACAAGACAGATTTACAGTATAAAATATCTTTTGCATTTAGAGTTAACAAGTTAAGCTTGTTGCTTCTGGTCTGTTTGTCTTGTTTACTCACTGAGATCTATGAATGAAATTATGACCTCAGTTTTGTAACTCTTTTGTCTGATCATAAAATATTACTAATTTTTAAGTACATCCTGTTCATTCTTGTTTTGTGCTGTGTAGCTGGAGTTCGGCAACATTGGTAAAATGTTTTCAAAATAAAAACTGCTCTATATCATTGCCGTGTAACATAATTACTGCCCATTCGTATCAGAATTAGACTAGTAATCTTTATTTACAGCTATTTTTGATACTAAAAACCTGTTTCATAATGGAATGAACGTGAAAGCTATGGTATTTTCCTGCTCTTACTGAAGAGGATTATTAGTGAATGCAATAGCATAACACTGAAATGAAAACCATACACTTTACTTTTATGAGAAGGGAAAGGCACTTTGAGTCAACCTCTTGATGGTAATTCTACAGAAGTTTTAAGGCCACGGTTGTCTTAGTTTCCTGCTGTTCTGGGCTGGAAAGCCCTTACAGGCTCCCTGTTGTTCAAAAACAGCTTGTCACTGCAAATCAGCTTAGCCGACCAATTAATAAATCCTTTCAAACATATTGCATTCACACTAATTAAAGGGTTGGGGTTTTTTTCCCCTTTACCATTCAGATTCCTCAGGTTTCAAGTTTAAGCTGTGAAGTGCAAACAACAATCCAACATTCAGTGCAGATCACGCACTGCAGGAAGAGGAGATGTGTTTTCTGACCAAGCGTCCAGCTCTTGGGGTGGTATGTTCCGCTTTCATATTCAGCGTGCTCGTTGCTGAAGGACAGCCTGGGGAAGAGCATGGGCAGGATGGCAGCTATGCTCCCAGCCGAGGCTATCTGATGGAAGTTTTACGCGTTCTTTCAGCTGACAACACTGAGCTCCACATGAACCACTCACGAGAACTGGTCAAAATGTTACTGGAGCGAGCTGAGTGCCCACAGCGGATTTATGGCATGCAAGAGGATTGTAATCTGGTTAGTGCTTCAATTAATGAGGGATATCTTTGCAGGATTGACAGTGAGTTCTAAAATTATTTATTAGAGTGATACTCTCCTGAATACAAAACCTAAACATGTCAAGGGCTTGTTGTTGCAGCAGAAAAATTGTCCCTGCTTTAATCATTTCATTCTGAATTATTACTATTTATTGTTTGAGCTCGTGAAGAGATATTCCAAACATGACAGGGATTCCTTAAAAATGCCATGCTTCAGTTCCATCGCACTAATAATTTTCATTTAAAAGTTTTCAAGTGTGTATTTTCCAACAAGGTTTCTTCTACTTTACCTTGATCTAACTATAAAAGCATGAGCTTGAATTTGGGACACAGAAGATTTCTTCTGTGGAAAGACATAGGTAAAAATTGGGGACCAGTTCTGCCGCTTTTTTTTTTTTCTTTTTTCTGTTCTGGATTTTAGTTCATAAATATAAAAGACGGGATTGTCTCAGATTTATGTGCCACTTCACTGAAATATTCAAGATTTAGGGGAGGGCTTTGATAAGCAGTTCCGGTCAAGGACAATCAAAGGCAGAACAATGAATCTACAAATTCGAATTGAAACTGGAAATAGTCCAGGGTACAGCTTCACAAAAGGAATGGTTGTGTAGTTGAGTTGAGAATATTTTCAGAACCAATTCCCGATTTCACAAAGAAAGGAACAAGTGTAATAAGATCATAGGTTCTGGTAGGACGGAGATAGTGGTAAGCGAACAACTTAGCTGAAAGGGACTACTCAGGGTTTGGTCAGTCTTGGCTTTAATTAACATTGCTCTAGCTCTGGCATTGTTCAGTGACCTACATATGGCAGAGTGTCACTTTATATCAGAATTATGAGGATGGTCATAAAGGTGAATGCTTTCACAATATACCGTTCTTGGCAATTTGCCAAGCCAATGAAATGGACATCCTTTTTCTCCTGTGCAGTAGACAACTACTCATTTAATTGGCGCTTTCTGCAAATGCTCCCATTTTTCATATGAGCTTCAACATGACATTTCATACATAAATAATGTAGGTGCGTGTTATTCCCTAAATGGGTAATTTTTTTGAACGAGATTGTGCAGTTTTTCTATTTGCACATATGGGCAATGGATATGTACCATATATGGACCCAGATCAAAAGCCGAGAACCTGTTAAACAGTAATGGTTATAGAGTCCTTCTAAACCTTACAAAACAGGGGTCTGGGCCTTCTTGTTCTCCCTCTTTGTTTTGCTTCTCTGGATTGCTGATTTTTTTTCTTCTATTTCTGATATATTTGTGGAGAGCATTCTCACTGTGTCCTTGGATAGAAAAAATCCAAGTGAAATTTAGCTGGGGCTTACTTTGGTCAGGACTTGCTCTCTGTTTAGGCTTTATCTTGGAAATTTCCTGTGGGAAGAATTTGACGACTCTGACCATTTCCAGCACTTCTCAGTGTTGGCTGTGTCAGTTACAGTGCACAGATCCTGCACTCCCAGTGCCACATGAACACAGCTGTCTATAGAAAATCCATGAGAGAGACACGGCATCATGGCCCTGTGCTGAAATCTTCCAAGATGATTTAACAAGATTTGGTAAACTAAGATAGGAAAAACTCTGCAAGAAACACTATCCTTCAAGATCACCAAAATTTGAAACAGAATGCCCCACCTTAGCTTGGCATTTTCTTTCCCATACTTGTTGGGAATAACTAATTGACTTCAGACTCAACATTCCCTTCTAAATCCAGGATTCCAGTCATACCACATGACTTTGTTTTCAGATTTTTTTTTTGTTTTGTTTTTAATTTTTAATGATGTCTCCAATGGGTATTTAAAAGCAGTGAAGTTTAACACTGTCTTAGATCCTTTTTTGATTTGTTGTTATGTATTGGCCTCAAGATTCTTTGGGCAGGGGCTGGCAGCTGTTGAATGGCACCCAACACTTCTTTATCTCCTAAGCACACAGAAGTCATATTTCTTGCAGTGGTAAGAGACTTTTTTCTAACTTTTGGTCTCTTAAACAAAAGAAACGCAAGGTTCAGTGCCCAGGTTCAAAGTTAGCCTCTTCTTTATAGCAAATAAGCATTTCTAAAACAAAGCCATGCAGATGGTTATGCCTGTAAAATATTAATGACAGCAAAATAACTAGTGATGAACCAATTTGTATCCTCTTGATATCTGCTCAAAGGTCACTCTCTATGGGCTACCCATATACTACGGAGTAGCTGCATCTCTTACAAGGTACCTTCTTCCTTCCAATTAGCAATTTCTTTTTTAGTCGTCTTCCTCACAAGAGCAAACAACAGCTTTACTGATTACATTTTATCCTTACTGGGTTTTGAAATGTTATAGACATCTTTGAAAATCTTCCACTACATGCAGTATGTTTATTGTATTACCATTGAGTGTTTGAAAAGGCTGGTTGACTAATTTGAGGTCTTCTGGGACAGAAAACAGAATGTCTATATTCCTGCTAGCCCAAATACTAATGCTCAGAGACGTGCATCAGGAAAAAGTTAGAATTATAGATCTTGATAGACAACGTAGGCAGGGCACCGTGGTTCATACTGTAATCTAATTTATTGATGAGTATAAATATTTAATTTGGTGATTACCGCCATCCACAGTTTTGGGGTTTTTTTTAAATTAACTATTTGTGAGAATTTTTATTAGAATTATTTCTATTAAAAAGTAGAAAATTCCTTCATTGGCTTCTGAATGTGACAATGTGTTGGATTCTACTCAGCTTCTGTGTAGGAAAATGAACTAGAATACAAGGTGAGCCACACCAACCAACGCATCATGCTTGTAGCCACAATTTAGTCTGAAAAACTAGCTTCTGTCTGGATTCATGAATTTATTAGAGTGCAGTTTTGATCCTCCCATGGTACCCTCACGTTGTAGTTTCTTTTCTGAAATGTACAGTCTGGCTGCTCTGCCCATGATAATTGAGATTACCTGACGTGCCTAGAACATGCTTGGAAAGGAGCCAGTTGGGAAAAAAACAGCTACACAATGAATGATAATAGTTACAGGATCTCTTCAAGAAAGATTCTTTATTCTGGAATTCAGTATCTTATTTCCCATAGCCTGACATAGAGCTCTATTGGTCTTCTGGTCTAATTTTAAAGACTAACTTTTGCTTGAGCTGGCAAAAATTTCTGGAAAGTGTCTTTGTATGAAGAAAAGTGGAGAGGTTTTCATATAGATATACATACGTCTTAAAAATCTGTGCTTGGATAGAATGCCTGCAGAGGGTGAGTATATCATTTTGGTCCCTCTTCAAATGCATTGGGAGGACTAAATGGTGTTGAGACCTTGTGCTAGCGCTCTGCACTGAACCGAATTGTTCCAGTTAGCAGAATTAATTAAGAAAATATAAAAATAGCTGTGTGATTGCAGGGCAATTAAGTCTTTTAACAGTGCATTGAATATGATATAACTTCTGTTTACATATCCTGAATTAACTACAGTCCAGATACAGTCTTTGTCTTATAGTATATAAACACACATAGAATACACAGGTGAAAATATTAGTAGCTTTAGCCCTTTTCTAATATATTTGTCACCAGAAATAAAGTATGTTGAAGTCAGTGGAAAACTTTCAGTTCTCTACACTGGTTGATCAGAGTTAGTCCTGTTTTGCAGTAAATCTTAAATCCCTTGGATACTTGACATTTCTTAAAAATATAAGGGGCTCTGGAAAAAAAAATGTGGTGTGTTCCTGCAGCCATAGAACTGCAATGAATTACCTGCAACCTCCTCCTGCCATTCCATCAGCATGCATCTGTGTAGGCTTAGGTTTGATCCCTTAAATTGAAGACTTGAATTCTCCTATCTTCCCCTCTGATTGTATTTGCAGATGAATGGCTATGTGTTGCTTGAGTTGAATTTCCATTTATTTTTCTTTTTTTGCAGTGCCTTGAACCAGATGCTTTGCTACTAATAGCTGGTGGAGAATTAGAAGACCATCTCAGCGAAGAAGTATTTGAGAGAATTTCTCTTATTCTCCTCTACTACATTCTTCATCACAGAGATGTGTGTTCTTCAGAATTCAGCTTGAAAAATAAGGATTATGCATTTTACCTACATAGCATGCTTAGTTTAAGACATGAAGAAGACTGTTATTATTTTTCACGGAATGAGACTGAAGATATTTTGGCTGCAGTAAGGCAACATTTTAAAACTTCTGAAACCCAGGTAAAAAAAAACCCAAACCATAAGTAAAAATAAATTCATTTTTATTACTGATATAATGCCTTTAAGATAGTTCAGACATTGTGTCATTATTGTGGTCCTCCAGAAAACTGGTAAATAACAGTCTGAGAGTACAGGCTGAACACTGGTCTTTTGTTGTACATGCTGTTTAATACTAGTCTTCTCCTTGACTTGCTTTTGGTATGTGCTACCTAGCACTTACACAGAGTCCACTGAGACAGGGTTGGGGAGATATGGCGCATATTAGGGACCATTCCCAACAGGTAATTTAGATGCAGTTGCCCTGCTTAGGGCAGATGGAAAAGAGCATAGCTGTGTAGATGCGAGATCTTGCACGTGGCTTCAAGGACAGAAAATACTTTCTCATCTCTTGTATTTATTAGTATAGATATAGTGGTAGTCATTGTATTTAAATGGTGTAAAACAGAACAGCTCCAAACCCGATCTGGCTGTATAGCAGAAATAATGAATCATTTTGCTGTGATCATTTTCCATGTCCATCCAAAGCAGGGTGGAATAAGGAATCTGTCCAAAGCTGTGATGGTTTCCTTCAGTTGGGATATGTGTATTTGTGACTAATTATCTGCCAGCACAAATATGCCTTGTAGAAAGAGTGGTACAGATAAGTCTAAATTGAAAGTTTAAAAAAAAGCATATTGAGTGTATTCAGCTAAAAACTGCCTTCCTAAATCAGGAAACAAGCAGCCAGTTTTCTCACCACTGTTTATTATTCCTTATCTCAAGTAGGCTGTATAAAATAATAGAATTATATTGTAGAGTTCACAATCTAAAGAAAAACTGTTTTCCTTATAATGGGCAATAAAATAAGTTTTTGCCAGATTCAGTAACTTCTAAAGTAAAGATTGACCTGCTGTGAGAAGCCGCTTAGATCTGTTCATAATATACCGTTAAATTTGGTTTATTGCAAAGTTTGAATTTTCCTTTTTCTTTTTCATTTCATTAGATTTTGATTTACACCATACTGTAGTACAGTTTCCTATGTAAACAGAAGATGGCTGGGAGTCCTGGCTGTGCAGCAGAGTGCTGAGGGCCTCCAGTTCCTCTTTCTGTGTTCTTTGTGTAATTGTTTCCCATTATAAATTATTCATTCACCAGTACTTTTGGTTCTGAGTCTTGGTGAACGTGCCGATTTCCGAGAGCTCTAGTGGTATCTGGGCAACTGTAAAGAGGCATCGGTGGGTATTTGGCATGTCAAGATAGAATAACAATCCATAAAGTGCTTTACTGTGTGGTCTGTTTGTTTATGCTGGCAGAATAATCAGTTGTCAAGTCTGTTCAGCAACTGAGACTTCACTGCTCACTGGCATGAGGGAAAAGACAGGTTTTTTGAAGGTACTCAAAATGTTATAGGCTATCCAATGCTTAGAATCACACCACTTGATTTATGGAAAAGGTACAACGATGCAGGGTAGTAATAGCAGAAAAGCGTTTTTAGTGCCTCCTTATATGTTTTGGTTTCACAGAAAATATCCTTTTCTCAGTCATAACACCTAATGTATTATTTGAAATGAGAATGAAATTTTGGGTTGTGGAAATTTATATGTGTAATGGATGGACAGGAAAAGAAATGCCAGCCTCCTCTCTGCAGCGTTGAAGGCATATATATAGAAAGAGGTAAAATAAATGTAAAGCTTAAAATGTAAAATAATTTATTACTGTAAATGATTACTGTACTGGCTTATCTAGTTGACTTTTGAATTTAGTTAATATGGGCTAGAGACAAATGAACTTGAACATTTTTTGCCTTTTTTTTGTTTTGTTGTTTTGTTTCCCTCAAACCCAAACTGTTCACAGTGAAAATAAACAAGAAAGGCAGAAATAGAAGAAAACAGGGATAAGTTTCCAGGTAACTGAGAGAGGTGTACCCTGCTCCCTCGCTTCAGACCTGCACACATCCACACACAGGGGTGTACGTGACTATCAACTGCTCCTGTTTGGTCACCCAGCAGGGAAGTCACCCTTTAGAGGCAGAATTATATATTTTCATATTGTCCCCAGATAAAGTGCCCCATTACATATTATTGATTCCATTTAATAGGTAGGGAACTAAAAACATTGAGAATTCTTTCTGAAGTTTGAGGTGAGGAGTTAAAGTCTGTATTGTTTGAGTCAATTTCTTGTGCCTTAGCAGAAATTCCTCCCTTTTCTGCCACTTTCTGGAAGTAGATGTAGGTGCAATTGAGGAAGACACAGATATAATACAAACAGCATGAAAGTAATGCTAAGCAAAAATAACCTGTATGAAGGACTGTACTTCTTCCCCATCAGACACTGAGTAAAATTTCAGGCTTTTTTATTTTTTGCCTGTTCTCGTGAAAACATCCTCTGTTTCGCATTTGATGTCCTGTTGTTAATTACAGCTTTAATCTTAGTATTTTTTCTACTCTGGCTGTCTGTGAAAGTGTTCTCTCCAGTTTCTTCTCCTGTCACTCTGATTATTTAAATGGAGGTGACCAGGGCTGTCTTCATGCTGTTTTCTCCTGATTTCAGTGTGTTGATGTGAGTACTCTGGAGAAAAATGCTGATATAATGGACAGAGATGGTGCTGATGAAAACACTCTTCCACGCCTGGCTGCTTTAATCATTACTCTGGCTCTCCAAGGAGTCTGTATGGGGAAAGCAAGTTTGCCCTCCCCAGAATTCTTTATAAAATATATTTTCAATTCTCTAAACAGTACCACTGAGCTCCAAGTGACAGGTAAGCTATTTATTCATCTCTAGTTGCCTTTTGCAACACAGATTTGATGTAAACTATCTTTAAATGCCAAAAGGATTTCTTGCACTTCATTTTAGATTTAAATGCCATTTTGTTTTTGAGCTGTTATGTAGTCTCTTCTAAATTTAAATTCAAGGTTGGAAAATAAACTCTTTATTTTGATAATTCTCTGAGAGGCATAAAACAAATTGTTACTGAGATTACTGAATGTGTACTGTCACATTAATTTATTCCTTAATTGCTCAGCACAGTCTTAACTACCCAAGAGAGCTCTGAGAGTGGCAATCTAGCTGTGAGGGCAGAGTTCACTGGGGCCTCATTTACATTGCTTCTTTATGCGAATCTTTATACATTGCAAGACTCATTTAGGTATAGATAGGAAAATTCATGTATGGTAGGCCAGATTAGGCACCTTAGTCACTCACACCTCAGTGTAGACGTATCCCCAGAAGAGATGAAGTAGACACAGGCTACTCTGTGTTTGGCCAAATGCTCTCTGGTATCTGCCCGCTGTGCCTGAAAACATCTTCATGGTTTGTGCTTCCCTACGCACGTTCTGATCTTGGTACCCAGCAAGTGAGTCTGGAATATGTGAAGTTCATTTTCTTCAGGAGCTCTGTTGCTAGATGTATCAGAAATGCTACTTAACCACAAATAAAAAAAATATAAGAGAGTTCTGAGTGGTCCAAAAATAATAATTAAAAAAAAAAAAACAAAAACTCCACAAGTGTTGAGCTCTCAGCAGCTGCTACTAAGTCTGTAAAAGATTCTGCATGCTTAGCAGTTTAAGAAGCTAAACTGTCAACTCAGGGGCCTGCCTACTATGGATTTAGAAGGTTATTAGGAGACATCTACTCTTTCTTGTATGTGGTAACTGCTAACAGCAACACTTTACAAGCTTTTCAAAGTACTTTCAAGAAGTTCCATTAAGTATGGGTTAAAACAGCTTAAAAAGTTGAATTGAGCATAGCTAAAAACATTTTTACCACTCTTAGGTTACACAGAGGTACGTTGAATCACAGAAGTAAATAACATAAAAAGAACAAAATCCTCAGGCCTACACTTGGAGTCCTAGATTGCATAAGCTGGTTTTGCAGCAAAACCCTTCCTTTAAAATTGCCAAGCCAGATCTTCTAAAATAACTGATTTACAAGAATGGATGGAGTCATCTGGGCACAGTGCTACTAAATAGCTATATATGGTGAAATCCAGGCCCCGGTGAAGACAATAGCAAAATTTTATGGTTGGTGGAGTTTGGGTGTCATTCAGAGAAACAAAACAAAAAAAAATATCCTTAACCAGTTTGTTACAGTGTAAGTATATTTTAAGCCTAAGCTAATTAAATTTTCCTTTTAAATTTATTTAAATTCTTAATAGTAACTGCAGGAAAGAGCAAGGAACTGACAGCATAGAAAAAAAGAGAATTGGAGTTGGCTATATTTAGAAAACAAATCTAGCTTCAGCTCCATTCAGATCTCTTTGCTCTAGACAAAGAAAGTAGACAAACATCTTATCACAAGACTTTTTGTAAGATTTACCATTAAGATTATACCATTTGCTTTTTCTGAATAACAACATTAAAAAATAAAGGATTATCACATGGAAACATTCTTAATCTCATTGATCTAAATTCCTTTGAACTTAATTTGT
Source organism: Charadrius vociferus (assembly GCF_000708025.1). Taxonomy (NCBI): domain Eukaryota; kingdom Metazoa; phylum Chordata; class Aves; order Charadriiformes; family Charadriidae; genus Charadrius; species Charadrius vociferus. The sequence goes on from NW_009648894.1 coordinate 1,063,783, forward strand.
GGACTGCTTTTGTTTCCAATGGACCAACTTGGGTTTACAGAAAATATCACTGTGATGATATCACTTGAAAATGCAGGGGTGAAGAAAGGTGAAGTAAGATAGGCTAGAGCATGCCCCCTCATATAACCAAGCATTTCACAAGCAGGCACCCCCGTTGCACCCAAGTTGTGTCATGGGATACATCCTTGCGTTGTCTCAGGTTTGGATTAGGGCTCCTGGCTCCGTCCTCCCTACTTCAGGCCCGTAAACAGGCATGCTTCCAGATTAGCAACTTGACCAAAGGAGAGAGAAAATCCGCTGCCCTGTGTTCCACATCTGAAGTGTGGTGCGGAGGGCAGATACCATCGTGACGATTGCTTTCAGGACAGCCTGTAAAGGATCTGGAGTATCTGAAAACCTGTCCATGGTGTCTTAGCATGATCTTCCATTTACACATAAACGTTTTAAGAATGGTGAAGCTATTTAGTGGTAATTTTTAGATAACTTTGGCAGAGACCGATGATTCACTGGAAGATTAATTGCCTTTCAGTCACATGTTTTCCTCTGAGATAGTCATAGGCAAAACATCCGAGTGTGGTACTATAAAGAAGAAAAGGCTGAGTATATAGGTGTCTTACTTCTAGAGGTGTTAAGCGGAAATTACCTGCAGTACCAAATTGAGGAGAGAGAAAAGTATTAAAATGAGGAGTTGAATTAACATTAAAAGTAACAAAATTTTAACAATTACTTTTGTTTTTATCTTTTTAAGTGTGTATTTTCCAGGGTAACATATCTGTTTTCTAATTAATTACTAGAACTAGAAGAACTCCTAAACGTGCTTACAGCCAAAAAGACCTGCACTGTAAATGGACAATTACACAGTCACAAGAGAAGACATTCTAGTACGGCAATCAGAGATATTGGAACCAGAAATATTCCAGTCAAGGCAAACCATACAAGAGGAGATTATCTGAAAGGTTATTTTGAAGATCGTGAAAGGAGCACAGATTGGGATAAGGTTAATTTGGTTTTATGTTATTGTAGTATTGGTCACAGAATTTCAGTGATAAGTTCAAATTGGTTTGCAAGCACTACGTTATTTCTGAAGTAAAATTTATTAATTTCAAAAAGTCGTGTAGATACTGAATTATATTTTTATATTTTTATTTGTTTAAATATTAATTGGGGGAAGAACTTAATGGATGTTGAATGTGTGATTAAAGTAGCTGGGAGGTGCTAACAGAATGGTTAGTGTTACATGGAATCAGGTGTTTCTTCAAGACAGAGAGGACTGTAGTACCATAGCTTTGATGCTTTCATGTATTATTAGAGATTTCTTGTGCTCTTATATCGCAGAGCTTCTAGGGCCCATTAGTGACCTCATAGAAAGAAGGGTTGTTCTGTAAAAGAAGTAAACTAAAGTCTCTACCTACGTTGTTATAAAAGGCTTTTGTAGACTGAAGATTGGACATTTCCAAAGACTTTTAGTGGCCATCTATAATCTATAGGGTCCAGAAGCCTCCTTTAGAAAGTTCAGAGTCTGTAAGAAAAAACTTTAGCTACTATCCAGTATCTTCTTTGAAGTGTTTGAAGGATGGTGGCTCATTGCAGGTGAATTTTATCCTTATCCTAAATATTAGAAAATAATCACAATTATAAACAATATTTATTTAACATGGTAACTGACTTCCATCCTTTAGACTGGAAGACATTCCTTAGGCAAAAAAGGAGACTTTAACGTATATACTTTGTATATATTTTGACATATACATATGAAATACTTACTTCAAAGAATATGTTTCTATTGTTTTCAGTTCTTTACAATTTAAGTTAACTCAAAGACACCATTTCTTCTCCATTTAGGAGAATAAGAGATGTGCAATTTTTTTTTTTGGTTTTGTGGGTTTTTTTTACTTTTGCTGTGTGGTCATTTTATGATGTGGAGCTGAGACAAATGGCATCTGGTCAAATGCTATTCCGATAAATATTTATCTGTGTAATTTTATTGCAATTGGAATACATACTCTATCAATATGTTTAATTCTTTCCAGCTGACCACGAAAGACAATCATGCTGATCAGTGTGATGAGGCATTTAAGGGGGTCTCCACATAATTTTAGATGAAGGTCATTTTAAATGTGTTTCATATTAATTTTAAATTATTGAGGACAGAAATCAGTAGTGATACCATCTGTACAAGAAGTAAAATTCTTCTCCAGCAATAGAAGAATTTATAAGACCTTTTTTGATTTCTTGAACTTCTGAGACTGACTGTTGCTCCAAAGATAAGTGTGCAGGGGAATTATCTGAGGCTTGGGAGTCAAATTGAGAGCCAAATATTCTGTACAGATGAAAAAAAATTGCAAAGGAATGTCTGGAGAGAAGATAAATTATCTTCTTTAGTAATTCCTAACAAGAATATTAAGTTCTGTTAAACTATGTCACAATATTTGTGTATTCATTTATTGTTCCTCAGTAAAGAAACGGGGATTTTGGAAGCCAAAATTATCCATCCATACATCCAGCCATGCAGTTTTTCATATAAGAATATGCAAATTCGATTTACTTGTTTCTTCAGTATCGTCCTCCGGGTGTACACACATAGTTGCTTTACTAATGGAGACTTAGTACTCTGCCTCCCTGTGTTAAAAAACTTAAAAGTCTAGGGCTTGCAACTGGAAAAGATGCAGGTACTCATGCCTCAAGACTTACAAGAACATTTTACTAAATAAGCATTAAGAATTATTTTTTCATATGTGGATGAACAGTTTATTTTCCAGATGAGATTTTGCTGCTTCTTTTACAGTACCTGATAAAAAAATCACATTAAAATTTAGGTTCATACTAATCCTGGACCTCATCTACCTTATCCTACTTCTCAAAACAGGGCCAACATCAAAGTCAGACCAAGTTTCACAGGGCCGTGTCCCATTGGATTCTGAATGTCTTCAAAGATGGAGGTTTCACAGTATTTCTAGGAAACCTGTACCAGTGCTTTACTGACTTCATTTTGATTGGTCTCTTTATTATAACAAATAAGATTTTTTTTCCTGCTTCAACTAATACCTCTTGCCTCTTGTCCTTTTGCTGTACACCTCTGAGAGGACTCTGGCTTTATTTTCCCTATAACTCCCATTAGATAGTTGAAAACCAAAGATACCCCCCAACCCTTCTCTTCTCCAAACTGAATAAACCCGGATCCCTCAGCCTCTCCCTGCACATCATGTGCTGCAATTCCTTAGCCATCTTGTTGGCCCTCCATTGGACTTCCCCCATTTTGCCAATGTCTTTCTTGTACGACTGGTTATTTAACTGGATGTAGTCCAGATGTCCTCAGTGGAGGACAATAATCTTTTTCCATTACCTGTTGGCTACCCCCTTGATAATGCAGCCCAGTATGCAGTTAGCCTTCATTGCCACAAGGGCACACTGGTGACTCATGTTCAAGTCGTCTATCAGGACCCCAAGGGCTTTTTCTGTAAAGCTACCTTCCAGACAGTTTTTCCCAGCCTTTATTGATGCGGGGCGTTATTCTGTTTGAAGCACAATAAATTTGTTTTTGCTGATCTTCATGAAGGTCTTGTCAGCCCATTTCTTTGGCTTGTCAAGATCCCTCTGAATAGCAGCCAGTCCCATCAGCATATTGACTACTTGTCCCATTTGCATTCCATCTGTGAATGTGATAGGGTACACTCTGTTCCATCAGTCAGGTCATTGATGAAGGCATAAAGTAATACCAGCCCTGTACTGACCGGTGAGGAATGCTGCTCATAACCAGTCACCACTTGGTGTTCCTACTTTTAGAGTCAAAGTCACTGTCTAGAACAGGCAAACCAAAGGTCTTTTCGAATATGGGCATTCCTGAATTGTCTTCACACCCTCCTGCTTGGAGGGAGAGCAGACTAGATCCAGGTGGCAAGATCACCTGTTGTCCTGAAGACCCGAATGTGGTATTCAGAATAAATGTATCAGTACTCAATTCATTTAGTTTCTGAGTGAGCTACAAGACATATTTTACTTTACTAGTGGAAGAACAAAGGCAGGAAGACATTGGTTTTTAATTGGGTTATTTAAAACTAATTATAATTACAACTTTTTTATTTAAATAGTAGTTTTCTTTCAGAAGAAACTTAAACTTCAATGATTAGAAAATAGTATTTAGGAATATTATTGCTTGATTCTCAGCTGCAGACTACTTTAAATGAAAGAAATTAATATTTATCTTTGAATTCAATTGAATCGCAACTGTTTAGATAGGATTAAGAAATGAAGGTCATTCCTTTAAGTAGAATAGCATAATTGATCTGGACTTATTTTTAAAAGTTCTTACAGAAATTGCCACTAGAACTATTCAGATGCTAACTGCTCATGTTTTTACTAGAAGATTCATCCTGTCGATGAAAAAGCAAGTCTTCATGAAAGTGTATCAAAATCTAAATGTTCCCAAGAAATGTTCTTTTTTTTTTTTGACAGAGAAGTTTGTAACAAGAGCAAGAAGTAGTTCAAATTCTTAAGTACTTCTAATAATACAATTATTAAGTAATCTTTAAAGCAAATATAGACTATGTTAACTCCTAGTGTGCTTACCTTAAAGTGTTGTGCCATTGTTAAAAGAATTAAGATAACAATTTAGTTCCATATCTTACTAAAGATACAAACATGCAGCACAAGGACAATTTTCAGTACTTCCTTGATGCAGCCAATATATTATATTAATAGCTAAGAATATGATTTGTGTTAGCATTGAAATATTTTTATTAGCACGTATAATAATAAAATACTGTTGTGTCAGATCCTGATGATATTAACAGGCTTCAATGGAAGTTGTGCTTCTTCATACTAAAGATTCTGGTCTTTCCGAATTATATAGAAGTATCAATTTTTAACTGGGGGGGTGGGGAGGGGCGGGGGGGGGGGAAGAATTGGAAGTAATTGAATTAATTTAACCAGAAAACAGTATATGGAAAATAAGTTTTTTCTAGTTTGTATAACACTGTTATTCTAGGATTCCATATTTAACCTCAGCATTAAATGCAACTTATATGCATTTTATGTATATGCAACTTATTCAGTAACTGTCTATACTTTTCTGCATAGGTTTGTTTCTCTGCCAGTGAACTTGTGAAGATATTTTTAAAAAATAGTTCTTCCTCCATTTCTAAGGACCACTTCAAGCAAATCAGTCCAGCTATTATTCAGCAACTATTAAGTTGTTCGTGTCAGCTTCCTGACTTCAAGCAGACAAAGCTTCCACCAACAGCTTTGGAAAGTGAGTTATGTTGTTATCAGTACAATATTGTGAAAATTCAGGTGGATGAGGTGCAGGGGCTTAACTTCTGGAGACATTTCATTTATTAATAACCTTAAACCAAAACATGATGAGATTTCTGTACACTAATTTATGCTCTCTATAATTTCATAGCATACATGTCAGATAATAGTACTATACTGAGAAGTGACAGGCCCTTATAAGTGTTGCTGGGCAGCAATGACCTATTTTGTGAAATTTCTACCAGGCTTACTCTAGAATCATTACATTGCTCTTTATATAGCGTTAAGGTTTTGTTAGCTGGCATTTTATACCATGATGTTGCAAATGCTTGATGTAGATCAGTTCTGTGTGAATGTTGCTGGTTTTTCATATTGTGATATTTTACACCAGAGAAGCTTTGGGGATACTACTATGGGAAGAAAAACAACCAGAAAACCAGTCACATGGGCAGCAGGACTTGTGTGATAGAGCTGGAACAAGAAGTGAGTTAGAGTATAATAGATTGATTCCAGTTGCAGTCGTGGCCCTCTGCTTCCAGTGATTTCTGCCCCATCCACTCTGCTGACTCAGTTTCTCCTGTGACCAAGCGCTAGTCCACCCTAACAAAAAAAACCCAAAAAAACCTGAATCTGATCTGACCTAAGGGCATATTAATGTGGTTCCCGGTTTTGTTTTTCCTTTAAACCAGTAATATCTGGGAAGTGGTTACAAACCTAGGTGTTCTGGTGTATTACAGGGGGCATTAATTTCTGACAGGGGATTTGGGAGCCATGAATGAACAAAAAGTAACGGGCATCTAACCATAATCACCTGCATCTAGAGCAGCATTTCCAGGCTACCAATCAATGCCTTCAATACCTTTATCCTAATATCTACATGGTCAGCTCTAGATGACTAGATCCATTAGGAACTAGTAAGCTTTCCCATTCTGCTGGCCAACGATCCATATGGAACAGCACTTTTCATCTCTAAATTCTATCTGTACTTGAAGTACACAAGTTAAGAAGCTTGTGGGAATGAGCTGAGCTATTGTTCCATGGTGCACAGATTAACTGAACTATGAATGTGAATTAAAAAAAACGTGTTAGATAAGGGCATGGAAGGACATTCATGTATATCCCAAGAACGGTTACAGGAGAAAGAAACATAGAGAATAGGAAGAATCATTATAGCTCCCCAGAAGGCAGCAGTCCTTCTTTCTTATATCTCTCTTCTCATTACCTGAACACCTTGCGATCTTTACTGCTTTTATCTTTTCTATGCTACAGGGATATGCCCATTTTTCAGATGGGGAATCAAGGGACAATGAAAGAAAGGAACTTGCACAGGTCATATAGAAGGTTCATGGCAAATTCACAGTTTGAGTGAGAGTCTGTCCAGTCAAAGGCCATCAGCCCAATTGCTGACATTTTAGTGGTCTCATAAAGGTGAGAGATCTGTGTAGATGAGCAAAGCTGAACTATTCAAACACAAAATGGAATGAATAAGAGCCCTTTCTGCAGCCCTTTCCCTATGCTTTTTGGGAAAGGAAGGTTTCCATGACCACAGGGACACTTCTGCTGGCTTGAGACAGATGAATGCCTTCAGATTTGACCTATGTGTGACCTAGTGACCTGAGCATAGGCTCATTAATTTTATTTTCAGTTCTATTTTACTGACGGGTTGTGCTGTTTTGGCTAAGTCATCAAGGCCTGACCTTCCATAAGTATCTACTATAGCCTTGTATTTGGATGTGCAGTCTGTGAAATTTACTGTCTGATTTTATGAGGTGCTGAGCACTTGGAGTGCTATTAAAGTGTGAAACATTAAGTGACACTTTTGAATATTTTGGCATTAGTTCCTTTATGTCTGTTTCTCATCAGTGTTTTACCTCCATCATAAGACTTTCTTATGGATTAATTAGGATTCATGTTGTGCAAAAGGTTGGGAAAGTGTGCAGTGTATAACCGAAGAATTGTAAGAGTAACCTTCCAAAAATCCCAGTAACCTGGTGGTCCTGACGTAGTAACTAAAGGAATGTATATCCACAGCACATTTGTAAACATAATTTGGACTAAAAAGTTTATGTTTAGAACTTAAATTAGATGCCTACATTCCTTTGAGGTTTTAGGCCTTTGTTTACTGAATATGATTTGGCTGATAATGTGGTCTTGACTGTAAAGACACACAGGTGTGGCACGTGAGGACACACAATAACAAGCATAAATCTGTTGAGGGGAAACAAGTGCAGACCAACGTTCACTGTGCTGCTCTGAGTGTCTGTAATCTGCACAGCCACAGTCTATTTAGCTTTTTAAGGCCTGAAATGTGGAGGCATTAGACTGTACTGGCTGTAAAGCCTGAAAAATTATGGGTTTTAGGCTTCCAATTCTGTCATCTGTATCATACCTGACTAGAAAAATCTATGTGGTGCAATGAGTCACTTCTCCTCTGTGTGCTTGTACACAGAGGTGGCAAAACACAGCCTTAAAAACAAATACAAATGCAAAACAAATACTAAAACACAAATACTGAATGATTAAAGATGGTCTTGTTTTGTTTCATTTGTTTTTCCTTACAGAGTATGGTTACAGCACTGTTGCTGTTTTACTTATTACTATTGGATCTATGTTTGGTACAACCCTCATTTTATTTAACTCCTGTCGAGAAACCTATACACTCATTTTACAGCTGTTTGTTGGTTTGGCTGTTGGGACGCTTTCTGGAGATGCATTGCTACACCTTATTCCTCAGGTAGGTAATACACACTTTTGTGTTTTTAAAATGTTGACACACACACACAAACCTGGGTAACGCTCATCTGTTTAGAAGTAAAGCTTTCCATGAAATCTGTGGACCAGCTACCCAGCATTCCAATTACATTTACACTTTGTAGTTCGAAGACGGATTCCAAGTAGTAAGAAGCAGAAATCAAGAAATGATGAATTTGGAGAAAATATGGTTCCTATTTTCACCAAAAAAAAATCAGAAAACCCACAAGTCCTGTGCAAGCCAGGTTTCTAGATGTGTATGAAGCTCTTTCACGGGGCAGATTCTGCAATGCTTTTTACGAGAAATTGTTCAAAGGCTGTATGAGGCATCCATAGTGCCCTCCACACATTGTCCAGAAAACCAGGAGCTATCAGCCTAATTAATCCTGCTGCCTAGAACTGTAATAAAATGAGTGCTATGATTTTTTTGCTAAACTAATAAAATAAAATTTAAGAATAGGAAAGTATGTAAAACAGAACCAATTTTCCAGTGTGTATTTGTTTATTTTTGACTGAGTCTCCTCTGATATGATGCAACTGTTATGAGTAGACTTCAACTGGTCATTGAAAAAGAGCTTCACACCTTCACTTGAAATCCTGGTCAAAATGTTCTTTGTACTCAGTGCCTCATCTCTGGAAGCAGAACTTGGAGAGTGGTTCAAGGCAGGCAATTCTCAGTGAATGACAGAAAAATGCATTTCTTTAAGAAACACTTTTGAGTGTGAATATATTCTCCTTCACCAGTTTTAAGTGACATATCCAGTAGCCTTTAAAGTGCCCACTTTCAGAGCAAAGGAGGGCTACCATTCTGTGCCACTGGGGAAAAACGGAACTGCACTCACCAGCAGAAAGCTTTATGGATTATTTTCAATATGAAGTTTACATCTGAAGATGATGCAAGAAACTTTTTAGACTTTTAAGACTGATATACTCCAAACAAAATATACTAAATATATATATGTATAAAGGTCATTTTCATAAAACTGTCTTGAAAAGTATCATTCCTTTCAACACTGAGAGATGATGAAGTGTAGCAGGGGTTTCTAATAATTCATTTCATCCAGCTACTATTCAGCTGATTAGCTCGAATCATAATTTACATTTGAAAGAGATGGCAACAGAAAATTTTGAGAATTAATTGAATTAACACATTATGGATTACTCTAGCAAAATTCAAAACATTGCCATTGTAAATTTATTTACTTTATCTCTTTTTTTTTTTTTTTAGACTCTTGGTTTACATAAACATGAAGCACAAGAGGTAGAACATTTCTATGAGGGAAAAGAATATATTTGGAAACTTTTGGGAATAATTGGAGGAATTCATGGTTTTTTTCTGATAGAAAAGTGTTTCTTTCTTTTGGTGACACCACGTGAGCAGGTAAAGCTCTGTAAAATTTATCCTTTAAAAAAATCTCTTTTATTTTGAGATTTTACCATGCACAAAATGTTAAAATGATTTTGGAACATACTTTTCATTTGTATGAGTTAAATGAAGCATTAAAAATAGCTTTCCAAAGTGTTCCTGCCAGACTGACCTTCAATTTCTCGTTTGCTTTGCCCTGTGGATTTTGTGTGCTTCCTGAATGTGCTCCATATATTTATAACTCAAGAACGAAACAGTTAATTGAATGTGCTCTGTAAGCATACTTTCATGACTAGCACTGGAGGAAGTGAAGAATGTGTATCCGTATGAAATAGTAATGACAGTTGTTTACTCTAGGCTCTGTCTGAAGAGGAGGAAGACATAGATGTAAGCACAAGATATTTTAAAGAATGATATCTTAAAATTTCCAAATACATTTTGACCCCTCTCCCAGTGGATTTGAAAATCTAATATATATATTGCGGTCAATAGAACCCAATCTTATATTAATAGTATCTCCTTGCTCACTGCCCTGCTCATAGTAATTTTATTACTTTATTGCAGTGGGGCTGGTGCCTGAAAATATGATTATGCACAAAGTGTGATGGCTCATTAAGTTTCTCAGCATGGGAGGGTATCTTAATGTCACTTAAGAAGGCTAAGCCTTTGCTTGTTCTGTTTTACAGAGTGTTTAATGACTGGCCTGATTTAGATACGTAGCAATGAGTGCCTATTCCCGCTGTCTTTGAGTCAACCATAAGAATATTATGTGAAATTAACAAAATCGGAATATTCTGATGATGGTGATATTTTGTTTGTTTGGTAAAAAGTAGTCCTTTATGTTACTTATATGGAGAGGAGGCCTTTATCATCATCACATAAATCTTTAAACATGTTCTACAGAGAACTAGATAAATTTTAAATTTAATTTTTATATCCATCTCAGCCTCAAATTTTAATCTTCAGTTTTAAAACAAAATAAGTTTCATTAAACTGTTATGGTTGTCAATGATTTATCTGATTCACTTTTCAGGGTTTTGTTAACCAAATGAGCATTAAGAAATGTTGATGCTAGCCAATAATCTTTTTCAATAGGTTCTGTTTTGCAAAAAATAATTCTTATAAATGCTAAACTTCCACAAAAGGCTGAGAAAGACTGCACCTCTGTTCATTGGGTTTCAGAACTAATTGCAAAGCATCTTCATTCAGCAGGGCCTTTCTTTAGTTAATGGGCACTGGGGACATTCCCATGATCTTCCAGTGGAATCTGAATTAAATGAACATTCAGGCAGAGGCAAATCTACTTCAACCATACAGTTGGTAGGTTACCAATGTGACATACTTCCCTGATTTTATATCCTTCTTTCTCTGTTCTTCAAAAAATGAAGCAAATTAATGTAATAAATCAGTATTATTTTTCAATCTATATTGATTTGTCCTTTATTACGTGACATGATTGTCAGGAATCTCTAGATTTTGAAGTTTACAATGAGCTTTTACAGAGATTTCAAACACAGATTTTTACAATAACTTTTCTTAAGTGTGCATCAGATTGATATAACAATACGCTTCCTGTACGACCTTGTGTTGATAAAATTCTTGAAAATTTTGCTCCTCCCTTGGGTTTGAAAGATTATCGTATGTAAGAGCAGACTGTCCCATGGGAAAAACTTCAGGATTTTCTGCAGTGAGCGTTAAGTGCGTAATTAGGGAACACATGAAATCTTGGACTGTTCTTGGGCATTTTTCCACAGATTGAAAGAGTAGCATAAACAAACTGGATATTGGGGAACGGTGCTTATCCATAAGAAGTTGCATAATTTTCTGTTGGTCTGTGGAGAGCAGCCAGACAGATATGTCTTTGCAAACTAAATTGACTCAGACCTTTTACCCTCTTTTCTCTTTTCCCACCAAATCTTTGAAAATTGTACGTAGTATCTAGATACGTAGGTTCCTGGTTATTTAAATTAGAATCTCCAGAAATCTTCTATAATGTGAACTCTGTTTTACTAAAGGAGTTGTGAATGGCAAGAGCCTCATGAGCCACTGCTAATCTCTCAAACACAGTTGGGAAACTCTCAATGGAATGCAGAGCAAACAGACAAGTAAAGAATGTTTACTAATTTGTGAGCCACGTCATCATTTCCTGTTTATGACAATGAATGAGCTCGTCTTTCCTCTCAGATGCAAGATTCCCCTGAAGTTATGTATAGATCTCATGAACTAGCCTGGCTTAGCTAGTTTGTACAGGCGCAGCCAATTTTTCAGAGTCATGTGAGTAATAGTAAGACAAACACTGGTTGACTAAGAAAAGCTTATAAATCCTTCAGGTCAGTGATTAGTCTTGCAGTTTTGACTCAGAGTTCAAAGAAGTGGCATGTGAATAAATATTATAAGAGAAGTGGAACAATTACTGGAATTCATATGACTGGCTGCAATCATGGGAATTAAAGACTTTTATTTTTCCTTTAAAATGTAGAATTTAAAAACCAAATCCTTTCCCTTCCCTCCTCAGGCCTCTACAGTACATATCCCACATCACAACCAAGCTAATAGCAGCCAAGAAACATATCCTGTTTTGCAGCCAGTACACATCTCTGTTTTTTGGAGTGGTGGCTGCTGCCCCTAACAAAGCACTCTTCCGTGCTGCTGTTGACTCTTCGCTGGCTGCCATGGTAGCTTTAATATGTTCTTGGGGTCTTTTTTTGGCAAAAAAAAAAAAGAAAATAAAGTGATTATAAATTCAGTTTTTCTAGTTTCAAACAAACAATTTTTTTGGCTTATCTCTCCCTGACACAAATTTCTAATAATTTCTCCAGTCAGAAAGAAAAGCCCCAGGGAGGTAGGGGGAGAGAGAGATTTCTCATGTTCTCCCTTCTCTCCCCAGAGCTGCAGTTTCTGTTAATTAAACATTAGGGTTGATGCATCAAATTAACTGTCTAGGATGAGGACAAAGATACTGTCTCCTTCTTCACTTGAAATAAGGGTAAATTTCACTCATTGCAGTGGAGCGTACTCATGTGCTGCCATGCCCAGCCAGTGAAGCCTGATGCCGAGACAAAGCCATAGCTAAAGGCCAAGAGGCTGTACCACCCTAAAGAAAAAAAAAAAAAAAATTTGAAAGGACATGAAACCTACCTATGATCCTCTTTTTTAGTCTTGTGTTTTCACAGAGTAACTATGAAGAACATGAAGTCCAAAAAGACTGGTGTCTACCCATTTTTCCTTGGAAATCCTATAGACACCTACAGGAAACTACAGTCATCGAATCATTATAAAATGAAAAGATACAATTTCAATTATGACATTCTTTTCAGCTCTGCATTTGGCTCAGATTTTTTGTGTATTCAAGCAGAAACATGATTTTCTTGGGTTACAACAGTGCTTATGAATGTCTGTCTTCCTACCTGAATTAGACTGTAGCCATTTCTGGGCAAGGGAGATTTCTTTTTCATGTGATTCTGCACTACCAATCACACTGCCAGTGCTCAACAAATTATTCTAATGATATCTATGCAAATAACAGCAACTACCTTTAATTAAAAAAGCTTGAACTTATTTGATATTTTCCTGTATTTATAGCAGTAGCTGGAAGAGCCCCTTAACACTGATCCCTTATCTTTGCTTTTAACTAGAGAAGCCCAGAAGATTCTGAGCCTGCTGAAGTTCCTCCAGAGAGTAAGGCAATCAGCAAAAAAAGTTAGTATCAAGAAAAAGACTAGACAAGCAACAGGAAAAGCCTTAAGACCTAAGACGTAATTGAAAGTGTGAAGCTGGCTTTAGCGCTGTGTTTGCTGTATGCTACCTCACCACATCTGATGATGCTTGGCTACATAATTAAATTTCTTCTTAAAAACCTTTTCATCTGCCAGCCCTGTAAATGTGAAGTTCATTAATCCTATACTGTCCCTGCTTTAGTGTTTGTTTACTCACTGTTGCAAATAATTTTTCTAAAGCTTTTGCTTAAAGGGAAACATTCAAAATTTAATGCAAAACAGATTGGGCTTTGCTTGGGCTTTTATTTCTGAAGGTAGTACGACGATTGGTTTTTTGGCTCAGTATACTAATATAATTCTGCTTCCTTCTTCTCTTACGCGTTAAAGCAATAGCCTTCTTAAACCAGTAATGATTTATTACATGTATGGAATTATTGGCTTGTGATGGCTCTCAGTTTTAGGATAATCTGTTTTGTTCAGAGAGCTTCAAAGTAATTCTTATCTTCTCTGTTTTGTTGCTGCTTACTCAAAAAAAAAAAGGGGGGGGGGGGGTTAGAGCATAAAGCAAACTCTGCCTTTGACTGTAGTTGTGTGCCCTTGGTGAATTTAGTAGATTTGTAGTGATTCAGCTGAAGGGATAGCATTTTAATTGAAATCAGTTTATTTCCTAGAATGGACACCCCTTTATTTTGTGATCTCAGATCTCAGGTCAGCAGTTTGATTTACTTAAAAATGTAATTATCTTCTTCTAGGTTTCTAATATTCTTCTCTGTTCTTGTGGACTTCATTTCCATTTCTGAGGCATTTGAAATCTGGATTTCCATTTCTTCAGTCTCACCTATCCAGCAGTACACAATCCAGTCCCAGTTTTAGTGTGACTATTAGTCCATCTTTAGATGTTTCCATTCTGTTCAGTCATCATTACCTGCTAAGCACAAACAAATTTCTAGTGATCTTAATGTTATTTGTTCCAAAAAACTAAATTTTGTCTATAACTATATTTGATCTAGTTTATCAGTAAAATTTCTTGTTTGGTTCTATTTTTTTTTCCTCATAGCTCAGTTTTACCTCTATATTAGAAATCAGTAAGTGAAACCACAATAGGGAAGGGAGGATGGTTTTGTTCAGGGTTTTTTGAGAATACATTTTTTCAAAAGTTTATGTTGTTACAGTTCTTATGAATAGCAAAATGCATAAACATACCTGGGCACCTTGATACTGAGCTAAACTTTTAGGTGGTTTTTTTTTCCCAAAATGGAATGGAATCTGCAGCTCTAAGACAGAAGCCTGCCATCTGCAGAAATGCCAGACTTCCCTGTAAACGCATGTCAAGCAGGACTGCGAGAGGAGTCAGTCACCTTAGATAGTCAGTGAGTAACTCAGAAAGCAAGAAGCTACTGGAAGAAAAAGATCTATGACTTCTCACTGACCCTCTCCTCATTTATCCACACTTATTCTATCAATATTTGAAAAGATGAAACAGTAGCATTTTATATTTGGCATATTCAGTGAGAAGTTACATTTAACTATAAACATTTTTGCTGTATGAGTAATGAAAATATTGGAAAAAAGATCTATGTATGGATAAATGTTTGCTTTAAACTTTTACTCAAAGCTTAAAAACCATAATCTATGGTGAGAGTCCTGCACCCTTTAGCTTTATGAAAATTATGGAATAGAATTTGTTATGAGTCCCGATCCCCTATTTAAGCAGAGAAAAGTATCAAATATAAATGTAGGATTTTTTAAGAAGAGGATTTGTAGAAATATGGCAATAAGCTAGTAGTTAATAGTTACTGTTGCAGCAACTCAGTGAGATGATTGCTAGTAAAAAAGTTGCTTTAAAATAGGCTGAAAGTACATTAAGATAAACATTCAGATTTGTTTACATATGCATCTTAACTTTCAGTCAAGTAAGTTCACAAAGCTTACATTTGCAATTGCTCCACAATGTTAACCTGATCCCTATGTTATACTACAGGCAACAGGCTGGAGTGAGTTCCCGTAATTACGGTACATCTTCTTCAACAATCAGAAACTTGAATAAAACAGACTAATAACATCTCAGGGCAGGCCATGATTTCGTCCTCGCCAGTGCTTATTACAACTCACAAACTTAATGTCGTGCAGGAATCTATTATTTCTATGTAACTCATGCTCTGCACTATTGATTATAAACTGCCCATACTGTTTAGAAAGAACTGTGCAAACTGGGGACATCCACGTCTGGCTCTGTAAGCTGGCAGGAAAATCTCACAAGTCTGCCAATTGTTCTGAACCCGCAGAGCTCCCAGGCAACTAGGGAGGATTTTCTGAATACAGTTGTTAGGCTTTTATGTGCTGTGTGTGTTTTTTATAATAGTCTGAAGACTTCAGTTCTAGCCAGTTTCTGTAGGAAAAACATCTCCCCCATCACTATAAAATGGTCATCTCTGAAGAAACATTACTCAAGTGAAACCTCGTAATAACTATATTCAGACAGTTCTGTGCAGCTCCACGTTAGCTCCTTAGACTGTTGTATTATGTCTGCGTGGGGCCAACAAAAGTCAGGAAAATACATGATATTTAGGGCCCAAATCACGGCCCTGCTTCTTCAGGCATAAAAGCAACCCTTTGCAAAGCGTTCTGTCCATACTCTGTAGAGGGAAGCTGGATGAGTTTCCTGAGAAGCATTAGGAGGTCCTGCTTGTAAGATTACAGATAAAATGGATGGAACAAAGTACAGGATAGGTGAGCCAATTATGTGTTGCTAGCCCTAGACATTGAGCTTATGTATGGAGCCTCACTGCTACTTGAGATGAAATCCCTCCCCCCAAATCCATTCAGCATGCCAAGTGGCTGTCTGCGTTACAGGCTGGACGGAGAGACTCTCCCTAATTCCCTAGCTTGATTTCAGTGTTTTTTGTCACTAGTAGCACCTTTCTTCACGTGTCAGATGCCTGATCATGAACATCCGATGTACTGTTCTACACTAAACCAAGGTCACTGAACAATATGGGAAAGAAAAACAGCCATCTGCATCCATGAGTGGTGCTGCAGACAGGAGTGCTATGAGCATAACGACCATTAATTGATTGGAACAAGAGTTGGAAATGAGCATGCAGTAATGCTGTACTAATAGTGATACTCCGAGGCTTGTTGCCTTTCATCTCTATCTTTCACTGTAATACAGTCTCATAAAAAACAGACCCTGAAAATATTACTCATTAGTAGCATGTTTTACAGTGTTAAAATGATCAGCTGCAGGAAACCCCATATTCTTCTTCACTATAGCTGTGCAATTCTGTTAGCGATGGTGGAAAAATTTCCATCTTTTAAAGAAACAAAAATAACACCTAGGAAAACTTGTGTGAATTTCAGCAAAGAAAGAAAGATTAATGGAAACCCTTAGGACCTATCATGAGACTGGACTCAAACCTAATTCTAATTTTTTGTCTAATAGTTGACCTAGTAAAAATAAGGAAGCCACTTTCTGGTATTGGCATCTCTGAATTATTCTACAACCTTCTTTTTTTTGTTCCAAATGTATTGAAGGAAGTGTAACAATAAGGATAAAACAGAGAAACACTATTGTCCTCTGATTAGTACGACTTTTCATGTTATATGTGAAGTCACCAAAAAACCAAATCATTTCTAACATAGCAAAAATTACAGGATCTGTTTGTGTAAAAACTTCTAGGCTTTTTTTGTTGTTTGTTTTTTGTTTGTTTTTTCCTAGGTAAGAAAATTAGCTTGTTAGCAATAATGGTTCTGGTGGGTGACAGTCTTCACAATTTTGCTGATGGCTTGGTAATAGGAGCAGCATTCTCGTCCTCAACAGAAACAGGTGTGACAACGACTATTGCTATTTTGTGCCATGAAATTCCTCATGAAATGGGTAAGAGATACATATGTGTATTTTTCTTGATTTGCTTTGTAGTTCCAGGTTTTCCAAGGGATTCTTTCCTGTGTGACTTTAGTGGGAATTCTTTTTGCTTATAGCATCATGAACTATAATGTTAATGTGTGAGAGGGATATGTAAGTGCCATCAGGTCCTAGTGGCCCTTTATTCTCATGTGTACAGACACAAAAAATAGTAAGCTGTGAGCAAGAGCCACGTGTGCCTGGCACAAGGGGCTATCCCAGAGTTTTAATATGCAGCAGAGCCGTTTAACA
>NW_009648894.1:1081076-1117610 GCF_000708025.1 Charadrius vociferus
AACAAAAAAATTACCTATTTTACCAGCAGGCAGGACAGGAAGGTTGTTCTATTGAACATTGTCCTCAATTATCTCCTTGAGGTAAATCTTTCAGTGTGGATGAAGCTGTTTCTGACATTGTGTTGAGGAATATATATACGCTGGCAAATTTGAGATGAGAACCGTGGATTCTCGTTTCTGTTCTTAAATGACTGGAGATTTCACGTGCTGTCTGTGTGGAAAACTTCCCCAAACAAAAAGGTGGGATGGGGCATTGCTGTAAAACTGGTGAATCTTGTTTGCATAGCAAAGAAATTACCAAAATCCTAAACAGCTAACTCCAAAGACAGACCTTCTTTGTCCTGGGGCAGTAGTGCCCCAGTGTCAAAGGGCATTTCTACACTCACAGAGAAGAATTTTCAAAATCTTTTACTGTAGACCTGTTATGAAATAGTTTATTTTAGAAGAAAAATCTGTGATTCAATTGTGATGTACAATTTACCAAAGACAATTAGGTTGAAATCAGTGGAATTATATTCAAACTGGAATCGGACTGGTGTTGGTTTTTCTGACTTACAGCACCTGTAAAACGCTCAGAGCCCATGCTGCAAATATCCTCACATGATTTGAACTGGCAAGTTCCCAATCGAGAAAGATTTAGAAACTCTGGGAAAGCATGTGACTTCACTTTTGCATGTATCCAAGTTGGAAATGTCACAGAACATCGAGAACTAACAGAAAGCCACTCCTGTATACTGTATGCTATCTTTAAGAACAGCTAAACAAATGCAAGTCAATATGGGGTTTTTGCTTTTGTTTTTTTCTCACAGGATGAGTTTATAACTAATTTTACAGAAATCTAAGGGCAGGCCTCCATCATTCCCTATCTTTGTGCATATCTTAATTCTTTTCCTTCATGTTTTACTACCAAGAGTTTTACAAATACATTTATCAGCTAAATTATAAATTTTCTGTCTTTTTCTCTATGCAGGAGATTTTGCTGTGCTGCTAAGTACAGGGCTCCCCACGAAGGTTGCAATTTTGATGAATTTCATAAGTGCACTAACGGCATTCTTAGGACTTTATATTGGCCTTTCTGTATCAACTGACCCTTGCATTCAAAACTGGATTTTTACTGTTACAGCTGGAATGTTCTTGTATTTATCGTTAGCAGAAATGGTGAGAACTTCAGTCTATTGTTATATTTTCCTTTGAACATAGCCACATCACAGATGACTGTCAGACAAACGCAGGTCGATTAACTTGGAGGGAAAAAGTGTGTCATCTGTCCTGTGTGTGTGCAGTGCTTAGAACAGTAGTCTGGTTTTGTTTGGTGTCACTGCTATGATAGGTGTAATTACTAATGAAGGATGAAATAAAGGCTATTAACAGAGCAACATACAAGAAAGGCATAAAGGAGTCTTCAAGGGGGAAAGGTAAACAATACATTTCTAGGCCTGGAAGAGTTACTTAGTGTAACAAACATTTCAACCTGCAGGATTTTTTAAAATTGTGAAGAAGTTACTTTTTTTTTTCTTTTTACTCCACATTTTTTTATCTGTTTTCCACACATGGTTTCAACATGAATTTGCTGTTTCTGAACTAAAATGCAAGATGCTTATCCTGTGCTCTTCCTGGCCAGCCTTTCTTTCTCAGAGAGGTTTGGATGAGCCTCTAAGCAATTCAAAACCCACCAGATTGCCTCAACTTTTTCATATTCGCCCAACATTTTTCATACTTCCAGTTCAATAGCAATGATCTGGCTACAGAAAAATAAAGTGTGAAACTATACATTAGGAAGAAGGTCTAAGGACTGTGGAAGCATGCGGCAGAATCATAACTCAGGCAGCTCTCTCAGGCCACATTATTTATTGAAGAGATGGCTAACTATTACACTTGTAACAACGTAGAACTTACTTACCTCACCAGCTTATTTTAAGTATCACATGGCTCTTTAACCAATGTGTATTAATGTAGAGTTGCTTGCCAGCTTGTGAAAGACTGAATATTTTGAGTAATTAGATCAAGAGGTGGGAAAAAAAGAGGTCTGTGTCTTCATAAATTATTACTGTGTTTTTCCCTAGCCTGGCTGTCTCTCTGTTGTGTTCGCTACCACCCCCCACCTCATGCCCGAGATACTCTTTACCAGGTTCAAGCATAATACTTGAAACCTGATATGTATTATAACCCATTTGATAGTTTAGTTGTAATAATTGACCTTAGATCTTGGTTGTATATTAGTCTATTTATTTTTGCTACTGTAACGGAAGTAAAATGAACATAAAGTGCTCCCAAGAGCATATGAGGGAACTGCCCGAGGATTGGGGATGTGTCAACAGTCCTGACTGAGGTGGTAAATAAGAGACAAGATCACTGTGTACCAAGTTGCATCTTGTTCTGACACACAGAAATTTGGAAGTGAGGCTGCCTACCTACTCAGTAGGTATGGGTTTACTAATGTGGCTAAGAATGGTTTAGGCGTATTTCTCCTTCAGTGTAGGATCAGCATCCATCAGGGATCCACAAGGTTCAGAACAACACCATGTTTTCCCCTGAGTCTTCAAAGCAATGTGCCAGCTGTAAATCCTGAGAGATGACACAGCTCCAGGCAGAGACAGAGACCTGTATTCCCTTGTTCTCAGCTTGTCACCATATTCTTGATGTGAAGAGGAGAAAGAAGGGAGAGAGAGGGGAAGATCTTATTTGTCTCACCTCCCTTTAATTAACAGGGATTCCAATCAGCCTTTCTCTGCATTTTGTCAAAAGAATTGCCGTGGGGTTGCTCACCTATATTTGTCAGAAGTGCAAGTGTTGAATATCACAGGGATTATTTTATTTAAACAAATATTCCTGTAGCACTGCAGGAATCTATAGATCTGAAAAGTTTGTATGTTTGTACAGTACATCTCAAGAGAAAATCAGCCATGCTTTATGTATTTTTCAACTTTCTGCACAGAAATAACTTTTATTCTCTGCTTCATTCTCGTCTACAAACAGTGTTCCTGCCAATTAGGTACAAACACTTCACGGTGTACAAAGCTTAGCTAAAATTTTCAGTACTTGTTTTATGGGCTTTCACTTATTTTTGCGCTTGTCAGAGCAGCAGATACATAAATAAGAAAGCAGCAGGTAAACAAGACTGAGCAACCTCACTGGTTGCTGCATTGAGGAACATTGAGGAGTATAGGATGGAGGTTCATTGACAGGACAGCACTGTGAGATTGCCACCAGTTAAGATTGTATGAATCTACTTCTGTGGTTAATTAAAGGCTTTGCATTTCTACAAATGGCATTCTAGCTCCATTAACAAGAAGGGTAGGCTAACAATTTTAAAAATCTGAGGAAAAGGACAAAAGATAAAATCATTTCTGTCCTTCATCATTTTTCCCCAAGGAATTCTGCAAAACTTCATCTTCCCAGTAATTGGGGAAGGTGGAAGGGAGGGGTACTTTGCCTTGCAAATGTGTATGCACAGCTGTAATATTGCAACGCAAAGTTGCTTCAAGATATGTGTGTGAGTAAAAACCTGTAATATTGTGGGTTTAGTTGTTTAATCAAAATTAAATCCCCTGAAAACTAGCTTTTTGTGAGCAATATAGTGAGATATTTTGTACTTGATATCTGTTTAGAGGTCATAAGTACAATCATAACTTTGCACTGTCTCCAGAGATCCTTTCATTAATAACATACCTTTTCTTTAACATGCCTTTAATCTGAATTGAAACTTGAGACACCATTATATGGAACGGAGCAGACTAACTCACTCCTAATGAACTGGTTCTTTGACAAAACATGTCCCCTTTTCCTCTTGGGAAACAAACTTGAAAATCCTGTATCAGCCTCTTAAATGAGTATCTATGAAATAATCATTGGGATAAATATTTATGAAATCCCATGCATTGTATTAAACCCCAATGTATTAAACCCCATTGTATTAAACCCCAATGTATTAAACCCCATTGTATTAAACCCCAATGTATTAAACCCCATTGTATTAAACCCCAATGACTGGCACGTCATTTCTGAGTGATTGTACAGATCATATTAGTTTATTGTGTTCCTGACCAGCAAGAGTCACTGTCAAATTTGAAAGGAGGGAGATAGAAGCAAGAAAGACAATAAGGATATCAAGAAATAGGAGCTAGCCAACCACTGCCTGAGGCAACGAACTGAAATTTCCTCAACTAACATTGAAAATCTTTCGGATTTTGTAGATAAAGGAGTACTTTTTAAGTGATTTATTGGGCTGTTGCAGTGCAGCAGTTGTGCCATATATGCCCCAGCTTGGCAGAACTCTTTTCTAGCCAGCACAGGGTTGAGAACCCCTCATGACTTCTCTCAGCATGCTGCTTCCTAATTCTTTATATCTTTTGTGTGCTCATGATGAAAACATGAGCTGGAGTGGGAATAGATTAGTCCCTTGATTAACAGTAACTCTTTTGCCTCCAGCAGACTTCAAGCATTAGTAAGTGTGATGGCATCCAACAGCTTGGATGTGCTGCTATCTTCCATCAGTTTCTGAAGTGTTTTGCATCTGCCAGTTGAATAGGCTTATGCTTCCCAAACAACGAGCTTTTCTCTGTTGTACCACAGACATTTGTGTATAGGCGAGTTCCGAGAGAGCTGGGGACTGTGACATATCTCATACTGTGTCAGCAATCAGCTTTTATTTCCAAAGAGATACACAGGGACGTCACACTAGGTAATGCTATAGAAACAGTCTGTGCACTTGATAACATGCGTATAGGCCAGGTGGAGGGAGCAGAGATCTGCACTGGATATAGGAAGGGTTCTACCTGCTGGGAATTCTTTTTTAAAACTTTCTTGGGGACTTACTGTGCATGTGCGTAACTCATAAATTGGCACTGATGGCGATAAGAGAAAATACTAGCTTTTGCTGTGGGAGGAGAAAAAGTTTCCTATTTAGAGAACTTGTTGAGTCATGGAAGAGGACAAAATAGACTGCTTATAAGTATAAATTAGTAAGACCAAAGATCTAGACTGGAAGCCTGGATTCAGGCCTAGGTCTTAATTAACAGTTTTTACTTATATACAAAACAAAAACGACGTGGACCAAACACTTACAAGCTGTCAGTTCAGATTTTGATTTACATCAGCTTTGAGGTGTTTACATTGGCTTTAGATTAAATGTTTCTGATGATCCTTAAATGCAAATTAAATATAACTACATGAGTTCCTAAGATGCAAATTTGTACCATAATTTAAACCAGTGCCTGGTTGTTACGAAGATCCAGGACCTTTGCCTTTGGGTTTGCCTGTTATTTTTATGCAAAACTTCAAAGTGGCGGCAGATTTTTCACTATAGTTTTCTTTTGGGCCCATGCCAACTTCCCGAGAAAGAAGAGTGCCGGAGAAGCAGAGCCAGAGACGCCCCCTCTGCCACAGGGAAGGACAAGCATAGCTAATAGATGTATACATACCCCGTTAGCCTCCTCGGTCGGCACCACTCCACTGTCTCCCAGTGGCTGATGCTGTTAGAGCTCCTGTGAGGAGGCTCTAATGAGCGGAGGAAATAAGTAGCTTCATTCAAGCGCAGGCTGGGAGTGGAGCAGCCAGGCAACGTGATGTGAGGGTGCTGGGACCACTCGCTCTTGGTTTGATGTTCACAACAAATAGACAAAAAAAAAAAACAACCAACCAAAACCAAAGGTCAGTACCAGCCCATTGCTCTATATTTATTTTCAAAGTTGGTGTGAAAATATCAGCGGTCATCACTGGTGTCTGTAGTACAGAAAGCATAAATACTAAGAGAGTGTCAGCCTGAGGCATAATTTTCACAGGCTCTGTTGAGACATACATTTTGTGTAAAACTTTGATAAAAGAGACCATGTAGGGTGGAAGGTCAAAGTGAGTAGCTTTTAAGATGTTTATAAACAGCTGCTGCTCCTTTACTTGATTTAAGACTCACAGAGAAAAATATTAGGTGTATTTTTTAAAACATATTTAAAAAATCCTGTTTTCTACTTGTATGTTTACTAAAGCCCAAGTAAATAGGAGTGTTGCCAGTAAGCGCAGAATTGACCCTATATATAGTACTGAAACAAAAAACCTCAAACTAGTTTATTCCCACAAAAGGGAATCACTAATTTTACTAAATAAGCATTTCCTTACAGACAGCTGTATAAAATTACTAATAACTATTGAGAAGTTAACAAATTTTGGAATCTTATTTATAATTCTTGTTAGTGCTGGTAAAAGAACCAAAGTGGGTAGAATTTTACTAATTGAACTTTTTCACTGTCAAGATCTGTGTTGTTACAATGTACAGAACATACTACAGATTAATAGCTATATTCAGAAACTGAGCATTTTTTAAGTCTTTTTTAATGAAGTTTGTCTTGTTTTCCCATAAGACTTTTTTTCCCAGAGATGAATATATCTGGCTCTCATTCTGGTGTCTTATTCTTTTTTTAGCTTCCTGAAATGACTCATATTCAGACACGGCGACCCTGGTTGATGTTTCTCCTACAGAACCTTGGATTACTATTAGGCTGGCTTTGCCTCTTACTTTTGGCTATATATGAACAGAAAATTAAAATATAAGTTTTCTGTTGGAAATCTTGAAGTACCACTTGTGACAGTGGATAGCATTATTCACAATTTTGTCATGTCTGCTATAGTGATATATAAATTAAGTTACTGGGATTTTTATATCTGAACAGTAGATAACTATTTCACTTTATTAACTTATTGTTCAGATTTTGTAATTTTTTTTTCATAAACATGAATGTTTAGAATTATGTTTTATTTGTTATTGAGTTTACCAGATCCCATGCTCAAACTCACAGGAGCTTTTCATTAGTTTTTATTGAGACTGTTCTAGTTGAATGCTCTAAGTGATCTCTGCCAGTCACTGATTGAAAAAAAGAATAAAACACTTTTATATGCAATAATTAAAGTGGACTAACTGTAGTTGAATAATTTGAAGCAGAAAAGTTTGTTGCCTCTTAGTACAAAGAATAAATGTATTTCTATAAAACTAAAAACTATAGCAAAACTAAACTGTTAAATAGCATACAGCAATCTCATTATAATATCTGCAATATCTACTTTGTCAATATAAAGATCCTCAATAGTGACTGCTCCACCGTGGCAGGTAAAAAATGACAAGTGTAAATGTTGAAGTTTATGATCTAGAGATCTGAGAATGCCCTTTTCCGACTGGAAGATAGTTTCTCATACATGTTATGGAATCTGTGACAGTGAAGCATTGGACTATGGTAACTGTCAGAGTAAACCTTCTGCATTATCCCACCTCTGATGGTTGCTAATAGCAAATGTTTATGAATTATTATAAGAAATATGTTTAAATTATTTTTCCCTAACAACCCGTCCATGCTCCTCAAATCAAGGGATTCCTTAAGCCAGATGTTGCTTCTGAGCCATCATGTTTAATAAACACCAATAATGCCTTCCCGTCAGCAATTAGCTTATTCATACACATGCGATGTGCATTGTGGAAAGAGCTTTTTCAATTGTCTAAAGTGCATGTAGCTGTGCTCTCGCAGGGCCTCACTGCAACTCCTTCCATCTTGAGTGATTTTTGTGTAATTAGTTCTCTTGATTTCAAGGGAATTCTGCATAAGTTGAGATGACTCATTTAATTTGGCATTGCAGAATCAAGCCTGAAACAAATATACAAATTCTGCCGTGATTCTGAGGTGCTGAGCAACCTCCAGGAGGTACCAAGCCACACTCAATTGTCCAGTTTCTGCTACTTACGCACTATCAGTTTTTGGTGTAAGAACTCCCCTGTACCTAATTTAGATTTTTGTGTGAGAATTGAGATGCATTCTTTCTCCCTCCCGATGAACTGTGGAAACATGAAGAGCAAGTTACAAAACAAACATATTCTTTATGCAGCATGTGGGTTTTTTTCCCTTGTCTTAACTCAAGCTTGAAATATGGCTACATTATGACACAATATGGTTGTCTCACAATGTGTCTTGTGTTTATTTGACAGCTGCTAGTGAAGGTACAATTATTCTCATATTACAAGGCTTCAGGGGCACCATGCTACCTTATCAACAAAATTTAAAGTGAAAATAATTACTAATTGTGTTGTTTATAATAGCCCAGATTCGTGGGCTTGTGGGCCCCTAGTCATCCACAAATTACCCTTAGGAAAAACACTTAAAGGTAATTTTAAAAGTAGATATGCACTCATTTTCAGCGCCTGTTAGTTACGAGAATCCACAGCAAATACCCCAATGCACATCTAAATGTACATCTAGGCATTTACATACCTTCAGAAACCCTGTCCCAAACAATTTATCCAAGGTCACACAAGAAGTCTCTATCTGACTAGGGAAAGGAAAGGAGCTGTTTTAAGTCCCAAAGTAAAATCCTAGCTTGTTTTATTTAGGTGTGCAAATATTATGACTGCTTTTTTCTGTTGGTTTAACTTTGAAAGATGAGCTGAGAAGCCATGACTGATGCTTTTCTTTTCAAAGTTTACATTTTTCAGGAGTTTGTGCTTGCTTTTAGTAAGGTAAGATTTTTTAAAAGTGGTTTCATCTGTTTGTATTGGCACCGAGTCAATCCATGACCTTCAGCTGTGACAGTCAATTCAAGCAATAGCAGGACACCACTGGACGTAAGCAAAATCTATTCTTGTATCAGATGGTGCAAATGAATATTGGAAACATTTGCTATTTGAAAAGCAGAGCTACCGTAGTTTGAATGTTTATGTATGCTTAATGTTCAGTACTGCAGAAAACAAGATTACCAACATGATCATGTTTCAGCAATATTGTATTCCGCTATATTTTTCTACTATTTATTAACGTGTGTGAAAGGCAGCAAGTAATTTCTGGCAGTGCGTACTTTAAAG
This sequence comes from Charadrius vociferus, assembly GCF_000708025.1. Taxonomy (NCBI): domain Eukaryota; kingdom Metazoa; phylum Chordata; class Aves; order Charadriiformes; family Charadriidae; genus Charadrius; species Charadrius vociferus. The sequence goes on from NW_009648894.1 coordinate 1,089,910, forward strand.
TTGCATATGAGCACAGGTTCACATCCTGACGTGATCTCTGAACATATCGCATCCGCGTCTGTTCAAAAAATGGCTATATATATTTATCAGGATTCTTGATCACATTTAACAACCAAATATATTTATACAGCTTCCACAAATATGTTGATCAGAATGCCAGTCAGTCCTTATTTCTGCCACAGCGCTCAGATGTTTTTGTGGTATATGTCAGTAAGTGAGCAGTTCGGTCACCGTTTTGCCCTGCTGTCAAGTCTGAACACCTGAAGTCTTGTTACTGTACAAAAGTTTGAATTCCTACGGCACCTGTGAGAGAATTTATCTCACTACTTAAAGTTGGTGCCTCTGCTATAATTCTCTTGACATTAGTATCTGTAAAAACATACTGAAGGTGGAGCATTACCACACGTAAAACAAGACTAGTCTGTATATTAGGAACTATGCATCATACTGAAAACTATTCCTATAAGTCATTGAATTAGAGAACTAAATCAGTTTAAACCCAAAGAGATCCACCTGCAGGATTCATCTGTTTTGTCAATGTTCTCTGAAGAGCTCAAGAAAAAGGGTAGAAGAACATGCGCCCTTACAAAAGAGAAGGTGGTGCACAAGTATTCTTATGATGCATTCTCTTTTTGTTTGTTTTAAATTCTTTAGAGTTTATTCATACAGATTTCAAACAAGGCTCTATTTAAAGCCAGGTATTTCTTTCTGTTCCTCCAAACCTAACAGACAGAGAGCATAATATGCCAATGTTTTCATTGAGTCAAATCCTGAGTAAGGACTGCAGAACTTCATCACTTGCAGCCCTTAAATCATGACTGGGTATCTCTCTAAGAGGTATGCAATTACTCAAACAGATGTTATGCGCTTGATGGAGAGATTACTTGGTGAGGTTTTACAGCCTGTCAGGCAGTTCTGACTAGATAATCATAATGTTCCTTTGAAACCCTAAAATATATGAATCTATAGATATGGGAATTTTTCTGGAAGAAGCTGGTTAGTATTTCTCTCTTTCATCTATTCTTAGTTTTCAGGCACTCTCAAGATAAAAAAAAAAAAAAAAAAAAAAAAAAAAAAAAACAAGAAAAAAAAAAAAAAAAAAAAAAAAAAATCTTGCTTTCCTACACAGAAAATGAGAGAGAAGAGGAAAGGTTGAAAGAATTTGTTTGCTATTGTATTTTTTCCTGGAAGTTAAATGGCAAAGGGCCTCATAAAAAATACTTTCAATTCCAAACTAGCAGGGCTCCTAAGCGTAAGAGAGCTGACCTTGTACCTCTCTTTTCTGTATATGTTACACATTACCCAGTGACTTCTAAGATAAATAGCACCTTCTTTGCAGCCAGCTATGCTAATGCCCTTAGAAGTTTCTGGAGCTCATCTGCATGTTTTAAATACTGCCATCTATTCCTTCACTGTATTTTATGCTTTAGGCTTGAATGTGGCATTTCTCCAGAGACAAAAAATGCCTTTTTCATATAAGAACACATAGTTAGTTTTGATATATATATTTGGATTGTTTTTCTTTCACCTTGCCATTGCATTTGAGAAAGCATATTATCATTGTAACAATTTTTAGCCTGCAGCTAGAAACCAAAACCAGGTTTATATCAAAGCGAGGATTAGGGCTGATAATTTTATGATAAGGGCATACTTTATCAATGTTGTTATCTTTTCATGCTTTACTGTAACCTTTTGTCAAGTCTTCCTCTCATCTTAAAAATAAGCTGCCTTCTATTGTGAGTGTAGCCGTAGGACATATTTTCTGTGACTACAGAAAATACAAGAGGTAGCTACACAATGGCTTTAATCAAAACAAAAAGTCCTGCCATTTATTTTACTAGACCCACCATTCTCCCCAAAAGAAAAAAAAATCCACCCGTGGAGCTGTTGCTCTTGGTCACGTAGGAGAATGTAAGAAGTGCCTTCTTCCTTTTATGTCTCTGAAAACAGGATGGAGCACAATGGGAGACCCTCCCTGCGTAGACTTCTGGTTGCATTGAAGTCACTGCCAAGCTCCCACCGGCGGCAGCACAGAAGAGCATCCTGGTGCGGGCATGGCAGAGGGCTGATGCCTCTCCCTTTTGCAGATGTGACAGGAGACAGAGCAGGCAGGGGGACTCCAGAGAGGCGCACTGCAGTGCAGCGCTTCAGCACCTGTAGCAGAAGAATCAAAGTTTTTATAGCTGCCTCTGTATTGTCCTGCAGGAGCTCACTTCAGGGCAAAGACTCCCACGGTTCACATTGTCTTGGCTCTGGACGTGAAGGATACGGTGGAAGCGATCTGGCTGATAACCCTGTGAGTGCGGCTCCCGCAGTGCAATAATCCGCAGCGCCCCAGGGGTCAGGCTGACCCAAGGGAATGCCACATCTCTGCAGAGGAACCTCCTACAATACTCTCATAAATAAAGGGCAAGGTCTGTAGCCATGACCAGGATGGTCCACCTCCACATTACATCTGCAGGGCACCCAGGCGGAGCATGGTGTGACAGTCCCTCCTGCTCTGACATTGCCAGAGAGCATTAAACACAGGATTACCTGGCAACCTAAATCTGCATAGTGACCATTTACATATTGGCCCAAGATAATGCTGACCAACCACTTAACTAGTACTATACATGTGTCCATATGTGACGTAATTTTGTCCCGCTGAAGCTGGCTTGGGAACCCTGCCTCATCCTTTTCCCAGGGGCCAGCAGAAACTAACTTGACCTATCCCAGAGAGATGGCAAGAGGTATGCATAGGGTAATAGACCAGTCAGTTATTATGACGCACTCCAGTCTTAATTTAAGACCACGCCAAATTCTGCTGTCTCTCCATGGGTTGTCATACTGCAGGGAAGGCACCAGGACAATGTCTGCACTGGTCTGCTAGGTAGCTGCCCAGGCTGTCCTCACCAGGGTACATGGTGGGCAATCAGCAGCCATATCTCAGGCCTGACAATTGATTCAGAGTATCCCAGGTGTCCCTGTCATTGCATACCAGATATGGCATCCAGCAGCACACCACCTCACATGAAAACTCTTTTTGACTTTTCTGGCAAGGACTTTCTAGCATTTGTCCTGCCATCTGCTTGTCTGCACTCTGCAAGTATCATAACCCACGTGGCATGGGCTTTTACCTGTTCTCCTCCACCATCCATACTGATGGTTTTGGAGCAATGTGTTGCAACTGTTTGTGATGTCTGATGTCCAGAAAGGGCAACAGAGCAATAGAAATTTCACTGAGAACCACACAGAAAGAGATACTATTATCTACACTGTGGTACCACCACTTTTGACTCTTCTTATTTGAGAGACACTGCTGTGAGTACTGAACACGAACGCAAGTCAGTCATTCTTTTGTATTCCATGCTGAAGTGTGTTGGTGTTGTCTTGGTGGTCTCGGGTAGTTTTATCACTAGCAACTGGTAGCATGTCCTAACCTGGGGCTTCAAAGGCCATCTTCATGTTCCTGTGCAAAGATTAAGTATGAGCTCCGGAGTAAGAGTACACCTACTTTATGGCTGCCATCCCAAGCCAGAAGTGGCTGGGTATTGCACTTCTTAAGTATACAAACAAAAGTCATCTATATACATGGTACAGCAGCTTAGTAACAAGTAGCTGTAATTATCAGCAAGTTTAGAAAGGCGTAAGTGGACAATATGCATTGGATGGTTTAGTATGCCCAGGAGAGCATAGCAGCATTCAGAAAACATGACACCCACAACGGAGCTATAGCCATGAATGCAATTCTTTTCCCAGGTACCATCCACATGAGAAGTCCCATGAGTATTGGAATCATTCTGTCACACTCCAGGACCTCACTGACGGTAATTTTTTTGTACACTTCGCCTAAGGCTTCAGAGGAAAAGATGCAATGCAGAATAATGCTTCTTCTGTAATTTGGTAAAGAAATGAATACAAGTGACAATGTACTCTAAATTGCACAGTGATTCATCATCCTGCATGAATGCAAAGCATCTCCCTTTCCACTTCAAGACAAACAGGGCAAAACAGATACGTAACAGGAAAGCCAGAACAAGAAAGTGTCCGGGAGAAAGTTCTTGTAGGTGACTGTGTAAATGCCAAAACAAACAACAAATATGTAAAAAATATTACCCTCTCCTCATTGTAGTTCATTCTCTTTGGTAAACACAAACCCCACACAACTCTCTGCAAATGTTGCTGGAAAATATTGTGTCTAAGGAGTTGAGCTTTAACACTGGAAATAGTTTAAATATTACAAAACGGATGACTTAATAACTCTTAAACTTGAGACACGCATTGAAAATAAGATCCATATGTTCCTAGCCATATATTTTGGAAAATACATATTCATAGTTGATGAAATCGGTATAATTTCGTGAGCAGGATTTCAATTCCATCTCAAATGATGAGAAGAAAAAAAGCTTATGAGAGCTTAGTCCATTTTCTATCGTTTCCTACTACCATAAAAACTGCTTTTTAATTTGGCTTTTTGTACTTGCAATTAGCAAGAATATGCTATTTGTCTAGACAGCAGAGTAGCTGACTGTCTGGCATAGTTTTTCTGGCATTATTAGGGTGGACAAAGAAAGCACATGACTATTTGTTGTAAATTCTTTTCTAGCATGTAATATTTTAATATGCCATCAAAATTCTTAGGTCAGATTGCATTTAATTAACCCTCAATTCTTGACCTTGATTCTCCTTCACAGAGCTGTGTTTTTTAGAAGTAATTATTATGTACTTCACTTGAATGAAGAGGGGTGTTTTGTTTCCTTCCCTTGCTCTGCTTTCATTTCTCCCCCCAATACAATTTCTGCTGTGTATTAAGTTTCAGTATTGGTGGACCAAAACTAATTTTTCAGAAGATCTTTTTCCAGATATTTCATAATTGTAGCGTATGTTGGATCATGGGCAAGAGGGACCTCAGAAAGGATGGTCTGAATTTTCAGGAAGCATAACTAGAGCAAGAGCAGTTCTCACCACTTTTTTTTTTGGTGTAAGAAAGCATACTCCATCTTTAAAAAAAAAATGAGAAAAAAAATGCCACAAAACAACAAAAGATTTGAATGGCATGGTGCAAATACCAACACTGGTATTCACCAGTCAGTTTACACCAGACTGCAAGTGATCAGATCTCCTATACTTTTTCAATCACTCTTTTCTGAAGTTACTGCTTCCCAGCTGAGACATATTAGCTGACACTGGGCATGTGCCTAATGTTTTGCAAATTCTCAGTAAAACAATTGCTAACCACTTTCACTTTTACAGCCTGCTAGTATTACATAGGAAGACACAGAAAAACACTTTCTAATAATGGATAGTGATTTGATTTAGGCGATATAAACTGAAAATTCCTGATGACTTGAGGTAGATACTAATGAACTTGCAATAAGCTCTCGCCATTTACAGTTCTGGTATGAATGTAAACTATAGCCTTAACAAGAGTCGCTTTTGATTCTCTTGTATCTATGTCATATGAGACATATTTCATACCTTCCCCTCTTCCTCCAGAATTCACAACACAAAACATATCCCAGATTCAAGACAGTAAGAACAAACAGGCAGGTCCCTAGCTTTCTCCAGATTTTTGTATGTTCAGGATGACTATTTGAATAGTAAAAAGGGCCTTTCCTCTCTTCTGCACTTGTGTCCTACTTACTTCAGAAATGGCCACCTGTGACAAAGAATTGTCAAGCTTGTTCCCCAGCAAAGTTGGCGGTTGACGTGGTAACAGACAGTCAGTCTTGGCAGAAGAGACATTCATGTTCACTATATTCACATCTACAAAACAATGTCAGATGTTAGATTCAGGCTTTGCTCTCTAATGTTCTTATAACTAGCGAGACTTACTGCATGGCATGTAAATGCATAAACCACTTCTGAATTCTCAGGTTAGTTTTATACCAGTGAAACTTTACTAAAAGCAATAATTTCTGCTTTATACCGTTTTAAACAAAAGAAAACATAGGCTTTTGCATTTTTTGTAACAAGAAATCCAAGTCTGCACAGTGCCTCTGTTGCTGAGATCTACATGATAAGGAGATCATCTGAAATACAGCCGGCAACCAGCACTGTTTCTCAAGTACTGAAAGTTCCTAGGCAGTATGTTTGATGAAAAACACATTGCGTATTCATTTATCCCCTATGTCTATTTAAAATCTGAGATATAAACATCTCTTCTACAAACATACTCGACAAACCTATATCTGGTTTGCATCCTTCAGTCACTGCAATGACATTTCGTTAGCTAATCCATTGTGGGGCTGATTTTTAACAAAATAGAAGCAAATTCAATTTGTGAAGTTTAACCTGATCATGTAATACCCTTCCAGTCAGACTACCACTACAGTTCTGGCTGCCTTATGTTATTGTTTTCTGGTGACAGATAGGCTGCTGCAAATACTTCTACCATAATTAATCTGATCCAAGGGAAAAAAAAAAAAAAAAGAGTGGAAAGTAAACTTCTAAATGATGTTACTGCACCTTATAGTGTGGATGGGTCCTTGTGACTTTTAGCTGTGTGAAGATAAGACTAATAAGACAGAACAAAACTCCATGCAGTGACAGGGAAGAAGCAGTGTTTGGTATCTCTGTGACTGCTAGATAACAATGATGAGTGTCAATGTAAGCGTTTTGGCACTAGGTTGCTTCTCTTTAGCTCTGCCTGTTGGCTACGCACTCATCTACTATTTTCACTCTAATTACACAGTGTTTCATATTACCTACTTAAATGAGAAAATAATTGATCAAGCTCTCTCAGGGAAAATCTAATGAAGATGAGAGTTCCTTCCCAAAAGAGATTTTTTCCATGCCTCGCTTAGTATTGCATTATCCCATCAGTTGAGCTCTGCAGAAAGGTAAGAAAATGGAAAGACTTCTACAAGACTTCAATGGAAAATTCAAAACCCAGGGATTTCCCAGCAGTTTTAAGCTGCATCTGTGGGTGCTTCAAGTAACCCCTTAGGGCTTGGTAAGTTTATCAATTTGTCTATCAGTAGTTATATATAACAAAACACACTTCCTGAGGTGCATGGTCGTATCTCTGCACTAGACTTTGGAAGAGAGCACAAGGACAGTAGAGGAGAATAGGATTGTCAGTGAAAAGCCCCAAATATTCTGTACAGAAGCCAGACATTTCTAGGGATGACTAATGCAAAAAGTAGCAAAACATCTTGATGTAGCCCTTCTCTTAGCTTAGAGGCCTTTGAGATTGGAAGGGGTAATCCATTATCTAGTGAACTGGATCTAATCCTCCCCTGAGAACACATACCTTATCTTTCACAGATTTGAACATGGTCACTCTTCTATTTTAGAGGTTGTCTGAAGAAGGTTTTTATGCCAAATTTTATAAAACTGCATGGCAAATCAGAATACTCAAACGCTAGTCCAAAACTATCTAGACCCAATTCCAGAGACTGCTTATATGTTTTCTCCAGGGCCCATGAAATGTAAATACAAAAACAGTCCTTGGAGCAAAGACTAGAGTCCACAAGCAATAAACTGGTCACCAGGCTGGAGAGTAACCGAATCACAGAAGAGCTGAGGTGGGAAGGCACCTACGGAGATTGTCTAGTCCAAGCACCCTTGGTTGGGCTAAGAGCAAGCTCAGCTAGAGAAGGTTGCCCACAGCCATGTTTAGCTAGGTTTTGAGAATCTCCAAAGACAGAGACTGCACAACCTCTTTGGGCAACCTGTGCCAGTGCTCAGTCACCCTCACAGTAAAAAAAAAAAAGGTTTTTTCTTATGTTTAAGTAGAATTTCTTGTATTTCAATTTGTGCATATCACCTCTTGTCCTATTGCTAGATACCACTGAGAAGAGTCTGGCTCCATCTTCTTTACTCTTTTACTTCAGGTATCCATACCCATGGATAAGATGCCCCCAAGCCTTCTCCAGACTGAACAGCCCCGGCGCTCTCAGTTTCTCATGCAGCAAATGCTCAAGGCCCTTAACCATCTTTGTGGATCTTCGTTGTATGCCCATGACTCTCCTGTCCTGGGGAGTCCAGCACTGGGCCCAGCAGTCCAGACGTGTCTCACCAGGGCTGAGTAGAGGGGAAGGGTCACCTCCCTTGGCCTGATGGCAATGCTCTGCCTAATGTAGCCCAGGGGGCTTTGGATCTTCTTTGCTGCAAGGACATGTTGCTGGCTCATGTCCAGCTTGTTCACCAGCATCCCCAGAGCCTTTTCTGCAAAGCTGCTTTCCAGCTGGTCCCCAGCCTGTACTGGTGCATGGGGTTATTCCTCCACAGGGGCACAACATTGCATTTACATTTGTTGAACCTCATGACATTCCTGTTTGCCCATTTCTCCAGCCTGCTGAGGTCCCTTTGAATGGCAGCACGACCCCCCAGGTGTATCAGCCAGTCCTCCCAGTTTTGCACCATCTGCAGTTATATTCCTTCTTTGCTCTCTCTCTGACCTACTCCCTTAAATTAATTCCTATAGAGTGCTAACGGGAACAGAGGAGTGCCAATAAGCATGACATAAGCATAGTCCTTTGAGGAGTACGAGACAGGGATTTCAACCTCCTACTGATGAAAGCAACAAGCCAATATCTCCAGTGAAGTTAGACAGCTTGCGTAAGGATAGGGATCTGTGTTTGTCAACCATCTTTAGAAAGACAGTGACCATACTTACTTTCTTTCAGAGGGCAGTTCACACATTAGGCGATTTTGAAGCACTGGGCCTTAGAAAATACTTAGTTTCTAGATCCTGAATCCTTAAGAGATACATTCTGATTTGCTCAGACTGTGACAGAAACTGAGCTTTAGGGATCTTAGAAGTCAGACGGGAGTTACTCAGTGTGCTTATGTACCTCTAAAAATTATGCATCAAATGAGTGGATGGTCCAGAATTGCAACTTTTAGACTAGGAGCTTGGCTTCTGCTTAACTCCTGCTCCAAACATCTTAATAGTCTGTGGGCTCTAGAGTTACAGAGGGAAAACAAATGTGACAGGCTTTTGGTGCAAGGATATGACATATAACAACTTTACCCTGAATATGTCCTTTCCATCCAGCCTTACAGCAGCCGCAGGGTACAATACTCACTGTCAATCTACTGCTACAGCCTCGAGAGAAGGGAGGAGAATGAGAGATGAGACAGATATTACATAGTTATTTCATCCTGTCTAACACTCCCAGCCCATCCACATCCCTGCAAATGAGTACAGTTTTACATTTAGAAGTTTAAACAAGTAAGCATTTTGGAAAAAAAAAAAAAAAAATAAAAATTGCAAACTGTACTTACTACCTATCACCCCCAGCCACCTCCATTTCTGCCAAAGGTATGCAATATGTGAAGTACCCAAACACCAGTTCATTAATAAGCTTGTCTGGAAATCTGAAATTCAAAGAATAACGTCTTCTTTTCATAAGTTAACGGTTTAATTGCTATCAATAAACTTCTTCAGTTTCCTGCACTGCACAGTTCTGACTGTACTAGGAGCTTTCCACGCTTTTGTTAATTCCAAAACGTGCCCATCAGATAAAATTTTCTATTTGGATAGCACTTCTTGTCTTTCCAAAGTTGTTCATAACTCTGGAACATAAGCTTTAAAATGCCAAGTTACTAAGATGTCTCTTTATCTGAGTGACTGTGTCCTCAGTTAAAGCAATAGTCCCTTGCATTTCAGAGATTGCCTTGAGAGAAACCAGGAAGAAATTAAAGATAAACATGAGTAGCGAACTACAATAATGAACCAAATGTATCTCAAAGCTGATCTCAATGCATTTTAATTGTATAATTTAATTTAATAGAAATTTTATAAATCACAGACCCTTTCATTAGAATAGTTTTCAAAGCTCCTGCTTCATTTCTATAGCAGTTTCAGGCCTGACTCCTGCGTTAAGTCATTGAAATTCATCTACACAAAACACTTCTGCACCCCTACAGGAATGCAAAGATATTTTTAACACACAAATACCAATGGACAGGCTTCAGGGCTCTTCTGGTGTCCTCGAGGATCCAAATACAAGAAAAATCTGTACCTACCTAAGAGAATTGGTGTAGTTGAAATGGATGATATGCAGAACTGTGATTCCTTCAGAAGACATCAGACATTTGTGGGTAGAATGAAAGCAGGATTTTTGCCTTATTCAGTTTTCATCAGAACAGAAGACAAACAGTAATCAGGTAAATATGGGACATGAGAAGACTAGAAGGTGTTAAGCAAGGCAGACTGCACATAGGAAAATGCTTCTCCCACAGGCAACAGCTTCTTTGTCTCCTGAATACACAGTGGCTCTCTTCCCTCCACAAGCCGAGACAGAAAAGTGACTTCAGGTTTTCACAGAGTCACAGAATGGTCAGGGTAGGAAGGAACCTTCAGCAATCATCTAGTCCAACCCCCCTGCCAAAGCAGGTTCACCTCGAGCAGATTGGACAGGAATGCATCCGGGTGGGTTTTGAGTATCTCCAGAGACGGAGACTCCACAACCTCTCTGGGCAGCCTGTTCCACTACTCTGTCACCCTCACATTAAAGTTTTTCCTCATGTTGAGATGGAATTTTCTGTGTTCTGGCTTGTGCCTGTTGCCCCTTGTCCTGTTACTGGGCTCCACTGAAAAGAGTCTGGCCACATCCTTCTGACACCCGCCCTTTAGATATTTACAAGCCTTAATGAGATCCCCTCTCAGTCTTCTCTTCTCCAGGCTAAACAGACCCAGGTCTCTCAGCCTTTCCTCATAAGAGAGATGCTCCATTCCCTTGTTCATCTTTGTAGCCCTTTTGGCCCACTGGCTTCTACAGCCCATGTTGTAGCAGCTGAGTTTGGCCTGCTCTTCTCTGCAAAGGCAGTTGTTGGGGTAGTGTTCCTCTATCTAGTCTAGTCTTTACATCAGGAGTGTTACAACTTAGTTATCTCTAAAAGAATAACTGTAGGATTTAGTTCACCTTGATGCTCAAAGCTTTAACAGGGATTTGAGTTTCAACAAACAACTGCAAGCTACTATCTTCCTACTCAAGAAAGTTTGTTTAAAAGCAAGTCAAGCTTCTGCAACACTATTCATACATGACAATTTCCAAACCAACAGTCTGATCCTCGAAATTCAATTTCAGAATTCAAATAAAAATAATAAAAAAAAATCAAATTGGGCACATAGAGTCTGGCTAAAGCCTAAAGGGGACATGCTACCTAAAATTGGTAGCAAGATCAAGTTTTTGCTGAACCTCTGGTGAAGATTTGTGCTGCGTTGATGCTGTGTTTGTACTTTGTAGACTGAGGAGCGAACACCAAGTAAGTTTAGATTGCTTTTGATTTATGCACTGCTGTTAGTCTCCCATCTTCTCAGCTGAGTTGTATATACACCTCTAGTTAACTTCATAATTATACAGGCAGGAAAAGAAAAACATGTTTTGCTTTTGCCTAGACTAATGAAATGGTAAGATAATTTTATAAGATAAGGAGAAAATGTTGCCTCTTTCTAAGTGTAGCGGTCAGTTCATATATTTATCCTTCCACAACAAAAATGGAATTGCTTATTTCTTGCTACCAAAAATTTATCAGCATTTATAGTTGTAAATGTAGTTACCTGCCCAACATTTCCTCTGTAGAAAGCTAAAATTAAATTATTTCTTTAACACTGAAATGAGTCCTTTGGAAGTTCACAAACATACATTTTTGTACTGTTTCAAGTACTTTTAGTACTTTGATCATATGCTTTCTCAAAGGTTTATCAGGTGACTACAACTAGTTACCACTTCAGAAAGGTGCTACAAGATAAAGTGGAGGATATGCAGTGGGTTTATTAGAGAAATATTTGCTCCTGTTTACTTTTTTCCCAAAATGTTCAACAGTCAGTTACTCCAGGAAAAGCGCTTTTATTCACCTTAAGACTCATATTTTACTGTGGTAAAATGAAGGACAATCTCTTTCTTGTGCTGAAAACAGCTATGAAATTGCAAACAACTCCAATTCACCCAAGGAATGCTATGTTTCAATAATATTTAATCCCTCATAAATATATCAAGGGATTTATTTAATGTGAAATCTTTAAAATGCTATTTCCTTAAGAAGTATAACTCCTATCCTTTTCATGACACAGGTTAGTGGGTTTATCATAAAATACATTATAATGTCATTGGTTTGTAATCCAGTCTGATTTCGCCATGGAATTTTTTAGATATTGCTTCTTGATGTCTTTTAATTGTAAACAAGATAAACCAGAAACCAATGACATGGCTTCTCTAGAGAAACTAGTCTCTATTTTCTAAATGCTGATTTTTTTTTCTGATTCAGATGCATATTGCTCATAAAATCATAGCAAATAACAGTTGATATCATAAATCATATGAAAATACTAACACGTTTAGTGAAGTGATCCCTACCTGTATATCGCATGTTTGCCCTCAGAATACATTTACAGTCTGAAGAAAATCTGGAGATAATGAAAGTGGCAGTAAATGCATTCTTAGGAATACTGTATACTTCATACTAACCACTTATTTATGGTGTGGGCCAGGTCCAAGATAGTAGAAAAGAAAATTAATAGCTATTTTCTGGCAGGAGAGTTTACTCCATTATTGTGCACTGGATATCACAACAAAGAAGGGCTGTTTCTATTTGGGCTCTCCCAGTGAATTGACAAGGCATTTGGCTGTCATCCTTAAAATTTTTGGATATACAAAACCAGGCTTTGTAATAAATATTTACATTTGTTGTTTTATATAAAGCACTGTGCCAAGACCAAATGAGAAAAAGGCTTTAAACCTTCAAAAATGTTGAAGTACTATTTAGCTTTTCTCATTTTAAAGCATTCCTTTCTTTTAACTGTATTTGTGCTTCTCATTTGGGAATTTCTAGTGAGATCAAATCATCTGAGGCTTTTAACATAATGGAAGATAAAATTTGGAAGCTGCTGTGGAGAACAGGTTATTATCCTGTGAACTTTTTTCCTACCCAAGGTTTTATAGAGGTTCAGAATCTTAGGTGAATTTTTCAGGCCTCTTCAGTGTGGATATTTTGTGAGGAAAGACTACTGCCTATCTGAATAGATCTCATTTTAAAGGTTTGCGTATTTCAAAAAGAGGCCGGTACAAAATCTTGAAGTGAGATTTTATTTAGCTGTTTATTTATTAAAGAGAATCACAACCAAAGTAAGCTAAGTTGCAATCACACGAAGTTAGTACTGAGAAAAGGAAAAGATGGCAGTAAATGCAGCTATAGAGTTTCCTGCATTTTTTATGGGCCTGTAGGGTAAAAGAGTATCAGGGCGAGAGCTGTGGATTTAGAGCTCAGCAATGCACTGCTACATTACTTCCCTGGGTTTTAAATTTCCACCGGTTGTGACTGTACAGGGTAGCTGTGTCAGAATGGGAATTAGATAAATGTGTCGCTCGGGTTTGTTGATTATGAACCAAATTTTGATTCTTTAGTATTACACTGTGACATTATCGCATCCTTATAGGGAAAAGACGTACACTTGATATTCCAACCTGTTTTTCAGGCTACTGTGCAAAAAGGACTATCAAATAGCTGTCAGTGTTATAAATTCTCTGAAGAACAATAGTTCTAGCAAATTTAGAGAACTGCAATAAACCAGCTTCATCTTATGGCAGTTTTAATACTTGATAGAAGCCCAGAGCGCTGGAACAATCAAACTAGAAAAATCTGATCTCCTCTCTGGAGTGACTTGTCTGGCAATGCTTGGAGAACCTGACCTAATTTCAGCAACCCTTCTTGCACTCATGCTAATATGAAATGTGACAAGAGCACTTAAAAACTATTCCTGATAAAATCTCAGGGGCAAAGGGTGGCTTGTGTCTGTATCCTATCTCATTACCCCAGCAGGCAGCTATACAAACTGAGCTTGCCTTAGCTGGAATCCAAGTGACTCATCACTTTAAAGACAATTACTATGCTAGCATAGATTTAAAGCATGCATTCTATAGTAGCTTGAAACTTTCCCTATGGCCTGTAAATGAGATGACTGTTTATAAATAAGAGTGCATATTTATATTGTTAATGTTTTCCTTTTCTCGTAACGATTTATGGTAATCATTCCAAAATAGTTCATCCATATAAAATCTATAAGAAGAGTTTTGTCAAGAATAACTGACTGTTTTAAATTATTATTAAAATAGCTAGAGCTTGCATGGTCTCTGAAATAAAATACCTTTTGAAAAGCAAAAAGTTGTGTCTAGACCTGGTACAGCATGTTGTGATTGTCCCTCACACCACTGGTAACACGGGTATTTAGAAGTCTCACAGGAAAGTTTTGTTGCTCACAGGTAACACTGGTGAAATTTTATTTTTGGAAATATTATTGTATGTAGCATTTTTACTAGTGGCGTTCTCACACATGAGACTAGCACCGTTAGAAGTGTGTTCACAGCATCGCTATAATTTTGAAAAGATTCCATGACTGCTACAACCCATATATGCTTAAAATAACCATGATGTAAGTTCTTTAAGGCTCTAGTAAGAAAGTCTCCAGGTAGAATTGCATTGAAAACACAAATGAAAGAATAAGTACCAGAGCACATGGGCATGGAATAACGTGGAACAATATGGAGCCATAGAGTAACTGCTGCTTTGACAAAAAGGTAGGAGCCACCAGAGAGCAGACTGAGGAATTTTAGCCTCAAGGAAGTGGTTAGATTTATTAGGCAACAAATTGTATTTTCGTTCTGTATGATGGCTTCAATGACTGTTGAATCAAAAAGTGTTTCCAAAGCACAGATATTTGACTGGTTGGTACTCCATATGCCAACCTGGTGGGTATGTATAAGCAGCCATCAGACAAATTTCTACCTCTGAAATGGAGAATCATACTTAATCTGTGTCAATGACCCTTGGGGTTTTGATTCTGCTCCTCTTATAGCTAAAACTTTTTCCATGCTACCTATCAGGACAGTGTAGCTTTTTGACATTTTTACCTGTTCCTAAGTGGGATGTTGTGGCATGAACAGCCCCTTCCCTTCCCCACAAGTCTAATGGCACGGTACAAGGGGATTGTGGCTTGTTTGGTGGGAAGCTTGTGAGCTGCTGGTCACATAGGCAAACAACTCCCATCCACATACCCCTGACACCCAAGCCCTAGAGACAGCCTCAGCCAATGAGCCCACCTTGGAGACCCCTCAGGCAATGAAAGCTACGTGACCACGATCAACAGGTGACCACGATTAACAGATGACCACAGTCCAGATCCCATCAGGCTATAAAATGGGGTCTCCTCAGAGCAGTGGGTCTGTGATTGGAAGCCCTCCCTTTGGGTTGAGACATTGCCCAAAGTAACTTCCCCAGGGACTGAGTGTCCTTGCCTTTTAGGTGAGTGGTTTGCGTATTTTGAATCATTATTCTAAGCTTAGACTTGGTATGCACCATGTAGTATTAGTTTCCAACTGACATCCTGAACCTGTAAAAAGTTGTGTCTGCTGAAGTGTTTGTAGTATAAGACCCCTGTTAAGTTTTACTGGTTTATCTTTTTTGTGACACCATTAAAAGTGATTTTTGGACCATCTTTTGTTGGTCTTACACTTACGTGACAGATGTACTGCTCCAAACATGTTTTTCTTTTAAACTTCATGAGAAGCAACTGAGGAGCTGTAGAAGCAAAGGTCTCTTGGCGTATACGTACTTACTAGAGTGAAAGGGAATTAGTCATATAAGTCAACATTTTAAAATCCTTCCAAACTAAGATTAATTACCAATTGTTCCAGGAATTTTATCATCAGGCCAGTCAGTCCTGATGTCCTTGCTTTGTGGTATATGTGGTAGTTGCCTTTTAGACACTGTATATGATTTCCTGGAGGGCTTCAAGGGCTGCAGTTACATGGCTTTTTGTGTGAACTGATTTTACTGCGCGCATTCTCAGGCTACAGGAAATATGAGAAGTCTGTATGGCTTCTCTTGATTATAGTGCAATCTGGAAAGTACCACCACAGGAGTCTAATCTGTCTTTGCTCTCAATGCACGGGGATCAGCGCTAACAGACATTGCATGTGAGACTCACTCAGAGAGTAGCCAAGCATCACTTCCCATTCATTAAATCCTGTTGTGTTTATCTTAGGGCATTTTGGCCTCATAGTTTCCACGTATGTAGTCACAGCCGCATGGAGCAATCTTCCGTTAAACCATCTCCCCTCTCAAACAATACAGAGAGTAAACACCAGAAACCTTGGAGGTGCTCTGAGAGCCCTGCGCTTCGCCTACCTGTGAGTTTCAGCACGGACCCGGTGTAGCCGATGATCACACAGGCTGCAGCCATAAATCAGAGCCAGTTTTACAACAGCTGGCCAGCACAGAAGAAGCATACTTGCAGCAGGACAGAGTGCAGTACGTGCCAGCTACCTGAGTACAACTTGCTCTGCCTGAATTTACAGCCCTCACTGAACGCCGCTGCTTTGCTGTTATCGGTGCCGGCTCACTTCGACCGTTTGCAGTGCAGAGTTCTGGCTGCCCGGGGACGTGCCGGCAGGCACCTTTAGACACTTAGCTAAAACATGTTGTCACAGACCAGTTGTTGTTCCACAGCAGGCTTTCATTTACCCTTGGCTTCATAAATCTTGGTGGTGTTTCAAAATAATTTTGAAGCAAGGGAGAAGGTGATGAAATAAATTGGATTTCCAATTTGCAGCAATTTGCTCTCAGCAAAGCCACTGACTGAAAAATATTTAGCAATTCATATGGGTTTTTTTGCTAAAATGCAAAGATGTAATCTATCTGCAGATGTAATTTTTTCACAATATTAATAACATCTCGGGGTATTTTTACAGAGAGCAATGTAAGTTGATATAGAGATTATGAAAATGCCTCTTGACAAGGCTGAAACTTGTTAATCATAGATCCCATGGAGAAGTGTAATTTCTTACTGACAAAGACAGGAAGACATTTCAAAGATCGTGTGGTCCGTGTCCAAAACACCTAAGCAACAATGGAGGGTGCTGATCGTACTTCCACAGCAGCGCAGCCTCAGGGCTTCACACTTGCAGAAGATTTCTAGTACTGCTCCAACACCAGCGAAATGAGGCAACTTGATAGATGCCCCAGCCTGTCCGTTTGGGATCAGTTCACGTGTTAGTGATGTGATCTTCCTGCTGCTAGCCCGGGTGGCTAAGTAAAGGCTAAAACTCTTCAGAAAAGATTTCATATCCTATTGGAAACAATAGCTTTTCTTCAAATAAAACTTGTCTGCGCTTTCACTTTTCAAGTCTTGCAGGCCTTTGCTATTTTTACTCTACCACAATTTTTTTTTTTTTCCTTTTTTTTTTCACCAAACTTGGTCTTGGATCACATGCAGCTCAACCTAGGCTAAGGGTTACAAGTGGGGTTTACTATAGGTTTTTGTCAATAAAGCTGGCTGGTCAAATCTAGTCCTCCTTTCTTGTACAAATGATGTACACATTTATCAAGTACTTGCATCTAATTACTCTAAAGATGTTTGATTCTAGTTGTTTGGGTGATGACAGTGGTTAGGCAGCAAACAATTTTAACATGCTAAACCTTGAAATACTGAGTTTTGGTTGGGATTTTTTTGTTTGTTCTAATAAACTAATCCTATATACTTGTCGCATATGGCTCCCAATCTGATCATTAACTTTGAATGTAATGCAATGCTGCTTCTACCTCTCTGAACTCTGAAAATCTAATCAAACCACCTTTTCATAATATTTTATCTGTTACCTAGGTTTATTGTCAAGTACTTTCCTTACTGAAGCATACCCTTAGTAAGGAAGATGTGGAAATGTTAGTGAATGCTGTACGTTCTTTTGCACTGATGGGTTGCAATACATTGTTTTACCTCCTGGACAAAGACTTTTTTTATGAATTGTTTTTGGAAAAGGAATTACTTCTTAAACATTTTGCATTTATAGTTTTTTGTACTTGTATGTTACATTTACAAACAATATATCTTTTTAATATTGGTGATGCTCATAAGTAAAAATATGTATGTGCATAGACAAACTGGACGCATAGTAACTGTGCTGAAAGAGTTGTGGTTTCTGTTTTTAATGATATTTTGGTTTCTAATCCAATATCTGTTTTATTACCCAAAACCACAATGGGACATTTCTAGACATGTAATATCAGTTTTGTTTACCACTTGTGTTTTCAATACTTTTTGTTATATTTTTCTGTTTTGAGTTGGATTTTTTTTTGTTTGATTTGACAATCAGGTTGGATTTCTCTAATAGATGTTGCATAGTATCTCTGAAACTTAGCTACTTCTAAAATACAAAGTATGTTCTAAAAATGCCATTCCTCTCAAAATGTGATCTGAATTGAGGTTCAACAGTAGGAAAGAGCAACCCTGAAAAGCCCTGCTGAGATGCCAAGTAATGTCAGAGGCACTCAACTCAATAGACACCATATTTCTTGTTTTAGTGGCACCTATGAGCAAAGACTAGGTAACTATTTTCCTTAAAAACCACCTGTAAGGATGCTTAAATCCACATTCTTTATCTGTCAGGAGGTTCCTGTAACTGCCACACATGGTCTATTCCGAAAACAAGGTTCCTTGGGACTGAGAATGAGGGGAAGACTAAATATTAGTTTCTAATCTGACGGCTGAATATCCCAAGAAGATAGTAATATCCTGAGATTTGATTCCTATTCTTAAAAGACATTTTAATTTATCTAATGCCTGTTTTGGTTAAAAAGATGGAATAGTCTCACCTTGGAAACATTTAACTGTTCTGTACCTCTGTTTCCTGATCCGTAAGTTATAATTTCACTGGCTTATTATACTGTTATTTGCAATCAACATTTGAGATCTGTGTATGGTTTCTTTGTAAGAAACCATAAATAAAATTGTTTGAAAAAAGATTGCATTTAAATTATGGAGTACAAGACAATTAGAAAAATTACTCATTCTATCAGACATTCAGAATAATAAAAGCATTAAATGCACTGGAACACATACTTGTGCTCAAAAGACACCTATCTTGAAATTGGTTTCCCCTTTCCAGTTGAAGCATGGTAGCAAATGTAGAAACTGGTGAATTTTCTTGCAATATACAGAATTTAGCTACGCAAATGAAGAGTTTATATATAAACACTCTACTAGATTGCGGTAAATAAACTTTTATTGCAGTTGCAAACAGCAACTTGAATGCTAATTAAATAGAGTTTATAGACTGTTATTGCACAACAGCATATGTGCAATCCAAGACAAACAGCGCAGAGACTCAGCTACGTAGCGAAGGGAGGGTGCAGTGTGGAGTAGCATGCGTTTTGACAGCAGCATTTGATGAGGAGCATATATGAGTGCACCTCATCTTCTGTTTCTGAAGCCTCAGAGCAAGAAGGATACAAATTTTTCTTCTGCATGATCTTCATCTTCTGGCCGATCCTCTGGTGTGCACTCTGTTTGCATTGCTAATTGGTAAGAAAGGCATGTAAAAGCCCTTATTACTACTTTAACCTTGTTTATTTAGGGGGAAAAAAAAAAAAGGATTATCTGGTATACTTACACTGGCAAAAGTTCCTAGTAAAAGCCCTTTTAGTTTACACTAGTGGTTGAACAAACATTGCAGTCAAACTAGTGCTTATTCCAGAAGGAACTACACCGCAAATGAAGTTGGAATGACTGAATGGGTGACCACTGCTTTGTTGCTTTAGGACATTGCTGCCTCAGCAAAAAAGATGGCCAAATGGCTATTTTACTGGTTGGAGAACTATTGCACTCTACATATGAGTGAGAACCAAGAATTAATCTTGTCTAAATTAGTGTACTGGATTTGAAACAGCAGGAGTTCAGGAGCTGATTCACAAACAATAGTTTGGCTCCAAACAGCTAAAATTTTGGTCCTGACTATCTTACTGTGTTTACTGTCATTGTTTCCTTTATACTGGGTGACATATATAGCAAAATTGAATAAAAGTGTATTGTTTTTGGTGAAAGCATGCAGTAGAGATTTTTCTCAAAGAAAGCAACCTCACAGTGGACCAAACTGCAAATCCCTCAGCAGTTAATCTTGAGATTCACACTAATAAGTAATTCTTACAACATTGGCCATATTAGTTATGCAAGTAGCCATTCACCAATGTATTATTCTGCTTTTAGGAGACTTACTCTAATACAACGTTGGCCTTTTTCATGTGTTTGATCTATTCTAAATGTTTTGTGTCAGCCTGTAGAAACAAAAACATGTTTTTCACTATGTGCTGAATAGTAGATGAGCATTTGGAAGATATCAAAATATTTACTGCAGTAAATATTGAGTTAGTTTGTATAAAGTGCTCTGGAATACTCGCATGAAGTTAGAATTGTGTTAGTGTTTATAAGCCATGCTGAAATATATCCAATGCAAAAGAAAACTTATTGTTTGGGATTCTGGCACCCAGTTAAAAACCAGCGTAGAACACTTAGTAACTCATGAAAGGTTCTATGAAGTTACTTACAAGAATGATTTGCAGGACTCCTTTTGGTGTCTATATATACAGCTTATTCGCAAATCTAGGAAAACTAGGGCTTAAGTAATAGATGAACATGAATTGTTCTCTTTTTTGATGCTTCTGTCTTCAGGTGGGCATGAAAAATTGCACTGCAGTCAGTAGGACTAGTAGCCAGGGCTGGGTGTCAGGGCTGCATCCAAACTTGCTTTTCTTAGCCACTAGAACATGACTAAATTGTCCCCCAGTTTCTCTAGCCAAATCTGGATGTCGGCAAATGCACAGGTGATCCTGCTGAGAGATGGCTCAGCTAGGAAGCCAACAAGATTAAAGATTAATTTGGAAAATACCATATGACTTCAGCTACTTTCATGTATGTCTTTATGTAAGTCTAAAACTAAATTAATTTGACATAATATCAATGTCAACTACCACTTAAGCAAGCTATGCTTTAAAATTATCTCTGATTCGTTATTTGGAGGATCTGAAATACATCCATCTCTCTAAAACCACATTGTTAGAATAAAGTAAGAGACTCTGACAGAGTTTCTCCGCTTTTGTGAGTGCTACAGTGATTCAGTCATGGGGAAACAGATTAATGTATGTTACTGTGAAAGCTGCAACATTGGATTTAGAAGACATTTATTTTTGTGGTTAGGGTAACCTGAGTATCAACTTTAAAAAATTAGGACTTATTTTGGAGATTCTTTTTTAATGTTGGCATTGGTTAATATAAAACTCAAATAAAATTTCTGTCCTCATTGAGCCCATATACAGAATCAGTCAACTAGTATAGCTATACATGGCTTCAATATTCTTGTTCTGATAGACGCTTCTGGTTCAGGACTTCATGAGATGTGAGTGAATAAACAGATGCACACTAACTATGTTTAAAAAAAAAAAAAAGCAACAAAACAACTGGGTGAAATTGATTTGAATATTGCCCAAACAAAGGCTGTAAAATCTCATCCTGAATTTATTTTTATGTCGGGAAAAATCATCTAATGTACAGAAAAAAGACTAATTACCAGAGACGATGATCCACTTTCATTCTCGAGGAGGAAATTTTTTTAAGGCTTTGCCCATTATCACTATCTGAAATGTATTTTTCTTCCTGTTGTGCTAGAATGAAAGCAAAAATGCTCTACATATCTTTCTTTGTAGAATTAGGGCTCTGGCTAACAGGCTGCTTCTTCAGTATTTGTTGCCATGGAGCTGCCTCTGCCTATTGAATTCACCTGGGCGGGCTTCGGATGGCACACTGGAGTTGATTCAGTCTGTCACTAACATGTGTCTTCAGTGACCGCAGAATTTCATAAAAGCCCTAAGGAAAAGCAAATCCTGTTCAGATTTCCTATTAAGGGATGGGTTTAAGTAAAATTAAAGGTTCATTTTTTCATCAGATGCTTTGTGAGATCATTAATGGCCTAACATTCCCCCCTTGGAAGAACAATGCTTCATCATTATCATTCTTTGCTGCCTCTTTCAGAAATATCCATTCAGGAAACTAATCCAAGACCTGGTGTAGACATCTCTCCACGGCTTTCACTGGGAGCAGCAGCCTCTGCGCTACCCAGCAGGGGTAGTACAGCACTGTTTGGTTTTTAATGTCCTGGGTGTCACAGGCTTGGACACCAATGCATTAGCTGTTGGTTTTTAATAGATACATCATTTAAAAAGCTGATCCTTTCCTATTATTTTTATCAGTATAATTTCATCATGCAAAAAAAAAAAAAGTATTTTGTCTATTTCAAGCTACTTTTTCTACAAAATAGACTAGTCAAAACTGACTGGAAATTTGTTTTCTTAGCACCGAATGATAAAAAGAAACCATCCAGATTTGAGAAACATGTCATAGAAAGCACTTTAGGGTGTGTTTTAAAATACATGCTTTCAAATTAACAATAAAGTATATATCTAGCTAAAAAAACGTAGAGTAAATCTGTTTGATGCTTGCCACAGTTTTCTTCTTTACACGTGACTAGAAACAAAATATTGCTATTAGGCTTCTGGCATTTTTTTCTGCAGAAGACATACGGGATACCATTGCAATGTAACAATAAAAAAAACTATCATCTCAGCACAAACTTGGTTCTTAGGTTTTCAAAGGATGTATGAAGGACAGTTATCTTAATTAAATGTAGGGCAGCACCGAATCAGAGGGGAAGATGGTGAACTCTTATACACTGTTTCATGTTTCAGCTCTTAGGTGGACAACTGTTTCTCTCAAAATTTTACTCTGGAAAAAGATAAGATGGTTTTGATGCCCACTAATTGACTGTACTTAACACAGAATTTACATCACGGTATTAACGTGACTGCTGACATCTTATCTTTCAGAATCACTTTTCTTATGAAACTTGAAGGCTACTAAAGCTTTACTGAAAACTGCTTTCTTACAAAATGACAACTTCAATTTTGGTAAAGATTTAGGGGCAGTTGAGTAAAAGAGGCTTAGCAGTAAGGGAGAAAAAGGAGGAACAAACAAAAGCTTGAAGACTTGTCTTTCCTCGCCCTCCTTCTGCTGCGTTTACTCAAAGTACTTACCAAAAATTGCTTTTCAGAAGCCAAACCAACGTTATTCTGCAGTAATGTTTTCAATACTGACCATGGCTGCAGTTTGATGTTTATAGCTAAGCTGCTCGAAGGGCTGGTGTGCTGCCAGGAAGGAATTCCTGCAACCCTGCTCTAAGCTACGTACTCCTATGTCCCCCCCCTTCCCCTTTCACCCTGGCAGTTTCTCATATTGGACTTCATGGCGAGATGGCTGCTGGAGATAAAACACCAGAGAATTAACCCTATCTAAAGGTAATTAATTTTCTGCTACATTTTGCTTTTAATTTTTGAATGGAGTCCCTCAAGCGCGGAGAAGCACAAGTGGTTGTGCAGTGGAGGAGGTTAGCACAGCCAAGGCAAGGAGGGACAGAAATGACTTCTAGCAAATTGCTGTTAAAATCGACTTGAGGGTAACGCGGAGCTGTGCCATCAGCGATCTGTGCTTCAGATCTGTGCACGTATACATTGGCAGAGAATCTGTAAACTCTTAGGCATATTAACTCAGCCAACAACCTCGGTAATGACGAGTTAACTGTCAACCACGTTGATGGTTTTGCAACCCGCAAAGAGATTAGAGGTTGTCATTGTCTTTTCTTATGCCATTTATTGTGAATGAAGTTTTGCTTCGGTGCCACAAATAAGTGATCGTCAGGTGCAAAAAAAACGGGTCGTCCCTAAAGCAGAAAGGCCCAAGCTGAGCATAGGGCTTAATGAAGGGTAGAGGAAAGGCCAGCCTCAAGGAGCGGAGAAGAGCTGGGATGCCGTCCTTGGATACAGGCCGCACGGTCTATTAAAAGCTGTCTCTCATGTCAGTAACTCACATGGGCTGAGCATATTTGTGGGTGAGAGTGCTATAAAGCCTTTTTGTGCTCTTGTGATTCAAGTATTTAATAATAAGAGAGCAATAAGTCTATAAATAGGAACACCATAGTTGGTAAGGACTGGGGATACAAAAGGAGATATGTGGTCTCGGTTATGACAGGAGGGGAAAGAAAAAGGAAAGAAAATATCAACTGGAACCAGCAACTTGTGCAGAAGTGCTTAATCAAACATGAACTTTGTATACAAACCATCGACAACAAAAATTGCCTCTCAGCTTGCGAGCAGGAGCGTGCCTTTTTTGGTCACGTTTTGCAAAGGGCTGAAAATATGTGCTTAGTAGGTGTTGTGGCTTTTGCGAGTGTTGCGAGCCTCCCTGTGCATTAGGAGCATTTTTGCCAGTGTTTGTATCTTGCTCATATCTTCCGTCATGTAGAAACCTTGCGCCTTCCAATCCTGTGCACTCCCCCTCCCCCCCCCCGAATATCATAACAGTATCAATCAAGGTTTTGCTGCATGGAACCTATATCCTACAGAATAAAGCATAATGAACACGAGTTGGAAGAATGGATCAGTTCATTAAATCCAGCCAGACGGTGTTGTGCTCTGATACAGACTGATAATAAATTTGTAAGTGAGCCTTTCTGGAGCGGTTTTGTTCAGACTTGTCACACGAGAGATAAAGTACAAAAATAAGAGGAATCTCTTTAGTTTGTGCTTGTGACAGCCAGCTTCCAGTTTATCATTGGAGAAGAAGATGAACGATGTCCGTTCCGAGATATTAAATCCAGGTAACCGAATGAATTCTTGTTTTCACAATATTGAATTTCTAGCTACGACGCATTTTAAGCAGGAGGCAGCACGGAGTAATAGATGGCCAGCACTCCTTTTTACTGATATTCTTAAAGAAACTCACTGTATCAGGGCTTTAAACATACGCTCAATTAGAAGCATTTCAGTAGTTTCCTAAGAGCCATTGTAAGCTCACCGGCCTATATTTATGCAAGTTTTTAATGATCTCTGTCGGGCCTAAGTTATTAGCTTTTAGCTGCCTTTATACAAATATCAACCAACCATCCTAGGCCTATTTTTGCACATTCAGGTGACGATTATAGACTAAACCAATCCTGTACTTACTGTACATGCGTGCAAAGGTTAGGACACTGTGCTGACACCACATTCTTATATTGGCGGTAGAGGACAATTAAACATGCAAAATAATGCAGTGCTCCTTGCTCTAAAAGAACATCTAACCATCTAACAAAAACCTATTATTTGGGCACCCAAATGAGGTTATCTTCTTTGTCAGCCCAAGGTTTTGGTTTTGGTGTATTGGTTTCTTTTGGTGATGGTGTTTGGTTTTTTTTTTTTTTTAAAAAAAAGCTTATCTTCTGGTCTTCGAACATTTACATGTTTATAAAATTCCAAATAAGCATGCACAACACCTCTCCATTGCAGATAAAAGCGTAAAAAAAAAGCAGCAGAGTGGTTTTCTGCTGAGAAGTGGTTAGGCATAGCAGGTTCTTTTCCCCTTGAGAAAGAACTAGCAATTTGGAATCTCTGCATATTGTTTTTACACATTGACCCTTATCCTGGAGCAGATGTGGCCAAAAACAGCATGCAGAGGGATGACTGTATGCGTCTGTGTTCAGCTGAAGGATTTTCACGGCACATTTCAAGGTTAGAGAACTCTGTGCAACTGCTAAACAAAAGGAGTGAAACAGAGCAAGATACTTAAAATTATTTTTCTAGGCTAATCTTCTAGCCACTCATGACATCAAGGCAGCGAAACATAATTGCTACTAAAGAACAGTTAGGTAGAATATATTTTCTCAGAAAAAAAAACGAAAGAAACTTACTAGAAATTTGGAGGCGATTAGTGTGTGTGGGGTTTGTTGTGGGTTACTTTTAGAGAAAACTCTACAACACAAATATTTATATTTAATTATTTTTTTAAACTCAGTGAGTTCCCTTTTATTTATTTGTGCCTTAAACTTCTTTCCTGAGTCCCTGCTTTCTACAGCCTTTGTATGTGTGTATATAAACAAGCTAAATCCTTACCTTTATCTTTTTATAAAGGAAAGAAAAGATGACAAAGTGATCATAAAAGATATAAGACTTCGCAAACAAAAACCGAACTCCATTTGATATATTCAAGCTCTAATTTATGAGGGAGTAGAAATACCCTTTCAACACAGATACACAATTTATGGTTTTAGAAACTGTAATGCTTCCAAAATGATCTCTACTACTTTTAAAGAAGAATGGTATACTTGAAAAAAACAATGCTATGTTATTTATATACTCTTTACAAAGAGAAAAATTCAGAGGGCAATATGAAGGACCGCTGTTACATGATTAAATAACTTCCACTCCCTTCTCTGCATGAGAGAGAATAGGCAATCTCTGACAGCTGCCTGAAAATTTACCAAGTAAATGTACTGAATCACAGTAGATGGAGTGCCTTTTTATAGAGAATGGTTTGAAACAGAAGGATAAATGGTTCCAGAGCCATAAAGGTGTTAGAAGTCAATCAAAGCCAACATCTTTTGATAACAACACCCCACTTAGCAATCATTAACAGGAATACTGTGTTTAGGTTATTTTTAAAATATTTATTTATGTATTATCCTTCCTTAATTATTATGATGGTTGCAAAAAGTAATTCCATTAAAACAATCTAATTTGGAAATGACAAAGAAATAACTACTTCAAGGCCTATATTAGAAGGTGAAGTACGCATTTTTCCCACCAAATGTGTACAGAGAAAATATCTTTTTGGTTATACCCACTAAGAGAATATCTGGAAGCAGTCCAGGCTCTAGCATCTCCATAGTTTCAAGATTATTCAGCATCTCCATTGAACAGTTTGAATGAAATGTAAGCACATAAATGACATTCTTTTCACTTAAAATTACGGTCCTGTTTTGCCATAGGCAACAACTTGGACAAAATTCTAGAAATCATTTTTGATGAATACTATGACAACTTTTCAAAATGAAATGTGAAACTTCTTGGACAAGTGAAAGTTCTCAAGCTCCTTCAAGCCTCGGAGCACTTCCACTTGCAGGGAAAGCCAATTCCTTCACAAAAAATGGGTAGTTCCTGCAGCATATTTTCACTGTTCACATGAGAAAATCCATAGGGGTAAGCTAAGTCAGAGAGGAAATTTATTAGCTGTTATGAAAAATGAGGTAAATCAACGGCACAACTCAGAGAAAGCTTGAAAGTACTTCTTGAACTGGCTTTTCTGCTGGTTTTGGTTCGCTGGCTTTTTTTCCTGTATGTGACTATTACAATGCTCTTAGTCATGGTTGTGATTTTAAGTATATGACATTAGGCCACTCAGAGTTTCTGTACTGATTTTTCACTGTTTACAGTCAACTGGTAAGACATTTCACAATCACACCAGTTCCCCTCTCGTGCTGTGTGGAGCGCGGCTAGGTCCATTCCAAAGACAACAAGAGGTAGCAAGTCTCCCTCTATAAAGCCTTCGCTGACTACAAATATCAGTCTGTCGTGTGCTTACGTGGTCAGAGGGTTTAGTCTCTGTCGGGACAGTCATAAAGTGGGGTTTTGTTTCCAAGAAATGAATGATAGATCATCTCAGGGCTGGAGGGTGATTTTCCCATGTCAGGTTTTGAACTGATGTTTCAAGAGCCGCCTGTGGGGCACCTGATAACACGATGGAAAATGGGCTGTCATAGGCGACAGAAAACTAGACAGTGGCCTTCATCTCACCTACTAGCTAGGAATTAGCCAGCCCTCGTTGATATGTGTCTGGGAATCTCCGAGAAGTACAGGAATGAACCGTTATCAAGCAGACAGACCCACAGAACTTTCTCTCTGGAAAGCGCAGGGCTGCTGAGTAAAACCGACCGTACCCCACGACTCTGGCTCCGGTACGGGCTGAGGGATGCGATACCACACGGTGAGGTCCGGGCGGGGTGCGGGGATGGGGGGCGCCCTGCCTCCCCCCGCTCTCCCGGGGCTGGCGGAGAGGGACCGGCGCGCCTCTCCCACCG
>NW_009648894.1:1118992-1124453 GCF_000708025.1 Charadrius vociferus
GACAGAAAAGTTTGGCGGCTCTCCTAAGACGCCCCAAACCCCTGGTCCTTCCCCCCTTACCCCCCAAATGCCAGTTAAATAACGCGCGCAGTGGGATGCTCTGTGCCATAGAAGCTTCGTAAGTCAAAGGAACCTTGCGGTCATCTGGAAGGTGGATATGTAAGCATACATTGCTGTTAGGGTGCTTCTCGGTGCGTGTATCACTCACAGGTTACGGCCGTTTTTCCCCGCTCCAGTAACCTGTTGTATCTGTACCTGATGCTTCCCACGCACCGCCGAAACCTTCCTCGGCTGTTGCACAGGCCGATAGCAGGCTGTGGGGATGGGGGAAGGCGGCTCACGCCGGTTGTTGAGCAGGATTTTTGGGGAGGCTGAAGGTGTTGAGCGCGCTGCAGATTTAAGCTCTCGATTGCCGGGCAGAAGGAGGCTTGTACAGTCATCTCTGAAATTTTAACAACTCAGTCCACGCGTGGTTGCTGCCTTCGGGTGGATGGATGAACAGAGGGAGACGGGGTATGGATGTTTGCACACTTGGTAAAGACTCTATATTTTGAAAGGTGGTTCCTGTTTAGTATATGAATGTTGCATAATATCTTCGAGTTTGCAATAGTTGGCTACAAAGACTTACGGTGCTATTTTTAAACCCAGGAGAAGGGTGGTAAAATCTGATTGCGTGTGTTTTAAATTACAAACATGCTTGTTCTCATTAGGACAGAGGGTTTTTTCCTTTTGGGGTGGCAGGTTTTATTGCTGCTGCCAAAGCTATCTCTGATGCTTTATTTTCTTTGAGAAGGTGGTCCAGTTTCATCACAGAAGTGCTCGGTTGCCAGAGGAAAATGCTGTCAGTCTGTCAAAAGACTTGCTAATTGATCTGTACTTACTGGGGACCAGTGACAGCAGAACAAAATCCAGGCATTGAAACAGAGACTAGGTTAAGCTAAAAAAGAGAGTGTCTCTTTGGATGTGAATTTGACTGCAGCCTCCAAGTGCAGAACAGACATTTCAGTAGGGCCATATGCTTCGCCAGCTTCTCCAGAAGCAGTGGCAAGGGAACTAATTTCTGACCTACAAATCCCTCCCTTTTTTGTATCGTTTCTGCCCTAAGCACAGAATCGGCAACTGTCAAATCATATGGTGCCTCTCTGCTGCGGACAAATGTCAAATACTCGTCATAAAATTGATTTTCAGCCCTCCTTTTAATTAGGTATAATGAACCTTTAGAGAGGAAGGATAGTTTGCTGACACCCGCATTACTTATGTTTCAGGCAAAGTACTTATATTCTGTTTTATAGAGTTGGTTTCTGAACACTCACAGCCAAAAAGGTCCACTTTTTAAGACACTAATAATGCGGCTTTTTAATTCAGGGACTATTTTTCAGTTTTCAGAACTAAAGCCATTAGGCAAAACAAGAATTGTATCTTCTCCATATAGACATATTCTAGTCATACATAAACCTTTGGTGTAGAGGAAATAAGATTATGGAAGCAAAAAAGCCCTTTGTCTGAATAATAATGTTAGTTAATTCCTTAGCATGCACTGCATTGAGAGACAATTATTCTGATTTGAATTTTTGCTCCATTAGCATGATTTAAAAAAAAATCAATATTGTAAGATCTTGCTGCTTTAGAAGACGTTCACAGTGAGAAGGAGAGGCTTAATGGGAACATGTGAATCATCAAGTAGATTGCCTACAGGTACTTCAGTTATGCCCACCGCTATCTTTTTCACTAAGGTACTTGAGTATCAATCCTAGAAACGTTTTATGCCAAGTAATGCGTCAGGAAAAAAAACAAACACCCAGTGTTAGAGCTTACGGAGTGATATCACTCCTAAAAGTATTCTCTCTGAAGTGCTACTTCTGGGAATTATGATTTAGCGAAATATAATTGAAGAGCCTTTGTAGAGCTGTAACACACCTCAAAATTTCTCTTATCCGAGAACTTTACATTTGCAAAACTGAGGATTTCTTTTAACCTGGCTGTACATTATGGTCGATATCTTGGATCGTGCCTGTCCATCAATTTTGGCCAAACTTGTCACCACTTGGCAAAGGAGTGAATGTAGTTAACACTCTGGAAGTAATTACTCTTAAAAGGTAGTTAAATATGTGAAATATTCCTAGATAGCCTCTATTTCTTATTTTCATAATGCATTTTCCTAACAAGGTCTGCAAACAAAATAAAATCCCTTTAGGTGTTGATCGTGACAGTTATACTGTACTTTCCTTGGGAAGTTCTTTGCAATGGGGACAAGGTATTGGCATGTTATTCCGTGTTACTTAAAATTCTGTGGCTTTTAGGTCCATGTTATTGTAAAAACATAGTTGTTGGTACTCACTGTGATCCTAGTCCAGATGGGGTTGTGGTATAGATGTCCAGTTCTATCCAGATGAATGCACATGCTAACAGTTACACTGTGGGGTTGTTCACGACGTCCAGGTATATGTGAGTGCAAAGTGGTAGGTTTAGGTGTGACCCTTTTGTAATGAATTTGATTTTCTGAAATCGTAAAACACGCAAACTCTGTTCAAATGCATCAGTGCTTGATGATCAGTACCTGTTTTTTAAAAAAATCAACACCGGTCCTCTTTTGAATTCTTTATTTCAAGAACCTCTTAATTCTAGGAAGTTGAATTAGTAGAATATTCGATTTAATCATTTTAATTAACAAAGATGCTATGCTGATTTGTTTATATTATAGCATGGCATCTTAATGCCTTTCATGGTAACTCTCGGCCTCTCTTCTTCTCTTTTCCCTCCCACCTGTGTAATTTCTTTCTGATCCTACTTCAAAGTCCCTCAGTCCCCAGAAGTCATTAGATTCAATTTCTATTGCTATTTTCTCATCATAAAGCTTCCTGTGTTGTGTCATAGGAACAGTCATAGCAAATCAGATCAGTAAATTATACAAGATGTTTCAAAGAAAATATAACGAAACCTTGTATCAAGCAACTACAGACTACCTTGTGGAGGGAGAAGGCATCCTACCCCGGATTAATTCTTCCCTGTTCCCCATCATTATTTTCCTCCTGTTCTTGCCTTCTTACGCATCATCTGTCAATGCCAGTCCTAACAACCTGACACATTTGAAATGAAAACAGTTCTCTTCTTGATTGTTTTCTTCAGCTCTTTCACTTGCATTTGGATTCCCTCTGTGCCCTGACACTGTTCCGTGCTTCCCCCTTCCAAGTCTACAGGCTTCACCATCTCATGAGCGCTTGGCTCCAGCTGGTTCTGTTGCATTGCTGAAGGCAAACTGCAGGCATGGGGTTAGGGATGAGCTCGTTCAGTTTTCCTTCTTTATTGACTGCAATTGATGTTAAGTTGAATTTTAGAGTAATGTCCATGTGGTGACTCCAGAATATCAGCCCAGTTATTTGACCTGAGCACTGACTGTTGTCCTTCCTGCAGCTCCAGCTATCTTTACAGTTGGGTAGCACCATCCCCTCCCTGCCTGTCTTGTGGTAATGAGGAGTGGCAAGAATAGCCAGAGATTCATTCTCAGCAGATTAATCACACTGCCCTCTGCTGCTCTCTTTCAGCTGAGCTGGTTTATCACAATTCATACCCTGTTTACCTATTCTTCAAATAAACATTTTGCAACAGCGTACTTCCTAGGACTGGCTTGCAAGAATACTTTGTAAGCGACAAACAAACAGAATTTATATGCCTTTGCTTACTTAAATAATAACAATAACCATTCATTGTAGAGGCATGGAAGGTTTTACTGTGCTGGCAGCATCCCTGGAAGCCAGATCCAATGTGGCAGCAGCTCAGTGGAGTATAGACAAATGAAGAAGAGATGAAATCAAACTCCATTCATTGGACTTTCTCATGGTCCTCAGCAAGAGGTAGTATTTTCATTCCAGATGTGGTAACCTCTTTTCAGTGTTATACTCCTTACTGACAAAAATAAATTTAATAGTCCTTCACTAAAGAAAGCCCTTCAAGTTTCAGCTGTTACTTTTCTGGTGGTTCTTCTCTGCTCTTTGGGTTTATTTTTCCTTGTCCTGAACTCTGTCAGTAATAGGTGATCTTGCATGCTCATTGCTCATCTCTTCCAGAGACATTTATTTGCCACTTGGGTATTACACATCATCAGCATATATGGTCTATAATAATTGTATTTTACATTTTCCTAGAGTGTAAAATCCCCCTGAAACAATTCAGCAGTTTCAGTCCTAACTTATTTGAGTATCTGGTAACCATCTTCTAGAGACGATCTCTGTTTTTGTCTTGTTTTGTCTCTAGGTTTATAATTACAAACTGTTACGGATGAAAAGTTCCTGTCCTCTTCCAAGGCTGGCTTCCCTGGAGTCTCAGTTACTTTTCTTCTGCTTCTCTCACTCAGCTCTTTTCTGTGCTGGGATAGAAGAGATTCAAAGTAACACAAAGCAACCCAAACTGTCCCTCCTGCCTTCCGAGGGCCTGCCTTAGTCTCTGTCGGCAGGGCAGCAAACCCTTAGCAGGGGGAAGCTTCCCCATAGTTGGCTTTGCTCAGTGCAAATATCTTTCTGTCACAGAGTCAGGTCTCTTTTTCTGTTTGCCTGTGTACGAGAAATACAGAAACCCGTGGAGAGCAGGTGGGGAGGAGCAGGCACGTGGCCTACTACTGTAGTTGCCAATCTTAAAGGGCTGCAGGAGGCCATAGTGGGGTTTGGGCATGAGCTTCAACCCCTACTGCTGTTGCGTGCTGCTGTTTTGTGGAGTTGCGGGCCGACATCTTCATCACTGGTGTTACAGGGAGATGTGCAGCAGATTTGCACTGAGGTGGGTCCCCAAGCCACTGGGGAGGAGGAGAGTAGGCCAAGTCCCCTACTTCATGTCTGGTGGGTGGAAGCTGCCAGGTGACCTGGTCTGAGGCCAGGGAGAGAGCACTGGGATATGGCTTAGAAGTGTAGGAACTGGTGAGAATTGGGCTATTTCTAGCTGCAGCACTGGCAAGGCTTTATCACCAGCCAGCAGAAAAGAACATCAAAAATTTAACCCTCTTGCAGATTTCTCAGCAGATATTTTTTTTTTTTTTTTTTAATGGGGGAAAATGGAGCATCTGTCAAATAGTTTTTGGATTACGTATGCAAGTTTGGATAAATAAATGGAATAAATTATTTGTGGGGTTTTTTTGTTTGTTTGGATGGGGTGGTTTCTTGGAGTAGGTGGAAGATTTTATAAAAGGATTGTGGAACGGACTTAGCAGACTCATCACTATAGCTTGGTGAACTCAATGACTGTTTATGATGATCCTCGCTTTGACGGGATTCCTGAAGGGAAGTCTTTGTCTTTTCCAAATTGTGTCCTGATAGCAAATTGTGTTTGTTTGAAGAAATCCAGGTAGTGAGACCTAACCTTGGGATTCTTCTCTGCTATGGGGACGTAAGTCTGTGCTCCTCAGGCAACTTCTTCACTGAAGGTACGTCACAGGGCTGAGCGCCTGTCACGGGGCTGCGCTGGTGCTGATCGT
>NW_009648894.1:1124821-1134308 GCF_000708025.1 Charadrius vociferus
TGGGAGGTGTCCCTGCCCATGGCAGGGGGGTTGGAACTCGGTGATCTTCAAGGTCCCTTCCAACCTACACCATTCTATGATATTACTGTGTCCAATATTGCCCAGTTGCGCCTGTTCCCACCATGGAATGGACCTGTGGAGAGCTGGGCAGCTTGTCACCAAGGTCTACATATGTCTTCCAGCCCTTGACTGTACTGTCAGAAGGCTGACCACCCCTCAGTTACGAGATGAGTGTGATTTGTGGTGCAAAGTTCAGAAATGCTCATGTCTCTCTCAGTCGCTGACCCTTTATTTCCAAAGACATGCGGTTTGTGTTGCTTGAGTGCCGGTGTGGGGGTTTACAGTTATGTAGCCCATGCTGGAGGCTACGCCACGTTGTAGCTGGAAGGTATCGTTTCTGAGTGGTGGCAAGCCTGGCTGTTGACCAGAGAGGGCTCAGGCCGTCTGACCTATGGGAACATTCTGTTGCCTTGTTGTAAGGAATTGCTTCAAGTGGCAATTACTTGTTTTTCTAAGCGGTGGATGGAGCTGGATGTGCATGTTTGGCACTGGCTTGGCATGCTATTCTCTGCCTGGGACACATGCATTTTTAAATATCTTTTAACACTTTTGCATGGGGAGGAAAAATGCTTAGTGCTTCTTCATTTCTGACTTTTCTAGCAATTCCCTTATTCCTCAGGGGACCACTCATTTCCTTTGCCTTTAGGTATTCTTTTTATCCTTGTAATTGGTCATTTGTTCAGCTCAGATGGGGAAGCCTCATTCCAGCTCTGAATTTTTATTTTCTGTTTTCGTTCTCTCCAGTTCCTTTCTTGCATCATTATTTCTGTTTCAAGACCTGACTCCGCATCAGTGACTCTGCTGCCTAAATCTTCTGCACCTTTCCTTTGCTCTTTGAATGAGACCAGTAGGATAGTTTTTAAGAGTTTATAACATAAGCATGGTACATAACCATGATATCAGTCTCAATGACTGGTGCTGGTTTAACCATTATAATTAGTAAAGGTTCGGACTCAACCCTGTGTATACTGCTTTTCTCTGCTTTGATGTAAAATACCATTGGAGTGGTTACTGGTGAAGGGCATTTTAAGACTTTTACTGAAGATCAGTTCCCTGGTTGTAGTTAGTTTATCATTTGAAATGTTTTATATTCCCTCTTCCAGATGATAGTATTGTGCCTACAGGGATAAACCATGCCTTCTGCTTGTCGTGTGTGTTAGAGGATTAAATCTTATGAGTGCATGCTTTTCATGTGTTGAGGCAGAACCTCATTAAAATTAAAAGATTTCACTGAGGGACATTGATCTCATCTGTTTGCAATAATGTGTAATTGTACATGAAACTGTTAATTATGAGGAAGCGGCTGCGGATGCCTCTAATGCTTCATATGATTCCCATATTTTGTTTGATTAGATGGGCTGAATAAAGGTTGCACGATGTTCTTTCACGTCAGAGTTGGAAAGCAGAGTCTTTCTTTGCTTTATTAAGACTTTGTTGATGAAATATTTTTTACGAGATTACTTTGGTAGGGCTTTCTCTGCGTTTTTTTTTTTTTAGGGGTTTGCATTGTCTGCCAGGTATTTTAAGAAGCTGTAGAACATTAAGTGCGTATGTTGCGTTTCTCATCTCTGGCAACTCAGCCAATTTTAAAAGAACTTCACACATCTGACTAACAAACCAAACTACAGTTTTGATCTTGTAAACACTTACATGTATACATAACTTTATTTGTGTTACGCATTCTGGGGAAATCCAGTGGGAATATTTCTGTCAGCAAACTTTTTACATAAGCAAGCTTGTTTGCAGTGCTGGAATAGGCTGTATTAAAATTAGCTGGTGCAAACGATGGTACACCATAGGCAGTTGGTTATGCTGGGTTTCAAGACTGTTACCATAGGGCACCATATACTGGGGTGCAGAGAGTTTTGGTCCCCTATGGTGGTTCTGTTAGGTAGAGCTACCGTATAGGTTGAGGAGGACTGCCCCATGTTGCTGCTTTTACTGGCCAACGTCCGCACGTTGTGATTCAGCCCTTTATTTTTAGCTACCTAATTGCAGCCAACTGCTGCACAGAACACAGATAAGGCAGCTAATTTTAATATGAAAATCACAGTAACATATTGCGTTCATTGTGAAAAAAATTCTTTTTTGTTTTCCACAACTGAAAGTAGCTGGTAGATATTTTTTTTTGTGGTTTTGTACAAAGATCTCGTTCTTGCATTAAGCTCTTATGGAAAAATACACACTCAAAGAAGCAAAACATAATGAATATGACTGGATGAGTATTCATGATTGTCCACATGACAAAGATATTTAATCATTTGTTAAAATATCTAAGAATCTGTTTTGTTTATGGAAGACTTACCTCATTTATAGAAGAAAGTTTCAGGCATTTCTGACTGTGGGAATAAGCTTGAAAGGCCTGGAAGACAAATGTAATCCCAGATTAGCATCCTTTAAAATAATGAGAAGAGTCATCAAATCCTACTTTTCCCACATGCCGAAATTGTCCCCCTTTCCCCTGATTCAGAGTTGGTCTGTGTATGGAAGCAGCTGTAAACCAGACTTTCCAACCTACACTGTGTAGCCATGGCCTGCCTTCATGTCAATTGGGTTTTTTTGTGTTTAAAGTTAGTATTTAGCTTGTGCTCCTGAATAGTTTTCACTTATATAATACTAGAACAAAAACGTGAATGCTGTTATGCATCAAAAAATAAAAAAAAAGAACTGAAAAATCAAGGTAAGTTTTGGTTTGAGCTGGATTTGCCATGTGATATTGCCCAAAATAAATGCTTTTAGGTGTTGCTATGCAGGTAGAGAAGTGTGCATTTTATCTGCGCTTGTAATGTGTTTTTATTCTGCTTTTGTTTGTTTTATCCTCATCACTCTAGACACAGTCCCTCTTCTGCCTTTGTAGTATTTTTTTGTGTTATAAAACTTCACACTGTGGTTCTGTAAATAAAATAAATATTGTAGAAACTGGGTACAAATACAAAAATATGACTGTGTAAGACAATATGTGTACATTTTTCTAGTATCTCCTTGGGGATTACAAAACACTATACTGGACATTATTTATGAAGTTGCCTAGATAGTGTGATCTCTATGTAGATGCTTTATATTCTTGAGCTGCTACATGAATGTTTTGAATTCTTTATTTTTTGTAAGTATGTTTCCATATTCTTCCACAAAAAATTGGAGAAAAGAGCAGCAGAATGTTGGTGGGTAACTACAGTCAGTTACCTCAGTAAGAATTATTTTTAAGAAGTAAATTTGATTTAAAGATGTTGTTTTATTTGAAGGCTACTGATGGCAAAGATACTTTTTACGTATTTTATGTATCTTAATATTATGTTATACTGGGTGGAAAAAGATGGTTCTTATAGAACTGTCAATTCTAACAGCACCTGGAAAATGTTTTGAATAATTTGCTGGTAACAGTTGTTCTGATCTACTTTTTATTCTGATGGATCTATAAGACCTTTCTATTATCAAATGTTCATCTATTATCAAAGATGCCTTTTAGAAATGCAACCGTATAAAGTCATTCCTCATTCACATTCATTTACATTTTGTGCCGTACTGTGTTACGGTTCTAGACTCATCAGAAAGTCGTATTTTCATCCCCATAATGTGTAGCCTGCTGATTTTTATATAGTTCTGCCCTAACCAACATGTTAGTATTGGTTCATATGCCTTTTAGAAACTTATTACATGGCTTTTTTACAGTTTTGTAAAAATCATATGAATTTGGCAAAATATCTTTCCCATAAATCTATATTTTGGGGGAAAATCATTGCTTTTCTTGTAACTCATTGTTAGTTCAGTGACATAACAGACATTAAATTATTTTTGCTGAGAATCAGGGTCAGGCTGAGAGATCTATTGTTACTTGAGTCATTCTTTCTAAAAGATTGGTATAATATTAGATTTCAACCAGTGCTCTGAACTTCCCCAGAGCTAATGGTCCAGATACAGCCCGCGATGGTTCTTGTGCGTCTTGTGGTGGCAAGTTACCTGGATTTGTCAATTTGACAGATGATCTGAAGTTAGTAGTGGTTACCTGTTGTCATCCTCAATTACTCTTAGATTGCAAAATATTCAATCATATTTACCACAGGTGGTACTGCTAAGAGCTACAGCTCGGATTTCGAAGTCGTGACTTTAAAAGTCTGCCGCTGTGAGATTTTAAGAGTGCTTCTAAGCCAGCGCTGGAGCCCACCCTTCCCTAGCACGAGAACTGATGGGACGCAGCTCCAAAGCTCAGCGTGGTGCTCTGAGGATTGCCCAAGCCCAGAGAAGGACACGCTTCATGCCCCCAAGCAGAGTTCCATCCCAGGGTTTGCTGTGTCAGGGCCAGGTTGTCAGGGGTGCTGTGCTGTAACACATGCACAGCCACGTTCTCCAGTAAGCTGATCATCATTTTCTCATCGTGCCTAAACCCAGGACTGACAGCGGCTTAAGGCCAAAAACAACAGCAGGATGCGGATGCGTGGACTTGGAATTCTAGCAAAATAGCGGATAAATCATATAATTTATTAGCATAACGTTTTGAGATGCCAGCACACTAGTACCTTCTTATCAAGAGGGTTTTTTTTTTTACAGAATCACAGAATTTTCAGAGTTGGAAGGGACCTCTAGAGATCATCTAGTCCAACTCCCTTTTTGTTGTTGTATATTTTAAGGAGAACAGTGAGATTTCTGTAAAGGAATTTTTATTCTTGGGAGAAGGATTGCAAGATAGTATGGGGGAGGATACAAAATTACGCTCTGAAAATTTAGCATGTAGGTGATGGAGGCTGATGTTTGGTTTTGTGTTGTTTTTCTTTCCCCTGAGTTATCGTGGAACTCGAAAGTTCAGTGCTGAATGCAAAATGAGAGCCAAGATTGGGAATAGGCCAAAGCAGACCTTGAAAGTGAAGACAAAGACCCTGTTTATTTCAGGGAACTGTGGGAGGTATTTAAAGACAGGAGACGTGATCCAGAGAGATGGATTAGTAAAATGACCTTTACAGCAGCAGGATGGGTGAGGAAAAAAATTGCATTTATCAATGTCAAGAAAAATAATGTTTGAAGTAGTCAAGACATGATTTTGATGTAAGTTTAGATGAATTTAAGCAATGTGATAGATAGGAAGGGCTGTCTCTTAATGTAGTTGCGCAGAACAAATCTGTGAGATTTTGCCATAGCTGGGAGGGACGCTCTGGGAAGGGGCTGAGGTGGTGTTGTGGCATGATTCACAGTCACCAGAAAAATAAGTGGTTGCAAATAGCATAGTTTTAAACTCTCATGTATTTTTGAAAATTGCTTTATGATATCTATTGGTGGTCCATATTAATCTCACAGAACGAATAGCTTTTTGGGGGGCATTAGGCCATTTGCTGTTTCTAAACCATAGTTTAATAATTTTTTTCTTCAACTAACCATTGCTTTTTCCTGATGTCTTTTTGATTTCCTAATAGATAAAAATGACACCTTGTTTTTTAGTTGTATATTATCCCTTTTCCAATTACATGTTTAGTCCTTTTTTATAGTTATACTGCTTTTACTTCTTACTTCAACTTTAAAAAAAAAATATTATAAATTCTTCCTCAGTTGTAAGATTGTATCTAAATCAACAAGTTGTTGGTCACTTCTTGCTGTTTCATGTTCCCTCAGCTGACTTGGCTCATAGCTGTGATGTACTGGAGACAGCTCCAGTATCTCCTTTCCTAGCTTGTTTATTTAAACTAGCTGCAAAACAAACTGTACTTTTTGATCATTGTGACTTGAGTGAATAATACTACAACCATACTAGTCTATAAATGCTTCTCCAAATCTGAATGTGAAAAAAAAACCCAAAACATTCAAGGCTTAATTGGCCAAGCCTAGTTGTGTTGGTGAGCATGGGTGCATCTAGTCCCATCAGTTACTTACTGAACATGTGCTTATTAATTGACACGAAGCTGATTGTCTAAATCCCTGCCAGCCTAGGAGACATTAGTGATGCTTGCACTGAAAGCTTTCGGTGCAACACAAACTAATGCTGTTCCTCTAATTTTTTAATTTTTTTTTTTACAGTCTTATGGTAAAGGGGCAAGAAGAAAAAACCGCTTTAAAGGATCAGATGGGAGTACATCTTCTGACACTACCTCTAACAGTTTCGTACGTCAGGTATGTTTTTTTCAGCTTTTAAAAAACTGGATGACTTGCTGATGTTAATGTTCAAGTAAATTTTTTGAGGGGTAAATTGTCAAATCAAAGTGTGATGCTGTAGCCAGAGAAATAGCAGAAGTCTGCTGGCACAATGAAAAATATTTGGTTGCTATTGTTTTATCTTGGCAGAAAAATACTTTTTCATTTCTTATTCATTTCCATATATAGTAGTTTGCATTATTTTTCTTACTCTAGTGCTGTCAGGTGATTAAAGCTGGAGGAGGAGGTGGAGTCTGATGGAAGTGCCTGAAGTGGCAACACTGGGGAGAAAGCATCAAAACCCCACCAATCCTTGGGGTTTTCCTGCTTAAAATAGTGCTCTGTGAGGCAGTGGTAACTGAGATGCTTTCCACCCACATCCCAGTGTTATTTTAAGGTATGGGTTGGAGGGGAAATCCCTGGCAGCATTTATCCCCATTGCGCTGATGCTGAAAGGCCGGTAGAGGATGGAGCGGTGCCGTAGGCTCCCATGACATGTGCCTACATGTCTCTCTCTCAAAGGGGGAGACCCAAGTGGATCGCAGACCTCTGTGGGTGCTTGGAGAACAGCTCAGTCTTGCCAACAGAGGTGACAAAAAATGCAGGGAAGAGTATCCGGAGCCCAGTGTGGTCTTTGGCTGCAGAATGGTGCTGCTGAAGCTGTGCTTTTGTGGAAGGAGAGTGCATTTTGATGTGCTTCTGGTTGACAACAACCTGGAGAGCGTGAAGGGTGCCCAGAGCATCACAGTGACTGCACCTGTGCAGAGTCTGAAATACAGTTCTTCATGCCCTGCTGATTTAAGCCACGGTTTTGCAAATGTAGACTTTGACATCTTTTTTTGGAGAGGTTCTGGAATTTGGGAGGTTTCATTGCAGAGTTTTTGGTTTTGCCACAAGCAGGCACCAGACCTCCTTCTCTGCTGGCTTGTCTTGCACGTTCCTCCACCTCAAAACATTTAATGGCCCCACTGCTGTTGCATCGGTTTTATCGGTACACATCTTCTGTACTGATACAAGTACACATCTTCTGTTTGCAAAATTCTTCTGCTTTGTCCTGCTGTGGTCACGTTAGCAGGTTTTGTGATAGGCTGTGGATTTGGTAAAGTCAGGCCCCTATTACATTTCAGTGAACACAGGTGTGAAATATTAATGGATCATAGGAGTTTTTTGGTGGCAGTAAACAATATGCAGGCAGAAACCCTGGGTCAATAAATTTCTTATTTGTGACATTTTGTCCTGTTTAAAAATGCTCGGAAAAAAAAGCACTCCAAGTAGTGTTTGGGAGCCGCAACAGGATCTCCCAGTTCCAAGGAATCTTTGTAAGGAAATCTGTGTTGCTGTTTTCCTTAGCTCCTCGTGGATGTTGAATTCAGTCTGCAACATTTTTAGCAGAGTATGAGTGTTTATTTTACACTGACTGCACATGGTTCGTTGTCTTTCTTGTTTACCTAAATGAAGTCTGAAGTTGGTCCCAAGTATCTCTTATTGCTGTCAGGAGGGGGAGTAGGGCAAAGAGGATGTAACACAAGGAGGTGGATCATCAAGCTACATATAGATGTTGAAATGGACTCCTGTAGTCAGTGGAGAGCTGGTTTGCTCTATAGGCTGTGGGGCTTGATTTATCAAATCTTCAAAACAGACATATAAAACAGGGTTGGTGAGCTACAGTCGAAGAGTGTCTATATCTTTCCCAGGGCTGTAAAGGGAGCATAGAGCGTGACTGCCTCAAATGTAGATTTTTACAGAAGATATTTATGTATTTCCCTGAAATAAATCTGAATTTAGAGGTTACTCAAGTGATACAATACAAATGACTGAAAGGTGAAATATGTTTCTGCAAAAATCCAGAGACTGAATCGATTGCTGAAGCAAAACTAATTTTTGAAATGGCATTGTCACTGAAGATAATGAAGGGATGATAATGGATAAATATGTTATGCGACATTGTCCAAAATAAATTTAAAAAAGGAAATCTTTGCAAAACATTCCTAGTAAGTAATGTACAGACAGAGATGTTCAAGTTGTAGCAGATGTATAGAGAAGTGTCTCTTCACAGTTGCTGCTGAGAGGTCTATTTCAGAGCTTAGAGTGCATCTTCAACAGGTTGTCCTGCTCTGGTTCTCCTCCTGGCCCAGCTTGTTTTTTTCCTACACTGAGGAAGAACTGCCACCGGCGTGACCAGGGTGCCCGGTGCCCCAGATGTTAAACAGAATGAGTGCAGCCGCTTTCTTCTGGCTCTGCTGCTGTGACCTTCCCAGCAACTACCTCGGTGCTGCATATTGCATGTCTCCATCTTTCTTGGGGGATATTGTACATGGTATAAATGAACACAAATGTTTTGCCATAACCATTCATTTGCAGGAGAAAAGGTGACTCCGAGAATTTGGTGTTTCTCCTGAGATAGGTGAAAGCTGAAGAAAAGCAGAGCAGACTAATGAATCCAAACCTAGTAGAATCAATGACATACCTGTTTATTTTATGTTATTTTATTTTAGTACTATCTTAAAACCATGAAGTCGATTTTTGCTTGGAAAGGGGTTTGTGGGGCTTTTTCGCAATGGCTTTGATCTAGACTTGGGATACGCACAACCTGTTTGTTTCTGTGATGCTTATGATGCCTATAGCTGCCTTCTTTTTTTCCTCTGAATTCCTTTTTTCCCCCCTCATTTCCTGTCTCCTTTCACATTTACTTCTTAACTTGTCCTGCAACTTTTATGTGCATCTCTACAAGCGCTCCCTTCCCCACTCAAGAAGGAATCCTAGGACTGTCCGGAACATTTATTGCTAAGGTCCGCCTCCGTTCCTCATAAAGAAGAAAGAACGTTTGGAAGGTGCTTTTGCGTCATATTTAGCTGGCCTGTCCTTAAACTGGGAGAGCTGCGAGGCGTGCAGGTTCTTGTCATAAGCATTGATGGAAAGTAGACATTTCCCAACAGAGAAAAAAAGTGGCGCTGGATAAGAGAAGACAAGTATGTCTAGTCCTGAAGAAATGTTATGCATGTGGAAGGCAGTGGAGGTATTGTGCAAGAGCAAGTTAACTTTCTGCATATAGGATTGTCATTTGAATCCACAGATCTGCCAGCCATTTAAGTTGAAGCCGCTGCAGGAGTGAGGGAGTCTGTATCTATTAACTTACATTGACAAAGCTTTATTGTGTCTGCATTTCACTATTTCCTTAAGGACATCTGCACGTCTGGCTCCAATACGTACCTGGCAAGTTTCCTGCAATGCATACCAAATG
The DNA here is from genome assembly GCF_000708025.1 of Charadrius vociferus. NCBI lineage: Eukaryota > Metazoa > Chordata > Aves > Charadriiformes > Charadriidae > Charadrius > Charadrius vociferus. The sequence goes on from NW_009648894.1 coordinate 1,134,237, forward strand.
CTACGGTAGTAAAAATAATGCCAACTTAGTTTTGTTTGAATGAGAGAGAACAAAGTAACATTTTATGCAAAT
>NW_009648894.1:1134344-1153644 GCF_000708025.1 Charadrius vociferus
GCACAGCCCTGTGCCCAATGATCTTTTCCATTTAAATCTGTTTTTCAAAGTGCTGAAATACTGCAGAGCAATCCATCCAGTATTGTTTCTAATATATATAAAAGAAGCAGTAAACTGAAGCAAGAGTATTTTTTTATATATATATAAAAAATACAAATTCAAACCCCATTCTTTTCAATCCAGTTAAACCTCCTCTGTCCTGTGAATTTTCTCTATTGATATGCATTTTTATTTCTTTTTTTTACTTGTGATGTGGTAAAACCTGTGAGATTTTAGGAGAATGTTTTGGATCATATTCTATTTGTTTGCTCCAAAAAATTGTTTGTTTAGTATTGCCTCCAGAATATCATTGATGATATTGGAGCTTAAAAAAATAACAACAACTTGGCCTTCCTTTCGCTTGCCAGCAGCTACTGCTTGACTCTTCAGTAGCAGGAGAGGGAAAATTTTTTTTCCCCTCTGTTGTGTTGTGAAATCTTATTGGCAATTAAACAGTGTATTTGGAAAGCAGAAACATCACTGCACACCAATCAGCTCCTAACTGACTTTAATCAGTCGTCTTTAGGGAGCTAAAGGACATCGTGTTATATACTTTTCATCATCTTTTTTGAGCTTCAGAGTGATAAGCAGCTTGTTCTTAGGGTTAGCTATGAAAGACTCAATTGGATCTGATCTCTACGTGCTGCCATTTTGACTGATGCGTGGTAATGATTTTGTTCCCAAGGGTTTTTTCAAAATACAGATCAGACAAAATATTTTGCAGACAACACTACGGCACTTCCCAGCAACATTATTTTAAGCAAATTGCATGTTCTGATAGCATTACATATTTTGTGGTTGCACTTCTGGACCTGTCTTTGTCGAGGTTTTATTTTAAATCCTAATGATTAATCACAGAGGCAGTCTAAGTTGTTGGGATTTTTACGTATTGCAAAGGCAGATTAGATTGTGAAATAGACTGTAGACTATGGACTTGCTTACTGAAATATTTAAGGTTTTACAAATCTGTTTTTTTGCCTTTAAATATTGGCTTGATGCCTGTTACACTGTGTTCACCCAAAAACACAGCTATAAATAATTACGTAGGGAATTCATTATTCTTCTACTTTCCTCTGAGGACATTTGCCTAGCTGTGTAATTACCTATTGAATTTTATGAATGGTAAAACTAAGATTTGCACTAAAAAATTATTTAAAAATATTGACTTAGTTTTCCTCATAAACATGCCTCTTAATCTTGAGTTCACCGGAAAACTGGGCCGTGTCAGAAATGTATTCTTCTTCTTTTAATTGCCTTTTTTTTTTTTATTTTTTTCTGATACAGAGCTTAGCTTTGATTTTTTTCCTTTTCATGAGGGGAAGAGCTTATGTATTCAGCTCGTACATGCATCCTGCTAGTGAGGCAATGTGTTTACAGGCTGAGCTGCAAAGAGCTGGTGTAGAGTGGGCACAGATATTAGCTTTAGTCTTAATGCCCAGTGCTAACAATCTGATGCTGAAAATCTGCTTATGCTTTCTCTGCTAGGACTATTCCTGCTTCTTGAAGGTTATGTGTGAACAAGATTGTGGCTAGCCAGAAAATAATAAATATTTTTAAAAAAGCTCATTTGCAAATTAATATATTATTTAATTCTTTCTGTGCCTCTAATTAGGAGACGTGTTTGGCTTGTAGAGAAAAAAGGAGTTTTTCAGACTTGCCCTTAGCTTTTACACATAACAAAATGAGGTATGTCAGACATTTTCAGAGGTATTGTGCAAACACTGATTATAATACATGAAACTGTCTACCTACTTTTCTCATCTTTTATTTCTCATGCTAATGTCTGGGCATATTTTGTTAGGTTCTTTTTTTTTTTCTGGTCTGATTCTGGGATTTCACTGAAAGCCACAGCAGTGCTGCTTGTGGCTTGTGCTTGCTATTGTGGTTGCATTGAAGCCTTATGCAAGTGGTACGTACCAGAACATCCGCTTATTTGAAACACATTAAAACCGTTATTTCGTGGGTTTTTAATTGGCTGGAATTGTGGCATCCTATGTTTTTCACTGTGAATTACAAGTTTTTGAAGGAAACGTATTGCAGTTGGATGAAGCCACCTTACACTGAGGTTGGTCTATGGAGTATGATGTCTGTACTGCTCTGTTCTGGCGTTCGCGGGAGCCACCAAACTTTGCTGTCAAGGCCAGTGTGTGACTTTAAATCATGAATGTAGTTTGAGCGTGATGTGCTGTTTGTACCAAGCAATGTTACTTGTTTTTTAGTCAAATCCAGTGAGTCTGTATTTGTTTTGATACAAAATTAGATAATGTCTCTAGAAGTAGTAATAGTATGGGAAAGCAACTCTTTTTAGTGTATTTCTTGTCATATGAAGTATACCAAGTTCACAGCGGAAGAGTGGGTGAAGCACTTAGAGCAGCGTAGGGATTCATAAGAATATGTCAGCTCAGCTGTTGATGTAGAGTTTCATTCATGGCTGATATCTCGGTTCCTCAGTCATGTGGTAAAAACCAGCTAGATGGAGGAGTGGGAGGAGGACAGCTTTTAGAAGAGTCCTGGATTGGGAGTGTGTGGCTGGAGGGAGGAGAAAGGGACTTTACCTTCTGGTGGCCGTTGTGAAGCTGCACTTTAGGCTCTGTAGACATGGGAAAATCGCATCAAGCTCATTGAGCTATAGATTTCCTCAGCTGTAGTAAGGGTTTGAAAAGTCTCCTTTTTTGGCCTGGAGAGAAAAGAACAGATGCCCCTATAAAGCATGGGATTTTGGCACGCGTGACTGGAGGGGAGATGGCTGAGAAAAACCCAGCGGAAAGGAAGTTCATTTGCGGACTTCAATTCTTTCATGGGCCCTTTTTTGCCTCAAATGGTTTCTAAGAATAGAAATCAAAATGCTGCCATGTGTTTAAAAAACCCCACACACCCTCTAACCAAAACAAACAGGCAAAACATCATAAAACTCTTCTTATACATTCGTTTGCTCTTCTTGTAGCAGGGTGTGAGAAAATTACAGGGAGGAACAACCAAATATAATACTTTATTAAAAACTGAACATAGGAGCCCTCCTTGTAGCCTGTTTGATGTTACTTTGCATGCAGCTGAAGTCAACACATCCTTCTCCAAACAGCAGTGGGAACTATGAAATTTTGAAAACCGGGCTCGTATCTAATGGCTGCTGAGATGATTGCTGGCGTTGCTTTTGAGGTTGCTAAGATGATGGGTGGGTGTTGCAAGGAGTCAGAGAGGACATATGTGGCCTCCTGCGAGAGGATGGGGGGAGATGCGAGTCCTGACGTGGGAGGTGGCACGTCCACTGGTGGCAGCTGTTGGACCTTCTCCTTTGGCGCTCCCATTGCTGCCATCTCACGTGTGCCTCCTGGCTATGTGCTTCTCCTCTGGGTCTGTTAGGGAGAGGAAAAACGGGGCTTTCCAGCTGCTCAGGAACTACCACAGCCTGCACTCAAGTTTGGCAGCATCAGATTTGTAGTGGAGCGCTCCAAGGGTGCAACGGGACTTGTGTGTCCCTGAGAAACACGGGATTTCTGCAGGTGACAGGGCTGCCTCTGCGCTGCAGGAGAGGAGGAGGAGGCAAGGGCTTGGCTGCTCAGGTGGGGGTTTTTGAAGCAGTTAGGCAAACTGATGGTGGTAAAGCATCATCTTTGCAACTTTTCTGAATGTACAGTTGGAGACTCTTCCTTCATAGAGCGTGGCATAGGGAATGAGCAGAAAGGTTTAATCCTCACTGTGTTTTTAGGCTTTCTCTTTGGCCAGATATCTTCATGACCGGTAATTGCCCTCTGGCAGCCTCCATCTTGCAGTTTTCTGCTAATCAGAGTGTGCTTTACATGTGCTGAACCTCTCAAAGCCTTACAGCTGCACCGAGAACCTCCTTGCCTATATTTATTGGTCTTTTGGGCGGGGTATAGTAGCAGGTCCAAGAAAAAAGCTACACGGTTGTAAACAGTTAAGATCAAAATTAGGAATAGAACTGAATGAGAATCAAGTGTTTTGTTTTGTCACCTGCTCCTCCCAGAAAATTCACTGCAGTTTCTAGTTCTTGTGTGCATCATAGTCGTGCTCAAAATAATAATTTTAAACGTTGTGGTGAGATGCAAGGTTCTATTATATGCTATCATAGATGTCTTCTAGTTGTAGGAAGCACAGACATACAAACTACCTGCAATGAGACTAGAGTTCCGATGCATATATTTAATTATAGCTAATGAAAAAACTGTCAAAAATAATTTATGAAGATAAATACAGTGTATTGACAACTTTGTCTTATATGCCTATTTAGTTGGAGTGGGTTTGTTTTGGGGTTGGCTTTTTAATTTTTTTTTTAAATGGAGCTGTCCATTGGAAATTTTTTTTAACGAGGCCTTAAAATATGGGGATTTTTTTTGAGAAATAAGGTGGTTTAAGTTACTTGCAAAATTCCCATTTATAATTATATGTGAATGTATCATAAATATAGCTGCTGACTTGGTTCCTTTTAAGGAAAATTTAAATCTGAAATGATTTTTCTCATTTTAAATATTGCATTCAGGGCTCGCATTTGTGCTGTATGGATTTGATTGGGAACAACTGTCTAACACAAGGGAACAGTTTGGTCCTCTGTAAAGCAAATGTCGTCTTCCACTCCAAAATGCAAGAGATTTCAAGGAAATAGAACCGCTGGTTTGCCAATGTGCAGCAAGCTGCTTCAGTTTTTCTTTGGCGTGGAGCTGGGCTGCTCCTAGTCACTGGGAGGGCTCAGGGAGTAAAGAAAGATACTTTGCAATTAGCCAGAGGGATCTACTCAGTCTTTTGTCTTTCATGATACCCCACCAGTATGTTCCCGCTCAAACTCAGGAGCATCGTACATCACTAAGTAGTTATATTACAACATATACAAGTGCCATTTCTGTCCAATTAGTCATGAAGTTTCCAGTTTTATGGGCAGTTGCAGCAGAGAGCTGTCTTCCTTGGGCTTTTTATTTAGACAGTACTTCCAACACTGGTTATATGTTTCTGGAGATTTGAATGTTGCTTTTTTCATCGGATCTCACTCAGAATTTTCTTTGTGGAATATCAGGTTCATTGAAAAGCTTCACGCTCCACTACTTCCAAAATGAATTTTAAATCTTCAAACAAATTTGCAGTAAGGTTTTTTTCTGGCTGTTGAATTACAGAGTGACATCCATGTGAGCACAATTACTGCACTTTTTTTTCACTGGTGCTCACATAATGTTTTAGTTCCCAGATATGACTGGCCTGAAAAATAGTAGGACCAGAAACAGTCCTAGATATATGAAAAACTGGAAAGCTACCTTTCCTTAAAATCTGATATTGGGGCATATCTGAATTCTTCCACCTTTGCCAAAGGAGGTCATTAATAATCTTGCTGAGATGCACAATGTTAATTCTAAGGTCCACATAAAGCTGTAGCCTCCCATCAGATGGCTTACCCCTAATAAAATCTTGGGTAGGAAAAAGAGCTGGTTCTTACAAATGAGTGAGGAGCTGAAAGAGGGGAGGACGGGTGAAGTGAAAAAGGGAGAAGTGTATCTATATATGCCTTTGATGTCTTTCCTCCTCCAGTGATATTTTTGAGTTTTAAGTTGTTTTGCAGATTGAACCAGAAAATATTTCCGAAATCTGGGAAGGCTGTTACGGGATGAAAACTAGACTTCGGCTTTTAAGCTGAATTAGCTTGAGATGCTGTGTCTTTTGTGTTAGAAATACAGCTTTGAGACATGGTTGATCAGTTGGCTCTCAAAGGTCTGCTTATCAGATGCTGCGTTTGGAGGAACTGAGTTGAAGGCAGGCGCCGTTGTTCCTGTAGAAACAGTGAAGCATGGCTAGTTGGGTTTATTTTTCATACAAACTATGAAAATTACAGTATAAATTCAGTAATCTCCCCTTACTACTTTTCTAAAAACATGTTATTGCATGCATACCTCTCTGAAAAATAAATCATTCTTTGTCCACCTTCTTTGGCCTTATTTACTTCTTAGGAATTCTTTTGAAAATAGTAATGTGTCAAGGAAATGTTTGCTTATAATAAGAAAAGATTAAAGATTATTTCAGCCTTGTCCTTGAAATAATTGCCAAGGAAATTACCAGAGTTAGTAAAAGAGTATTACCAGAAGTCAGTTGGTTTTGCACATTACTTCCCAACATTAGCTACAATTTATCCATCATCTGCCATTTATACTGAAATGGAAATAAGATGCTTTCCTAATCTGCTTGTATTGTTGAATAACGCACTAAAATAATATGTTAAAATAAAATTTCCCATGCTCTTGAGAAATAATGTTTGCTCAAACTCCATCAGCAGTTTGAAGATATCAAAGGGTAAAATTTGGAAAAATCTTCATGTTTCTGTTGTTATCTGAGAAAAAGGACCAGTATTTAACATGCTGTTTGGGACATGACAAAGAAATGAAAGCAAATTAATAGATTTGACCAACTATGTTGTTACTATACTTTGAAACCTGAATGTAGAAAATGAGTCAACACCTTACATAATAAATAAGTGGGGTGATAAAGTGTGGTGTTGAGATAAAGACACTGAATGAAATGACACAGGCAAGTGGAAGAGAGACAGCATCAGTTTGAGGCCTAAGAAGCAGTGATTCACTGGAGATAGTCTGGAAGAATTGGCAGTGTGCTGTGTGCTTTTTTTTATGGAAACGACTTAACTCTGGAAGGTTTAAGACTTTTCTACTCTTGTTTGATTAATTACTTATAAGCAAGAGCTACTTAGACCAGTACTTAATTTTTTTGCACAGTGTTCAGCTTATGTGTCATATTTATTTGTTTTAGAAAGACTGCATGCAATTGAAAATAACTTGAATTTGCATTGTTAGGTAAAACATTGCTGAAGGTTTTGAAGAGAGAAACTGTTTGAAGGTTGTCATGCTCTCTCCGTAGTTTTGCAGAAAATTGTGGGGTTACCTCCCATAGGTAGTGTTTGAACTTAAAAATACCGATATACATTAGCAGTATGCAGTTCTTATTTGAACCACTGCTTATATCTGTATTTCGTTTTTAAAGTGCACGCCTTGCCATTCTCTCAGCAGTGCAGCCCTGGATAGCTGTGGCAGTTGAAGGCAGTCACTCTGCCAGCGTGTCCTTGTGACCGACAGTGGGCGTGAGAAGGGCTTGCGCCAACCAGTCAGCCACAGATTAGGTTCTTCTCTCTTCCTCTGCTCAGAGGCAGATCCACTAATACCCGTTTTATGATGCTCTGATGCCTCTCTTTGCATCTGTTTCTTAAAATCCCTAGTTAAACTAGCGAGATGATTTATTAATGCTGTATTAAAACTTTTGTATTGAAAGGTTTCTGTTTTCCACAAAACATGCTCTTTCTTAAACCCGAGTGACTAATTCTAAATCTCTTGGGCTCGGATGCAGGCGAAGGAGCCGTGCTAGTGAATAGAAACTGTGCAGGGGAACTCCACACATCCAGGAAATGTGCGATTGCCAGCTCCGTGTCAAAGCTTGGGGTTCCTATGGGTCTGCATCCAAGGTTTTCAGTGAGGGAGGCAGAGCATCTGCTCTGTGCTTTGAGGTATCTATTTCCCAAGTGCACTAAACTGTAACTTGCAATGAAAAGTATTACCCTAGGCTTCAGGTCTACAAACTCGTGAACCAGCATGAACCAGAAGGTCTTGTTAGGAGGCTACCTGTGAAGAATAATAATTTGGAGAAGGAGTGAGTCCAAAGTAAGACTTTTTTTTTTTTCTTCAACAGGATAGTGGCTTTCCTTTTCCACTCCAGCTCAAGAGTCTCATCTTAGCCCAGTAGACTCTTTCGTGTTTCTTCATCTTTTTGCTCAACTGTATGGTTTTTTGCATCTGCTTGAATAGCTTGTCAAATAGACACAACTATCATAAATCCTGCAGAAACCCTAGGAACAGATTATGTGAGTTACTCTGTCTTGAAAAAGAGCCAAGATATGTCATCTTTCTTCCAGTGGGGCTGGATTCTTTTATTCCCACTCACAGCTAGGATCTCTGGTGGCACACTTGAAAATGAACAATCTAAGCCACAACTTAAAAATGTAACAAAGGATTGAAAAGCAAAGCATATTCTGTACACTGTCTGTATTATATCTCCTAAATGCAGTTTCTGTTATGGGCAAATGATACCTATTAACTGTTTATGGACCACAGTCACATTTATTATAAGCCTCTGATGAGAGATATTCCCTAATTTACAATAACTTGTTAAAGTTTTGTTGACTGACTACTCTTGAATGATAAAAAGAATATTTTTTAATATTTCCATCTAAGGTTTCTGTAAGTGTGCTTGAAGTGTATTTCCCATGTTAACTGATGGACTCACAGTCATGATGTGTGGTAAGTTTTGTGGGCTTCATGGATGCGGTACTCACCAAGAGGTTAAAGACACTGTGAGAGACTTGTGATCTGGGCAGGTGAGTGAATGCAGAGTGCACACAAATCTCTCAGGTCCATGTAAGGATTTATGAGCTATTCTTTACTCCATCAATGTCTAAACTCCATTTCTAAAAAGACTGGAGTTGTATTACCCAATAGTTATCTCATATATCCTTAGCAGGCCACTTTTGTTTTTTTTTTGTTTGTTTTTTTTTTTTTTTAATCCTCTTGGAACTTGGCAAAGTTTTCTAGAAGGAAGTAGTAAATTTAGGAAAGAGAGAAGTAATTCCTTTGTTGTCTGCAACTGAGCTTTTGATCGCTGTTTCAGAGATCCCTGTTCCTTATTTCTGGCAATCAGTTAACCTTCTTCAACTATCTGTAGACTCATCATCTCAGACCAATGGATATGTGTTATAATTATGCTGGGATAGTTTAAATACACCCTGCCTATTTCCACCTGTCTTCTTCCATGCTTTTTTATCTCAAAGGCTGATGTCGTAAATAATTACTTTATGATACCAAGAGAAAGAGTTTTAAACACTTATTCATTCCAAAAGAATAAAAGAATGAATAGCATGAATCTCAGACCAAGGAAGATTTGATGCTTTGTGACAAAATAAAATGCTGTGGTTACATTTGCACTTACAATTCTCTGTCTAGAACCTGGAGACTTCCTCTGAATCTGTCAGAACTGTGTACCTAGGAGTGTTGGTAGTTCTAGAAATCTTACATACTTCCATGAACATTTTAAGTAGAAAAGTTTTTTGCTATGGATATGTATATAAAAATAATATATATACAGAATTCACACTTATTTTATATGAATCTATAAATCGATATCTGTCTCTCTCTATATATAATGACCAAACTCCTGTCAGTCTCAGATACATAGCAGCATTACGTTTTATCCTTCCTGCAAATTTTTGCTATTCAGAGAGCAACTCAGAACTTACTTAATTGGTCCCTGTTATATGCCTGAAAGTCTACGTGGTGAAATCCAGTTTAACACAACTTCAGAATTTGGCATTTAATCTAGTAGTATTCTTCTTTCTGTCAGAAGTTGGCTTTCTACCTTGGCAAGATTCATCGTGTCAGTTCGGAGCTAAATCCTTAACCCATACTCAGGAAATCCTTTGGTCTCCTTTGACATGTGATGTCATGCACTTTTTGTTATGCTACACCCTGTGTTTTCTCCCAAAGTAGGGTCAGCTAAATCTAGGGCTTACTTCCAGCATGCATCAACTGTATCTGCTTTGGAGAATGTCCTATTAGTTCTTCCAGAAACAGTAAATGGAGCCCGGAAACACAGAAGAATCTGTATCTTTGGTACTTCATCTCCTGCTCATAACTGTAGCTATGGATGATGTTCCATTGCTGGTGTGAGGAAGCACTTGTAGGTGACTTACATTTAGCTGAGAGTTACTAATCATCAGGGGAAACGGAGATGAAATAATAATGAAACCCACTGCTGCAGTATTTGCTTGATTAAATGAAAGAGGGAAAGTTCATCCATGGGAACTGGTAGGGTCTGAGGTATTATAATTTTGGCAGATCTTTACTTCGTTTGTGCTTCTGTCACCTCTGGAGAGCAAAAGTGCACAGCTTCCTCCCCTGGCCCCGGTCGGGAAGGGAGTCAGTCCTCTGTGATGGTTCCCTCGGGGTTGCTTTGAACTGGATCTGCTTCTACTGCACTCCTGACTAAAGACTGAAGCATGTTCTTCAGAAGGCAGCATTGATCTGCTCCATTTTTCTAATTTTTGTGCTGTAAAACACTAACCTGTTTAGGCTTGCCAGTTATGTTGGTTCTGCAGGCCATTTACAAGAAGAGACAGACCTTGGCTGGATGAAATTACTAACTGTTGTTTCCAAGGTAGTTTTAATTTTCAGTTGTTGGGAAATTTGTGGTCAGTCAGCTTACAATTCTGGATCAATTTACACCTCAGAAAAGGAGAGTTCTTCATTTAGACACTGAATTCCTTCTTCTTATTGCCTGACTATTTGGTAGACATTGGACTTGGGGGAAATCCTATCCCTAGTTTATATAAAACTTAAACAGAAAGTTTCTAGGCAGACTTTCTTGGCAGCACACCTAAGATTTTATTTTTCATGTTAGAAAAGTTCACTGTATTTATAAGACTGGTATTATTCATGGTTTTTCAGAACACATACTTGAAGTCAAGCAGCTGCAATTTACAGTTAATCTGGCAAACATTTACCTCTCTGCTTAATCTGAGTATCACTCAGGGATTTTTCTCTACTAGCTCTTTATAAGGCTTTTTAAAAGGTCTCACCAACGTGGTTCTGCCAGCTATGGAACAGGACCTTAGCTTGATCTTGTTTGTACTAATGAACCTTCCTTTCAAGTCTCTTTAACTGTGTACGCATCATTACATTTTTCTGTGAAAGTGGTATTTTAACGGTTACTCAAGAGCTGGAAATACAATAGCCCTTATGTTTCCAGTAAGACGGGGTCTGCCTCAAAAGACATCATTGGTCTTATTACATAAGTCATCCCCAAAGCAGAACACTACCAAAATCTGAAATGTGTATAAAATGATCTCTGCCAATTTGGGAAAGTGCTTCTCTCGTTGTTTGGCACCCGGCTGGTGAGAGCGTTTGCCAGCCACTGGGGCCAGGAGACACCCCTCAGACAAGTGGGCGAGCTGCTGAAGATGAATTTACCAACGCTGGCAGCTACCAGGCTGTGTGCTCGCTCCGGCTTGCTGGGGCAGTGAGGCTGTGCAGGCTGCTCAGCCTGCTCTACGGGGAAGGGTCTAGATGCCCTGTCCCAGCAGGTCTCCTCGCTGGCCCCAGGTGGGCAGCCCAGCAGTCAGGAGGCCGTGCATCGCTGGCATGCTGCTTCCCAGCCACAGAGCACCGTAGAAGTAGTCACTTGGATGTATACTATATAGAGGACGGCCCAGGGTTGAAGAGTGTGGTTGATGACCCTATCATGACAAAAAACTGCTGAACTTCAACACCTGAGTGCCTGTGGTTTTGCCCAAACTGTGGGAAGGCCCTGGGTTTGGAGCACATTCTACCTGCACCCCGGCAAGCAGAGGTGTGTGGACACCGTTGCGTTTTTCCTTGTCCCTATGTCATGGTTTCCCTGGAAGAAAATGAGTTTGTGAGGAGACCCAACTTGCTGTGTGTTCCCGGAAGGTTCTGGGATTGGGCAATGGCTGGACCATTCTCTCCCTGGGGCTGCAGGACATTCCTCCCCCAGGCTCACACCTGTCCCATTGGCATGGGTGTCCCCAGCTACTAAAAGGAGAGAGCAAATCCTGTTTTGAAAGTGTTTTTACAAAAAATGCATTGGAAATTGTGAGGTAAGCAGCTGCTCAGTATGACATAGGTCTAGAAACAGACAGACATGGAAAATTAAGTTAATTTATCAATGCAGAGAATAATTCCCAGCCTTTGCAAGCGAAAAGCCCAGAATACCGGGGTGAATGAGGAGAAATTTTCCCACTGTGACTATGAACATTTTATACAGCCCTTTTGCTGTATGGACTATACTAGGGATTTTTGAATAGAACTGATTTATCTGATTGCTAGCAGTCTGTTGTTTGTTAGGTCTCCAGGCACCATAAATGAGGGTGACTGAGGCATTTGGATAAACGTTGCTTCTTCCTTATATGGTACATCCTTACCGTCTAAGAGAGTATCTATTAATTACTATCCACTTTGCAAACTCGCCTGTTTTCTCAGGAGAAGATAGGGTACAATTTGTACTATTCTATTTTAGAATATTTTTTTCCTTGCTTTTATCTTGCTTTTGTAGGATAAAAGGGAGAACCTGGTACAAAGTCAACCCTCACTGTTGCTTAGCTCATTTTTTGTGCCTTCAGTGGATGCTGTTGGCGTCAGCCAAGGCAGAAAGTGCCACTTGAGCTCTCACCCGAGCTAGCAGCATTTCTGTGTGTGCTTGATGGTTATGGAGACAGACCAGCTCTTCCAGAAGTTCATTTGCATTACCTAAATTAGTCTTCTGCTCTGAATTAGTCTCCAGAAGAGGGTAATTGTTGTCCCACTGAGTACAGGGGGGAACATCAGAGAACCAGCTTTCTCATTTAGCTGCCTGTGGTTGGTTGCTGTGAATAGTCTCTTTTGGTCATACCTGCATCTGATGGTCAGACTCTCTTCTCAGTTGATGTTTCTGCAGCTGTTTAACATTATTAGCACCTCTTTAGCTATTCAGCAGTTTCAGCACACATTGCTACAGCGTTTTCTGCGTCTGTGCAGCTTTCTTATTTCTATGGAACCTTTTTGCATCTGTTCTACTCTATTGAAATCATATGGTCTATGTCTATACCTATGGGGTGTAGAATACAGCAGCATATAAGCTGTTTTTAATTTTATTGCTGTTCTGCATTTAGGAGTGACTCATTGCTCTGGAGATTGAGTTGATAAAACATTTGCACATCTCATTAATCTAATACTGTAATTCCCAAGAAACATTACAGTGAAAAAGCCTATTGTTCAGATGGTGCACAGTGAGCTTTACTTTAGTGATAATAACCGTGGTCTGCATGTAACAGTCCTAGGTGTAATTTTCTAGCAAATGAAAATACAATACAAGGACTACTTTACAGAATCCAAAAAGTGATGTCTTGGAAATCAGACCTCAGGGAGCACTGGATCAAGCGTTTTAAAAGGCTGCAGTATAATTCTGTTAGTCATACCATTCATTGTCATTAATATCAACCTTGATGCTTTTCTGAGCAGTGAAATTTTTCTTTCTTTTTCAATATAAAGCTTGGTGACAGGCACCTGATTCAGCAAGAGATTGGTTTGAAAACTATTTTAAAGCTCTTATTTAATGGTAGTCCATAAAGTGATACAGAATAATGAAACAAATCGAAAGCCTCTTACAGCCTTGCTCCCCTGTAGTTTTACGATTCTCATTTAGACAAGACTTTTAATGCAGAACATAGCTAGTGAGCTACTTTTTAAATTCTGAGGGCTAGATTGATTATCTTCTTGTTTCACTGACTATTTCTTTCTGCTTTGTCTTGGAATATAATGTCTCACATCTTCCCTGCTTCCCTTGCCCTCCAAAAAATCCCAAACCAAAAAAGAGCTAATGAAGGGTCCATACAGTCTACTTTTACAGTATAAAAGATTCTGAAAGTGAGGAGAAGCTGAAGGTAATGTGCAGCTTGGCAAACAATCATTCCCACTATTAATTGTTACGGAATGTGCCTACTGCAGAAACAACGGGTAAAAGGAAGGAAGCAAAACCAGTGGAGAGTCCACTGGAAGGGACGGGCTTCAAACCTCTCCCTTCAAAGACAGTGATAATAGGCCAGGCTGACGAGCAGCCTGTTCTCCTGGGTCTCAGCAACCTGCCTCCACATGAAATTGAAGTCTCTATCTGTAGCGAAAGCTTGGTGGTTGCTTTAACATCCTTCATGGTGAGCGTTAGAGTTTGCAGCATTTGTGCATCTTCTGGGAGTGGTAACTTTTGAGGTAGTCAAGTTATTACAAGAACATACCAAGGATGAAGATTTGGACTGTGGTAAAATGTATGGGCAGTTTTCAACTTAAGCCAACCTCCCTGGCTGTAAATAGTTTCTCCTCTGTGGTCCTTTTCAGAATGTTTTTGCGCTATGTGAAAGGCTGTAAGTTTTTCCTCCATCATAAGGCTTTTCTTTTTTATGATGTAAGAGGATAGAATGATGAGGTGTATGTGTAAGCTGAAGTAAAGAACTTTACTTAATTTTTAAGTTATCCATAGTGCATGTGTTTATACATGTTTTATTTTCTTTGTCTCTGGAGGACATAAAAGTAGTTCTCTTGTCCTTACAGTTCTGAGCAGACTGGTGGGCGCCTGATGGGTGAATTTGCCCCACAGCTGCTGGAGGGCAATGCTCCCTGAGTCGCAGTGATTTTTTTTGTTGGCTCATGCAAATGACGTCTGCTCTGTTCAATGTTGTATGCATTCCAGGGACTCTCTGTTTATTGCAAGTACAAGACTAGGTGCAGAAACTCCAATTTAAGAAATATTTAACTTCCTATGACTTCAAATTTTGACCTCCAGTTTAAGTTGGAGAGCGTAACTACACACAATCCAATCTAGTAGATGGTGTTTTATCTTGCCTTGGTTCAAGATACAGAAATATAAATAAGTAAGTGATCAACAGGTAAACTGTATGGACATAATTACCTGTAATTAATGGATTTTTAGATACCTGAAGTCCACAGGACAACCTTGGGTATTTCCTCTGCAGCCTGTCTTCATTGTTTGCCTGGGATTCTTAACCCCTAGGCTAAGATAAATGCCAAAATAGTCAACCTTTTTTCTTGATGTTTATTCTGTCCAAACCTTTATTGTTTCTCACAGCTTTAGACATGGCATTGGTGTGTGGATAAATTCTCGTAGAGGTTCTCCTGAGTAAAACAGGAAAATGCAATCAGAAAGTTATGTTCCAGATATTACCAGCTTTACAGTAAAAGCCAGAAAAGAAATATATCTTCCTATATCTTGCTTAATTCTGAAATAAACCTTATAAGAATAAATACCTTTGAGTATGTTTGTAATCTATGTTTGAAAGACCAGTTTTTATCCAAGCTTCATTGTTTTTAAATTTCCACAGATACTTCTTTTTTAACTTTGGTTAGTAACATCCCCTATGTGGTACAGGCAGTAAAACAGAGTACATAATCTTTCTAGAATGTGTTTGGTACATGCTTTCACTGTTCTGTAAAATATTTATGTAAATTAAAATAGCTTTTTTCCAAATTTATTTTTGAAAGTACATCTTCCTGGACCTTTTAGTTCCTTTTATTTTATTTTTAATGTACAGTCTGTGTGACTATATCATAGTATCTCTCCTATCGTGTTTTGTCTTTGTATTTCTTCAGATATGGAAAATCTTTCAGGCTGGATTTATATGACACCTTTTGTTTCCAATATCTTGCATGTCCTTTAAAAAAAGGAAGAAAAAGCAGTGTAGTATTGCCCAGATGATTAAAATCTGAATTAAATATCCTTTGATATTGAAGCAACTTTGGTTCAATATGCACCTGCCACATGTTTGGGAGCAAAGAAAATTGTGAGTGTGGAATGAAAGGGAGGCAGAACATGATTAAAATTTGGCGAGGTGCTGAGAGAAGTGCTTCAGCGCTGGGCTGGGTTTCAGGAGGTGCCGTCTGTGGGGTCAATTTCCACAGCCAGGAGGGTAACCCCTGGCCCAGCCCGTGGGAAGCAATGTGTAGGCAAGTAGTGATGGCAGGGAGCGAGCCAGGAGTGGGACCCCTGAGTGGCTCCCCGTGTCCCACTTGAGCCCTTCTTTCCTGAGGGCCTTACCCTTGAGCCATGACACTAATGGACAAAGAGGAGGTTAATTTGGGGTGGGAATCACCAACATGGGGGATGCGCAACGTCTCGTGCCATTTATTTGGTGTCCTACAGGCATGGGGCCATGTCGGTGAAGAGCGAGTTGTGGATGGGTGTCCAAGCGCAGAAAATGTATGCTGTGTTTCATTTTCTTCAGCTTGAGAAACAAATGGGAGTGTTTTTTTCACAGCTTCTGTCAGTGTATGCACGAGGCAGGTGCGTGTGTCAGGCTGCAGCGTCTACTGGGCGAGTGGGGAACAGGGGGGCTCTTCTGCATGTGACCCTGTTAATTGTGTTAAATGAGCAGGGAGGAAGGGAAAACTACGAAGTGCTTGAACAGCTGACAGGAGCATTCAGTATTTAATATCCTTATCTGCCCAGAAATTTAAGCATTAGGGAAGCACAATTTGTTACAGCCGTTTTTCCCCTCTTGGAGCTGTCATCTGGGCTGTTAGTAATGGATTATTTTGAGGAGGAAAAAAATGCCTTGAAGACACAGCTCCCTGCCATCACAAATGACTTTATATCTTTTTTTCTGAATACGTTTGAATTATTTATATTGGAGATTCTGAAATAGAGCCCTGGTACAAAAGTTGTAGGAGAGTATTGCAAAGGCTGCTAGCTTTTTGAACTTGTGAGTGTGAATTTCTGTGATCTCGATGAAATGCAGACTTAATATCCACAAAAGGGCATTGCTGTATCTCACAGGAAAGGCTCTTACCCCCTTGAGGGTGAGGCAGACGATGCCACGCAACAACCGGTGTCACACTTCTGCATG
Source organism: Charadrius vociferus (assembly GCF_000708025.1). Lineage (NCBI taxonomy): Eukaryota > Metazoa > Chordata > Aves > Charadriiformes > Charadriidae > Charadrius > Charadrius vociferus. The sequence goes on from NW_009648894.1 coordinate 1,150,840, forward strand.
GGCCGTGAGCAGCTGTCCCGTTAACTGGAGGGGATGTAGAGGCAGTGGTTTGCAAACTATTACTTTCTACTGTAAATCTTTTTTTTTAGGCCTATTTCATTTTATAATGTTTTAGGGCATTGGTATTTGATTTTTATACCGTGACTTAAAATCTGTGTTAAGAACAGTAGTGCAAGAAGTATCTGGCATTCACTGAAGAAAACTGACGATTTTATGCATTAAAATTTCTTTTGTACTAATGGATATTTATTCAAAAGTAGCAGTAGCAGGAAAGTTTCTGTTTTATTTAACAGTGCTCTCCAGCAGTTCTACACGAAGCTTCACACGGTGCCCCACAGTTGCTGTTCTCCAGGTCTTCCCCTTGCTGCTGCCATACCACATTGTGTTGTCCATTTGTTTCTTTAGTTGACAATGTACAGCTATTCACAGAATATCGATCAAATTAATAATATTGAGTGTTTTTTGGCCTGTAAATAAACTTAATATATCTTTAATTCTGGAGGCATGTTTTTTTCTGTTCCTTAAGCAAAGCTTAGGCTAGTTCTTTTGTTGTATTCAACCTGTGGGATATTCTGAACTTTCCGCTCCTATCTAAAGATGCTGGCTGTCATGGTAGACTCCTAAAGGCTGCCACTACTTTGTAAAGGTGATTGTTAAAGTTAAAAATATTTCATTTTTATTCTTTCTTTTGTGAGAGTTTTAGATATACAGACTGGCTCCAGTCATGATGCTTTTAAATTTATGGTTTGTTTTTACTTAAGGGTAAAGGAAACCAAAGTCTGTAAGAAAATAAAATGTTCTCTTTGCTGAGATCAAGATGTGTTATACCTAATATATTATGCAGAAGTCTGTGCTTTGTTTTCTAAATTGTGTGTGGTTGTTTCCAAAAGTAAGCAAAATTGGATATGAACTGGAATAAAATGAAAAATGGATGAGGAGTTCGAAGTTTTCTTGATGATGTCAATAGTTAACATAATAGGTATCTGTTTCTAGATATGGGAGGAGTCACCAAAAGTATGTTTTGGTCCCATTAATATCTAAGAGACCAGGTAGCATTTTTTCTTGGTCCTTGCAGATAAGAAAAAGAAAAGCATTATCCTACTGTTTCCATATTTTTCATACAGATTCTGAGATAACTGTCTGGACAATCTTGGAAATTCAATTGGATGTACATGTTGTACTGAAGAAATAATTATGGACTGACTAAAATGTAATCCATGTTAGCTTATTGTTTCATTTGCAGGTTAAGCAATAAAAACAAATTATAATATTTTGTTTTAATATCTGCTAGCCTATGTGATTGTTTAATAAGCTACCAGATACTTCCTATTCTAATTAGTCCTACAGGAAAATATTTCAGCACTATTGGCAGTATTAGTAATAACTGATAGTACTGAATCTATTAAGTTGCCATAATACTTTTATAATGAGAGCTCATTTGTGTAACATTTTATACATATGCTTTTAGCTTAAATGATGTGGCAAAAAGGGACTTTTTTTTTTTTGTAGAGAGTCATAGAATCATAGAATTCTATGATTCTATGAAATTATATCTGTTTTTATTGCGACTCAGGTAGTTCAGAAAAATGCTGATTAAATACATCAAATTGATGGAAGATGCAGTCAGGTTTTGCCCTTTGCTTTTTCCATTTGTCCTTTTCCTTCTTATTTTCTAATATGACATACTAGGTCACGTATTTTCAATAGGTAATCCCCTTAGCAGAAGCTTGCATCGTCTTCGACTTAAATTGGATAAATCTAACTAGCAAATTCCTGCTATGGCATCTTGTGTTTGATGTAACACTAAATTGAACACCTACAGCGTAACTTGTGTTTGAGCCCGAGAGCTCCAACACTGTTGCAGGTCCCATCACACTGGACACAGTTTGGTACGAAGTGTTTCATGGAATCATATAATAGTTTGGGTTGGAAGGTACCTTCAAAGGTCATCTAGTCCAACCCCCCTGCAATGAGCAGGGACATCTTTAACTAGATCAGGTTACTCAGGGCCCCCTCCAACCTGACCTTGAATGTTTCCAGGGATATGGGGCATCTACCACCTCTCTGGGCAACCTGGGCCAGTGTTTCATCACCCTTATTGTAAACAATGTCTTTCTTGTATCTAGTCTGAGATCTAGTTTCCTTCCCGTCTGCTCTCTGTGCTCTTACGGATGCTTGCACGTTCGAACAAGTTTGTTCCCAGTTCTGTTCCTGTCCCCATTTCGAACTTTAGTTACTTTGAACTCTAGGGCTGGTTACTGGAAGCTTTAAAAAGACTCCTTGGAGCACACAGGTATCAATGGGCTGAAGCTCAGTAATCCTGAATAATTTGTGTCCGTTTTGGCTCTATCTCGCCACTGCAATGCCTAGAGCTCTCTTCTTACAGAGGTCACTGTGCTATTTTTTACCCATAAGTCACTTTTCAAATAATTCTTTCAAGTAAAATGAAATCTCATCTTTAATAGATACAGCTCATGAGCAGAGTAAAAGTAGGTATTTTAAAAAACGAGTATTTTCAAACAGATGTGTTTCTCATTTTATTTACTTGCTGGGAGCAGGGTTCAGGTGTCTGTAATCCTTCCTTGCCAGAGCTGATGCTATCGTTACTGGGTCGCTTCTACAAGGAGTGCTCTTCCTTTCTCCGCGCCAGGGTAAGCGATGGAATCGGCTCTTGGAGACGAGACATGGGGCCCAACCCCTGATAGTCTGCAGGAATCCAATATTTCAGACTTTGCAGAGGGCACTTTAAGTCTTAGACCCAAGGATGAGCTGGAAACAATTCCAGTGGAAGAAATTCAAGACCTG
>NW_009648894.1:1153686-1162115 GCF_000708025.1 Charadrius vociferus
CAAAGGGATACTATAGGTTAGAGGTTTGGGGTGTTTTTGCGGTTACGGTAATGTATCTGTTAGCAATTATAAACTTGCAGTTTCTCAATTATACTTGAGAAGGCTTGCTTGGGTTTTATGGATTCAGCCTGTTGTGTCTGTAGAGGTGGGGTCCGTGGAGCCCCAGCAAGGCCTGCGGGGCAGGGCCGTTCGGCACACGCCACACAAACCTTTTTTGCCTTAGCTAGGCAGGAAAAATTTGTGTATGCTGCTGTCATCTTCAGGTGGATTGAGTGGAGTAAGAGTATCTGTTACAAGCTGACCTACATAGCTAACTTCTATCTATAATGCTGGGCACTGTCCATAGTGTATAAATTGAAGCTGTCCTAATATGAGGTGCACTTTTGTGCACAATTTGAAATTACGGGCCTCTGTTCAGAGTGAGGCTAAAAATATGATTGTTTCTATCTGCAGTATTCTTTGGTTTCTTTGTGGTACTGTGTTTCTCTGCAGAAAATTGCACTCCACAGTGCCATCACACAGCTCAAGGAGATACATGTATATTGGGACCTCCAAGTAGAGCAGATGTAAAATAACCTTTCTACATTGGAAAACACTTAAAATCTTTTTCAGTGTTGTTTCTAACAAGGGGGGGAAAAAAAAAAGATGTCAGGAATGAGAGACAGGATTTGATGAACCGTTGTGGTGATCTGATCCTTCGCTGGAGCACGAGTCCTTGCTCTTCTGCATTGCAGGAAGCAGACACATCCTAACTGCTGCCCTGTGTTCTTGTCCAGAAATTTTTTTCCTCTTAATGTTTCTTTGCAGAGTTTTCCCATTTGTGTGAACTTTTCAGTAGTCCCTGCAGCAGGCAGTTGAAACATCTCCTATGCTTCATGTGAGTGTCCTACCCAGTGGGCTAGCAGGTCCGTATCTTTTCCTCCAAGTCAGTAGTCCAAATCTACCACAAGTTGGATCTCAACCTGGCTATTGACATCCTGCATGGGTGTCTTTCTGTTTCATGAATACTATTAGTGTGAAAAGTGTTTTGAGTTTTATAAATTGAAATTTTCACCAGAAGTCCTATCCTGAACTTGAGAAGTCTGTCCCAAAGAAACTTTTGTTAAAAATAGCATATTGTTGCAAAAAGTCTGCACTGACAGATTGGCTGCTTTTATCTGCAGTGTCATTCTTTTGAAAAACTCTTAATCAAGAAATGTTAGGAAGAATTCCGTGACAGACTGAAAAGATGACTGTTGTTTCTGGATGAAAGAACACTTAATAATACAACAAGAAAATTAACAAGTGTCTAACATTATAACAGTTTAGGAACCTGAAAACATTTTTTATAGAGTGTCTTGACTCTCTGTCAGGAAAATGTCAACTTCTGATGTTGAGAGGGTTTTTTCTTTGTCTTGCTGAGGGTTTGTCTGAGCTTTAGAGAGAAGAAGGGTCATTGTGGGATGGTAGTCCTCATAATGTGACATGCAAAAATTCAGGTACTAAAATTTTGAAGAATAAATGCTGCTGAAACAGGGCTTTCTTTCTAAGAACAATTTCTTGGTATGAGCAGACTTCACTCTCAAGCTTCGCCTTTAGTCTTTGGTTTTCCTGTTTGTCAAATGACATATTCTCTCTAAAGGAGAATATTAGTCCATCTGTAAGATTAAAATCCGAGGGAATTCCTTAAGTTCCACTTTAACAGTGCATCTTTTATATCTTTTTATCCCGGTAGTATTTCATAACATTAGTAATGAAACGTGACATTATTTGGTCATTATTAGAATATAAAAGCCATGTAGTTTTGCTGTTGCTTACATCAGTTTATCACCCTACCATATATTTTGTGAAATTTTGCAGTTTTCACTAAATTTCTCCTGCAGCAAGCCATAGAAGCACATGTGCCATAGTGAGAGCTCTGTTTTTGGTATGACATATACCACATGCTGCCACATGTTTGCACATTGTGTTGCCGAATATAAGAGTGTGCTTGATTAATGAGCAGTCATGATCCCATTACATGTGTCCTACATTCTTCAGGCTGGTTTGTAAAGTCGAATTGAGAGGAAATCAGCCCCAATGCGCATCTTCAAGTATACGAGTCAGGAAAGGACAAGGGCTATTTTCAAAACTTTGCGATTTAATCTTGGCATAGTTTATTACTTGGCTCCGACGCTGCTGAACATACAGTATCAGAACATACAAATACAGCTCCGTGAAAGCACTCCTTGGCATAGCCCTTCCTTTTTCTTTGTCTAATAGCTGGGAACAGTTCTTGCTGTTTAGTTCTGTAATGTTTCCCGAGTGCTTTTTGCTGTTGCTGACTGCGTGTGCAGGACCTCATACGTTATGGGGTTGTATGTGTACATGGCCCCTTTCAAAATGAAACTATTAATCATGTTCATAAAGTTGCAAAAATCTTGGCACATGTACAGGAGTTCTTTGCTTATATTCAGAAGCTCTTTTTATTGTTTTTAAAATTCATTTGAAGTACATCCCAATGTTTCTTTAAACTCTCTAGTGAACATTTAATTTAGCTAAAAAAAGGGATTAATTAGAAAATATATTCTCTCTTAGGAAATTTCTTAATACTTTGTTCGAGATACAAATAAGTTCAGAAGTGATCTCCATTAGTGTTTTGATGTGAGGTAAATAAAAGTAAAGAGCCATTTATAAAGAATTAAAGAATGCTATTTTGTTAGTAATGATACAAAATGCTCAATCTATGCTTTAAAAAATATTTCTGCCTTTTTAGGACTGTCAAGAGGCAAACTTTCAGTGTATTCTGGAAACTTAAGTACTTGCATTATATAATGATGTGTGTGTAGTTCTTGAACTTTTAAAATAATGTTTAGTTTATGAACTTTTCAACTTGAGATACAGCAGATTCTGCCTGGTGACAGAAAGTAAACAGAAGTTACAACCTGCAGCTTCATTAGATGCCTGGACTAAATACGGTTTGTTTTCTAACACATCAGTACAAATGCCATTCATTCCCCAGCCTTTATATTCAGGGACTTCCAATAGATTTATGGATCCTGAGTGTCTTTTTCTTGCTGTCTCTTTGTCTTCCTCCCTGCCTCCCTCCCTCCCCTTCTTTTCTGGCACCATTCTGTAATGATTCAGATATTCCACTATTATTCTCTCTTTAAAGTGAAAGTAGTGCTTGCAAGAAATGCCAATCTAATGGACTAGGTCAGTCTAATGGACTGTTTTCTTGTCACGAGAACCAATCCAGTGACCAGCCCAGCATTGTCATACAGATAAGAAAGCCACCATTTCTTATCAATCTTAGCCTACAAATGGAGGGTCCTTAGTGGCAAATGGCTGCCCCTAGTAACAGCAGAAGCATGTACTGTTATGGGAGCCCAAACTGGACTGGGAGCGGGAGAAGATTGTTTCCTATAAAGGTTGCATTTGTCCCTGCAAAGCATGTGTGTGCTTACATAAGAAAAAGTGAAATGCTTAGCCAAATGTTTGGGTTCCTGGGTAACCCAAAAGGGATGGGAGACTTCCCTGACTGGATCAGCTATGATGCTGTTCTCTATTGGGATGCTGATGGTTCAGAATTACTCTCAAGGTGTTATTCTGCACCGCCCTGCCTGTGGTTTCCCATTCTGCACTGTTTGCTCTGCTCCCTTTCTCCATGAGAATAAGTTCATTGATTGCTCCAAGTTAGTGTAATAGATCTCATATAAAGAAACTAGTAGTTTGCCTCAGACTGGCTGCTTGGTATAACGTATACATTCATACCACTAGTTCCTTCTGTCAGTGCTTTCTTTGGATGCAAAAAGAAAGCAACCCTAAAAGGACCTGGAGTCTGCAGCGTTGGCTCACTCCCAGCATTTGTTACATCATGCCTTCTTCGGGGAGTGCAGTCGCGTGTCATCTTCACATATGTTCAGAGTGCATTAAAACGAGTGGATGTTGCTCTTTCCCAAAGAATGTGCAGCTCTTGTTTCTGTTTGTGATCAAGAGCAATTTAGATTGATGATACACTTGGAGGAAGAAAAAAAAATATTTGTAGTGATGGATATCCTGCATCTGAAGCAGCCTGATTTCTGTCTGCTGTTCTCAGTAGCATCTTGTTTGTCAGGATTTGCAATGCCCATGGTGGTGGCTTGCTTCCCTTATGGGGATTCATGGACAAATTTTGTCAGTCTGCCTAATGCTTTGTGAATTTTTCATGAATTCTTTTAATTGTATTTGAGATAGCTGTCATGATTTTTGGCTTTTCTGTACCACTGGTTGTAACAGGGTTCACTTGGATGTGGGGTGTTGCCCTGCATCGTTGGCCTGTCCTGGCTGAGTCCTGTTTTAGAAACGTGTAACATGCTGAATCTATAGCCAGCAACTGGAAATGAGTTTGGCTTGTTCAGCTGGTCTGTACCTATTGGCACATTACATTTACTGTCTGAATCTGAGTTAAGCCATCGGTTTTGAAGCTGAGTATTCCATCACAAACTACTGCTTATTTCAAGCTGGGTTTTGCTGTCCCCAGCCATGGTCAGTAAGCTGGTGTTAAAAGAGGTGAAGCAAGTGCACTATATAACTCACCTTGCAGTGCTAAAGCCCTTTAAAATCAGTCTGCCCAAGCCCTATGTGAAACCGGGGTGAGCAGCTGGAGAATTATGAATCATTGCTCGTAATGAGGAGCCATGACTTAGGCGAATGTAAGTGGTGACTCAAGGGGCCCCGTGAACTGTGAAAACAGAGAACAGCAGATTAGTTTCAGAGGGGCAGGTAGCTGAATGCCCAGGAACCTCACTTCAGCAAACCATGGAATGGAAAATGGCACACAGCATTAAATGAGAAATGATCCAAAACACAAACTCAAATTCTATGTGGGATTTCAGATTCTAGATGAAAATTAGAAGGTTTCATAAATGAATACCAAGTTTTTAGGAGGAGAAGGAAGCGTGAGGTTGAGATTGGTTTACAAAAGGCTTTTTTAGAGATTATAGCATTTTGAATCAGGTTTATTATTGTGTCTCAAGTGACATTAATTTAGGCCTTAAATTATCTGAATTCATTAAGCACATCAAAAGTGTTTCTCTACATTTCGGTATTTATGGGGTTAATGGTGATCATCGCAAGTTTCTTCTGTTCATTTTAATGCTCCCCTCCTTCCCCTCAAAAACCCCTTTCCTGTTTTTAAAATCTGTGCCATCTACATTTATTCTTAAAGACTGTCCAAAATGCAGTTACTCTCACCTAATTTGTCTAGGTTCAGTTTCTAATCCTTTGCTTTTGTGGTGATGTTTTCTACTAGATTAGAGACCTGTTTACTGTTAGAAGCCCTTCGTGCTCTAGCTTACATATAATCCTTGTTCAAGTCACCTCTTAACTTTCTCACTGCAGTAAACAGACTCAACTGCTTTAACAGGCCCAAAATAATTTTTCTAGCACTTCTCTAAAATTTTACAGTTTCCAGCGACAGCCTAAAAGATGTGTGGAGACCTGTCCTGCACATATTATGTCAGTAATCATCATGCTAATGCCCTAACACTGCCTACTTGCTCTCTCTTTACGTTTCTTCAGAGGTTCGAAGATCATGTTGACCACCTAAGCTACAGACCTGTGTGAAACTAGTCTTGTGTTCCTTTCTAGATTGCTCCTTTTCTAGGTACTCTACTATTACCTAGTCCCCCTTTTTAAATAGGTCTGTGTGTTTGGCTTAAATTAACTTAATTTAATCAGGCCGACTTCCATATGCATGAGTCATCTGCATCACTGTTTATTGCGTCCTGGAGTTTTTGGATCAGACCACCAGTGAAGTGTCCGCTTTATTGATTACCCTTTTCCTGCAAACTCATTGGCTTGTTTCATCAAGTTTGGCAAAGCAGTGGAGATCCCAAAGATGTTAATTTTATGCTGACTTTGTGAAAAACAGAGGGGTGGCCGTGAAGCAGACAGAAATGGATGGTTTCACAGTGGGTCGATAGGTGAAATACGGCCTTTGCCCACTCTGTATGGCAATGGTTGCATGGTCAGTAAATGTGAAGCTTATTGTGGGGCAACAAGCGCATGTGTAGCTTCAGGACAGCCGCTGTCTTCTGAAGCTCGCCCTTGCAGAGGTGGGAGAGGATACCGGTGGAAACTGGGAGTACTGTGGTGTTGCTGAGAATGGGGATTTGGCACATGAGGGAGCTTAGGGAACTGGGGATACTGGGCTAATGTGATGGTTGTGGTGGGGAAATGCGTAAGGACTTAAGACAGACAAATATAGGTTTTCCTGGTTTAGGGTGCCATTAGCTTCACTGAACCAGTCTGAGCCCATTTAGCCGTTCTTATATTCACATATTGGATATGTCGTGGGTCTGGGCTACATGTTTAGACTGAAATGTAATTGCACTTTGCTTTCTTGTCCAATATTGTTTATTTGTCAGAGTACTAAACACCCAAATCTATCTGAAAAAATATTTTTATTCAGGTTAAAATTACTGTACTAGCTTAGTTTTTCACAACCAAAAAGTTCTAACAGGAGATAGTCAGAGCAAGGAGCACTAAGCAAATATTTTTAGAACTGCAGAAGAAACTTAGTGTTGCATTACTTTGGGTACCGTATGACAAAACTGATTAGAGTGCTGTTTGAGACCTAGCCTGTATTTTCGAAGATAAATCCTACATGGTTAGGCAGCTAATGCATTATTCATATGATACTAGGGAGAGGTATAGATTTCTACTGATAGTTACATATGGCTGGCCAGAGCAGTAGTATCTAGTCTTTCTTGCTGTTGCTTGCCGTGGGGAAACATGAGTAGACTGACATCATGCTATTACTGGGCACTTCAGAACCCATCCTCTGCTCTATAGAAAGCCACCAGACTGTAAAATGCAAAAAGGGAATGGCAATGAGGAGATACTAATTTTTGTTGATTTTTTTCTTGATACAGTTTCAAGTAACACCATTTAATAATTGTGTTTGTGTATTTGATATTTTTTGTCAAAGTAATATTTTCTTTCTTAAAAATGCTGTAGCAGAAGTGTTTTGTAAACATGTATATAAAGAAGAAACAGCTAAAAATATTAGATGGCCTCCGACTGCATTTTTCAGAATAGGTTATAAAGAAGTTACCAGGCTAGGTTACTTGACTTTTTTTGTGTTACTTTCTGTTGCTTTTTTTGAATAATAGCTTCTAAATAATAATAATAATGCATTATGATATAAATATAGAAGTTAACTCATGTTGCATGTTCTCTTTAAGTGATTTGTCCATTGAAGTTGCTCTACCAAAGCTATCTGTTATAAATATTTTGCTGGTGTCCAAGCACTGCTCAAATAAACTTTCTAATAATGTCTCTCAAGTCTGACATAACAGCAGATTTATTATGGTTATATAAAGGTGGGACTTGACAAGATTAAGACACTGGGCCATGGAGCATTTGACTGTGAAGCTCAAATGTTCAGTTTGAGAGTATAAAATTACTTTGTACTACTGAAGACGGTTGGTGGTGTGGTAGGTTTGACTTATTATGAAAATGAAGGAAATTGCCATAAAAGCAGGTCATCAGAGTATTTTATTTATTCTGAAGACTGCTTCTCCTAACGGTATGGAAATTGGGTGAGTTGTATCTCCCCCAACCTTCTGAGATCCACTAATGTCCAAATGCTTTTAATTTCTACTCTGTTTTGCTTGGTAGCTGTGAGGTCCCATACAGCTTTAATGTCCTTCTCTGTAGAAATACCAGGAATAGTTTAAAGTCCATTAAGGCCAGCATTTTATCATTTATGTCTATGTAGTGTCTAACAAATCAGACTCTCATATTTGTTAAGGTCTTGCATGACATTTTAGGCTGAGATTTTACTATGCCTACTATTAGAAATAATTGGTTGGAGAGTCAGCTTATATTTTTCTAGTTTATTAATACAGGAAATTTAATGTTGTTTTTTGTACTGACCCTTCAAAATATAGCCACAAGAATCCTGCTTTGCCTGAATAATTTAATGAAAAACCTTTTTTTGGAGCACGGGTTCAGAGGGGTATCCCTTTACCATGCAAGGAGATAGAATTAAAAGCTGTCAGACGTTCATGAGGAGTTCTCACAGCTGGCTTGTGATGGCATTGGACCTACATTGCAAGCAACAAGACTGAATTTCTGATCTCTAGGGTGTTTTGGGGGGTCTTATAAATAAATTGCCTCACCTGATGGCAAAGCACACCACTTTGATGGTCTACAAAGGGGCTGCCATCAGTTGCTTCTGCATTTCAAAGAATGAGATTGTAAAGAAAGATCAGTGTCCAGTGATCTCCTCTGGCTTGCTTCAGGAGGTCTTGTAGTCATATATAAAGCAAACACTAAAAAAGGCACATTTAAAAATGGGCAGTGAAATTTAATACATGCTATTCTATGAATGCAAATTAATTCACCAGAATTCACATTTAATTTCTTGTCAAATACTACGCATTCAAGTGTAAACTCCATGAAGTTGAGCTACATGCTGCAAT
>NW_009648894.1:1162137-1213125 GCF_000708025.1 Charadrius vociferus
GCTGAAAGTGATAAAAAGTGCGTAAAAGTGTTATTGAAAGTCGGTAAGAAGGCACAAAGACATTGCAGGGAAGTATTGTTTCAGATGTGTGAGCGTGATGGATTCATGTGTTGAATATAAAGTTAGGTAATTTTTTTTTCCTTTTTGACCAACACGTTAAAAAGATTATACACAGGAGAAATTATCATTTAAAAAAAAAAAAGGGAAGACAGTCAGTATCAATATTATTTTTGGAAGTTTTTAAAGTATTTTTGTTTACTTTGGTTTATTTGAATTGCTTGTATTCTTGTGACTGCAAATATGGCCAACTAGGTCAATTAACCTTCATCAAAGATAAGTGATTGATGAATCAGGCAAGGGAGAATAAGAAGTCATAACCACTTCAGTAATAACTGGGCAAAGCATACTGTAAATGCAAAATACAGTCCAAATGAGTGTGCATAGGGACATATTTTAGAGAGGCTGCTAGAGCTGGTTTCTGTAATTCTTTCTCTCTTCATGATGACCGCTGAAACACAGCTGTGTGTTCCTGTGTTTATCACACAAGGGGTAGCTCTTCATGATTGTTACTGCCCGTGCTTTGTAAGTTATTTGGAGTAAAGTAGCATTAAAATTTCCTACCATATATTATAAGTAAAAAAAAAAAAAAAAAAAGAAAGGTTCAGAATGTAATATTCAAAGTGGAAGTACAATAGCTTTATATGTATCTTTTAATGGCAAAGGTACTGTGCCTGTAATCATTACAGGGGGTTGTTGGTTATTCATTTAAGTAAAAGCAAAACATTTAAAAATTGGAAATTGCATAGTTTCTTTGTGAAATAAGTTTGTCTTTTTTTCTGCTCGGCAATCAGGCTTAGGTCCCTTTGAATATGGATGTTTATCTTCTGTCATTTTTGTGTTAGAGTAGCAGAGAGATAAATGTGGTAGAACTGAAGTTCCTGTGCACTGCCAGTACGCGTGTCTTTTTTTTCCTAATATGTATTCTGCTGCGTGTACTGGCCAGCAGCATATGCGTGTGCGTAATGGATTCCTCTTTCTGTGTTTTCATATATCCTCTGAGGATAAATCTTTTGCTGCATATAATTGTAATATTCAGAACATATTCTCTCAGTGATCCCAAATGGTGTATATTTTCATGCTTGTAGTATTGCTGCCAGCTTAAGGGATATCTAAGCTTAAGGACACAAATACATAAAAATGCACTTCCAGAATTCTGATTTTGTCCTTCACTGTTTAATATTTCATAAAGTTTCTCAATACAGTGAATAAACAAAAGCATGGTTATTACTCAGTTCTATTTGAATTAGGCTGCAGCGAGTACATATAGAGTATTAAATCCCTGTTTCAAGGATGGTTATAGAAAATGGTTTGTCAGTTGTACTGACTGATGCTCTGATGAAAAGAAAACTGGTTTTAACTACAGTGCAAATGTGTTGTGCGTCTTCTAAATTTTGCAGTTAAAAGTTAAAGATGAAATTTTGTTAATGAACTTTGAAAACAGCCTTTTATGTTAGGTAAAACAATGTCATTGAATTAAAATAAAGATTTAATGTGCAGAAGCCAGTGTTAAATGGTTATTTAGGATATTTAGGGAGAAGATGAAGCACGATAACTACTTTTTTTGTGCACTTGCCGAGATGGCTTTGGAATTCAAAGAGTTACAGAAAACAAAAGCAACTCTTAAGAAATTTTACGATAGTTCTAAAGGGTAGACCAGCAAGGAGGTTGGTTAATCATGTTTTCATTCGGTTTCCATGCAATTGTATGCAAGTTCCAGATAAATTGTAAGAACAATCAGATGACAGTGAACTGGTTAATATTTATGGAATTATATTCTTGGATACAGAACTGGTGTTCTTTTGTTGGTCTGGAAAATGAAATTCCATTTTTAATTTCTAAATATATGTTTGTTCCCCCTGCTCTCTGAATTTTATATTTAGTCCAATACACATGACATGGATGCTAAGTTTACCTAAAACAAGTATCAATCTTGCCAGCCTTGACAAGGTTAGGGGAATTGTTCTGACCTTTTGCAGTGTCATTTAAAATGGAATCTGTCTCATGCTGCAGTTTTACAGATGTCAGAGATAAAGACAAACTTTCTAATAAGAATAGGTTTGATTCCGTCTTATACTTCACCATCCTATGCTGGAAGTAGATGTCTATTCCAACAGGATTATTTTTTGTTTAAAATTCATGCATGTTATTTTAAAAATTTGCATAGGTTTTAATTTCTCTGGTAGTGCGCATATATTTATCATAGATATAGTACTAAAGCAATTAAATCATAATGGATAAAGCAGTACAGAATTCCCAGATATAAATTGTATGTTAGTTATACAATTGCAGGGCAGAAGTTCTGTTGTACTGTGAGTATCTGAGGATATAGTTAGTATTCGTGTTCATTAACTTGGTAAGAGACATATTTTGAAAATGTAAAGCAAATTGGATCAAACACTATTTTGTTACTAAGCATGTATGAAATATTTTAAGAAGGTTGTTTTAAGCATGTGTGGTTTTGTTGTTGTTTGTTTTTTTATCAAATTGTCATTATCTCCATAGATGGTTTATTTACTCTCTTGTTCCCACTTTCACTGTGAGGTTTGAACACATCTAAAGATCAAAACTGAACAAAACTCATAAATTTCCTTGACTTCGTACTGAAAATTTTTCATGATATTATTAAAGAGACACAAGTGAACTCTAGTTTACTGCAAGATTTCAGAGTCGTCTTCTTTACATATTGAGAATACTTTAAAAATTGTTAGGGAAGTAAATCTCCTGATTATAGAGTGGTTTTAATAAGCATGAACCAGATTCCTTATTCAGGAAACTCCAGTGGAAGCTGTATGGTAAAATGGAAGCTCAAGATGTGCCCCAAATGTACCTCAATTCTTTAGGGATCTGGAGGGGTCCAAACCAATGGCTGAACTATATTTGTGCTGGAAACATTTTGTCCAGGGGACCAGACTAAATCTTGTCTGAAATAAAACCCTTTCTGCACATAGCGGAGGCCTATAGGGGCATTGGCAGCAATTTCTTCGATCTACTGAAGACTCCTGTTGTGCTACATAATTGCTAATGGAGGCATAGCCGAGAATGTAATCTACAGGTGTTAATGACTTCCTTAGATAACCCATTGCAAGGCTTCCTCCTTAGCATCCCACAACCTCCCCACTTCTTCCTTGTGTAAGCGCTAGTACATTTTGTAAAACTTGCTACTATCAGAGTTAAAATAGAGGCGGGGGGTTAGTTATAGGCTTCCATTCCTTGCACAGTGGGCAAACCTGTTGGAAGAGAGGGTATTGACTTGACTTTTAGCTAAAAAAAGGATAAAGATTGTTAGTAGTACAAGGTACTTCTGAAGCTAGAAGATTTGTTTTTGAAAGCTGTTACCTGCACACGTGTATTATCAGGAAGGCTGAATAACATCTTAACATTTATTTCGTTGTTCACTGACATCAGTAATGTGATAAACTCACCAAAGGAGTTTGTGGGCAAAATTATGAAAACAACACTTTAGATCTATTTAATTTTGCCTAAATCTGTGAAAGGAGAGTATACACTGACTACAGCTGTTGGTTATTTTTCAGGATAATTATAGGTCCAAGCTAAGATTGCTTGAGTGCTGAGATTACTCTCACATCTAAACAAATCTAGACATCTTTACAAAAGTGATTTTGAAGGTCTGTAACATGAAAGACACTCTTTAGCACTGGAATGAACTCTTCTTACAAGGCTTATTCTGAATTCTGTTACAGCTACACTCAATCAAGTAACTTCTGGCTTTAAGTGCCAATGCAACCTACATTTCCTGTAAAAATAAACGCATCTTAATGATTAAAATCTCATTGTTTAGTTGTTTTATTCCCATTGCACTTTGCTGTCTGGGTTAGGCCATATTTCTTTTTTGTATGGCATGAGAAGGCCAGACACTTGTCTTTTGTGTGGTGGCTTTTGTGCCATCTGAAGGACCAACTGTGCAACCCCTTAGATGCGCTGTTCTCTTCTGTGTCTGAAGAGTGGAAAGGATGGTGGCAGGGAATATGCAGCCATTGCCACAGCAATTTATCTAGCCTGTATACTTTTTCCAGTGCTGTTTGGATACAGGCAGGGAGTAGTTCTGCTGGCTTAGTGAATATTGGGCCATAATTATTTGCTCTCAGCTGCCATCTTGTCCAGAGACTTCTGTTTCTTCTCATCTTGGCGCCTCAGGCAGAGCAGAGAAGGATGGTGTGTGCTGGACCAGTCACCAGCGCTGCTGTCCAGTCGTCCTGCTGCCTTGTCCCAGGGAAGCGAGCAGGGGGACATACAGACTGTCCAGGTAGTAGGCTGAGCATCTGTGTTTTAGTCCATCCTGATGGTCAGGAGGTGGGTTTAAGCAGCTGTCACGCACGCTCTAGTGAAGAATAAACTTCTGGCAGCATAGGTTCACCATGGTGGTTCCTTAGTGCCCCTTCCCCATACTGAAGAGAGAAGTGATTTTGTCATTATTCCAAATTTCCCCTTTCTGCTTTACGTGAACCCAGGAGGCTGTAATGCCTGCCTTCAGCCTGTGAGTGATGGATGTTCTGCAAATCGGCATTTTCCCAGGCAAAAGAAACGGACTGATGTTGATAGTAATTTTTGTTCATTGATTCCTGGTTCTATAATTTACAAAAGCCTGTTTATAGCCAGTTAATTTCCACCAAAAATTACATTTAAAAGTATTTCCTCATCTAGATATAATGGTCCCTTTTATTTTCTCAGGATTTAAAATACTGAAAGGTAAAGAAGAGAGTGCTTTGCATCACTAACATTGAATTTACCTTCCGTTCATGTGTGGTGTGCCTTAATATAATATTGTTCTATTCAGCACACGAACTGCACGACACAAATGCCTCTCTGGTTATAGAGGGGTTTAGGGTTTGTTTTTTTTTTTTTCCTTTGTTGTTTTCTCATAGCCTGATTTCTTTGTTTTTTCAAAAACTGGATCAGCCTTTATATTTTATATTTTAGAATCAGGATGGTTGAACGTCTCTGAAATGATATCTTTCTAAAAGCAGTTCTGTATAGTAGATAGTAAGAAGTATTATGCTAGTAGCCCTCTTACAGTATTTGAGTTTCAGAATAAAATAGTTACCAAATACTTGATGAGCACATGGATTATGGATCTTGAGGGTCCAATATGTTTGGTGTCTGAAAAACATTGGCTTTTTTGTAAGGGTGTCTTTTGTAGTTAGGGAGATAGAGCTGGTGAACTTTAACTAGTATTCACTAAAAAGTTTTTTCAGAAGCTGATGTAGATTTCTTGTACTTAAGTAATATTTTAACGCTGCAGTTGAACATTAAGGAGTGATATATTTTAAAGACATGAATAGTCTTCCAGTATGCAAAATCCCCCATTTTGTTTCCCTTGCTAGGATTCCTTTTGATTACAGATGGTCTGTGTGATAGTTGCTATAGAAACCAGACCATTTTACTTCAATCTCTCCCTGTTGCTATGGTGTGCAGAGAGCTGCTATGTGTAAAGTGTCATTTAGATTTTTTTTGTGATACTCCATGTAATAGTTAACTTGCAGTCAATATCCTCTAATGGCAGATAGAGTAATGTGACACGCTAATTAATGCTTTCTACCACCAACTGTTGGATACAACAGTTGGGCAGAAATTAGCTGCAAAGTTAGTTTAATGAATTCTGCAGATACAGCTTTCTTTAAATGCTTAATATTAGAAGAAAATAACTCCGTTAACTCACTGTTAGGCAGAATTGTTTTTCTAGCACACTCCCTAACTGAGGACAAGTCTATATGAGGCACCCGAAACCTCTGAAGGCCTAGGCTCTCCGGGGAGCCCCAGCGCAGCCGTTCTGCCAGCCGAAGAGGCTGGGTTTGCAATCTGCGGTTGCTCGTTGCAGCTGTAGCCTTCTCACCCTTCCCGAAGGCAGCAGCAACTGGGACCGCTGGGTGTGAATAAGCTGGAGCGGCAGCTGTCCTGCCCTCCAACCTTCACCCTTCTGCCAGCCTGAGGTAAAAGTGGTGTGGGGTAGCGTGTAACAGTTGTCACGCTTCTGTGTTGCAGTTTCCCGTGCTGGATTAGGCACCTAAAAATATAAAAATCATTTTCTATCAGATTTCAAAAATCAAGTTTTCAGGAAATACTTGAAGGATGGCATGAACAAGTCCTTGGTGAAGATAATGATGATGTATTGTCATTATTCTGAGATGATAATTAAGATTATTTTTCATGCAGAATAGTTGTATCCAGAACAAAAGCCTCATCTGAAGCAGGTTAGTGAGGATATCTACGTCCCATGGCAAATCTTCAGTGCTTAGTTGCCTGCCACCCGACTCACCTATCTCCTACTTGATTAATTTGCTCACACCCCACAATGGAGATGGCAGCGTAGGATAAAAATAATAAAGTTTGCCCTTCATCTGAGGTGTCGGGAGGAGCCTATGCCTCAGGAGCCTGGTGGCTCTTTGCCTGCCTCCTGGGGTTAATGAGCCCCCCGGGGCACAAACGCCCTGGGGGGGTCAGGAGCCGGGTTGCTGCCGTTGGGGTGGGCTGGCAGAGCACCTCTGTGCAGTGCCAGTGTGCTCCCCAGCAACACATTCTGTGCAAATAAAGTGAGTTTATTGGGGATTTCACTCATTCCCAAGTTTTGCCATGCCAGAGAGGCTCCAAAATCCTCGTTCCACTTCCCCTGCACCGTTTCAGTAATAAATGTCAAGGAGCATTTAGATGATGTTAGTTATGTCCCGAAGCTCCGTCAGCCACCTGCTCTGAGGTTCTGTGTCTAAGATGGGAAACTGGTATCATCGGGGTGCATCTGTATATGGCTTTGGTAGGGTTGTTTCAAAGGAGAGACTTTGCGTCATGAAGTGGAGGTCATTTTGAGAAAGGAAAACTTAATGATAGTCCCTTCTCAGAAGTGAAACGTTCTATAATATCATTTAACTGCCAGTAAAGAGGAATAAAGAGAAATTCTTTGTTCTGTTAAGAGGGGTTCTGGGGAAATTATGTGTATACTTTGGAAGTGCAAGAAGATAAACCTTTGCAAACATCTGGATCCCTCTGCCAGTTTATGTATTATGCACTGTTTATATGTGAGTGTAACTCCATTGATTATGGTTAAGTATTCAGAGTTAAGCCTGATATGTTAAATGAGAATTCTTCTTTAGCCTAGCTAATTACCTCACAGCTCACACTTCATCTTGTTTAAATTTTTTTCAAGGCATTTGCATAATAAATATATGGAGTTAAATGTGGTGAATTGAATTTTTTCTTAATCTGATTGGCAGTGCTGAAGTTGAGTAGCACATATGCCTATTAACTACCATCTGAGCAGCTGAATCAAGAGATAGGCATGGCACTTACACTTTCCACTCTTTTGGGTTTTTTTTTTATCACTTCTCTTTCTGTTTGTTCTTGTGACTGAGCTTAAAATTAAATAATTGATACTTATGCCTTTGTTTAGAAAAAAAATATTATTTTTTGCATCTTGAAGAAACATTGAATCACATAGCTGTGTGCAAAACACAATTCTTGATCCTTTGAGAGATACATTTATCATGTTGTAGGAACTGGCTTCTAAATTGCACCCTTTCCAAAACGCACGTGTACAAATGGCACTTGCAGGGTTTCTATTTCACATATGTGCTCTGCCACGAGAACGGAAACCTTCTGTCACAGTCTGTATAGATTATGGGTTTGGGCCCGGTTGTATTCTAATAATATGGATTTTCACAGTTGTAATACTTTAGTAATGCTTACAAAGTAGAGGATAAATGCCATTAAAGAGCCAATACTGTATTGCAGACCCTCTAGCAGTAAAGTAGATGAACATTTCAGCATAACTCTTCATATTAAAAGCTGAATTCTTGCTTAAATAGTCTGCTTAATTAAAAATTAAATCACCCAAGACACTACAGCATTGAGAACAGCTGTCTGAAGCTGTTGCTGTAATAGTCAAAATTGAAATGGAGGGCAAAATACGTTTTTGTTCTATCATCTTACTCATTCCTTTTGTTGTTACTGTTGTATGTGAGCTAATGAAAATGGAAGACCACTAATCTAGATAATTGAGCCTGGTCAGCCAAGATGCATTGAAAATCTGACATCTGGAAACATCAGGGTATATTAATTTTTTTCATTTTAAGTGGGTGCATTTTAAAGGACACTATTAAGACTGCTGTGCTGTGTTTATGGTTTGGGCTGTTTCCAAAATCAATCTTTGTCTTAAAATATTTGCCCATGTGGATGGTATTGAAGGTGAGTATGTAGATGGGTGCATGAACACATTGCAACAGAATCTTCTTTTTTTTTTTTTTCTCCTGTGTGGGACTATGCACCTGTGTGTGGTTTTGGGGTCCTCTGAAGAAAATACTGCTATGTAAGTTACAGCGCAGCAGTTTTCTTTCTTTTTTCTTTTTTTTTTTTTTTTTTTTTTCCTGGAAGCCTGTTTAAATTGGTCCGTGCTCGTCTGCTCTCATATATAATGTAATCCAGAGATTGTTCTTAAAACTTTAAGATTTTATTTTGGAAGTCCAGATAGACTTGCTTCTTAGTATCACCGTTGTCTAAGGAAAACAGAAAAATCATAGTAACCATTAGAAGTCACAGTTTATTACCAAGTCACATATAATGTGTCCTTTAGCAGGAAATGCACCATGGTGGCATAAATAAA
Source organism: Charadrius vociferus (assembly GCF_000708025.1). Lineage (NCBI taxonomy): Eukaryota > Metazoa > Chordata > Aves > Charadriiformes > Charadriidae > Charadrius > Charadrius vociferus. The sequence continues at coordinate 1,170,806 of NW_009648894.1, forward strand.
TTTCAGTTATTGACTGGAATGCATTTGACTACATTATTTCAGTTATATCTTGATAATATTGAGTATAGTTTTAGTTTTTGTAGTTATTTAATGGATAATATTTAGTTACAGATGAAGTATTTTTCCTTTATTTCTTAAGGGTTGAGCCTGTTTGTACTATTTTGGTTCTTAAGTGACTTGTAAAAATGCCTAAACAATTACAAAAAAGAAAAAATCATTAAAAGTTTTGTTAAAAGCATAGTCATTATAGTTTACACGCAAGACTACTTCCTACAGAGATTTCCTTTATACCCTTAAAGAAGACTGCTCCATTTCTAACTGTCTTTCTAACTCTTTTAACTCCTCTTCAGCAAAAGTGAGACATCTCTGGCTTGTTCAGTTGTGCTGAGCTGCACTTGCTTGTAAAAACCCTGAGAATATTGCTGTAAAGTTGGAGTAGGGCTGCAGGATGTCATTCATCGTAGGGTAAGAAGAGGAGCAAGAGCTTGTTGGTGCCATTTCAGGGAGAGACATCTAGTGTCTGCTTGCAAGTTAGCATGGAAGTAGCCTTTATATTTTTTTTTTTTTCCTCTTTAAAAAAAGGTTAGACTCAAAATAGCACCTTAAGAGCAAAACCATGAAATCATCACGCCTCTGTGATTTGCGGGTCTGAGGTTTTAGGTCAGTTTTTACTTTAGGCAAAATATTGCCAGTGGTGCAGGAATCTTCTTTTCTTTTTGAGAGACATTTGGTACTTGATGTACTAGTGCTTTATGATTAACCATGGAGGTAGGGTTTTTTTTTTACATTTGTTTCAGTAGAAAACCAGACATGGCACGTATATGGTGTATACTTGTATTTCTAGAAGTGAAAATTTCTCTGTTGAAGAGTCGACACAAAGTGGAGTGAAGCTTCTCGTGAAATGACAAGTTTATTGCTTCTTTGCTGAAAATGGTTGTAGAGCTAAATCCACCATTTTTTTTCTTAGAGTGGAATTGACTTTAATCGCTCAGCAGGCTGGAATAATAACAAAAAATCTTTTCTATCAGTTTGTCGACTAACGTGTTTATGTATTATTAGCAATAGAGTTCTTGTTGATTAGAGTAATGTCTCTCTTCTCTCCTCATGCTTTTCTTTCCCCTTTGTGATAGTTTAAAAAAATTGCATTGTAGTCTCTTTGGAACACATGCTTTGATCTGTTTGAATTCTGTGAAGTACTTCACACAATCAGGAACAATGCAAATTATCAGGTATTACAAATATTATACTTAAATTCACATTCTAGATGCTGAAAGATAGACAAGATTAAACTAAGGGGTTTTTTTCTTTTTTTTTAAGGAATGAAAAGGGAAGAATATACATATAACCTTAAAAAAGGGGAAGGAAAAATATATACTTGTTTTATTCCAGGATTCAGGAGCCACGTTGGCGAACTTTAGCATAGTCACCATTTATGTAAGATACAGCACACAGAACTCAATTACAAAACAAACTTGCAGGAAGCAAAAGTTGCTTCGCTGTATTTTAACAAAAATAATGAATATACTGTTGAGATTCCTAGCAACAATTAAATCTACATGATTCAATGGAGCACAATATAAATTCAGGCATTAAGTCCATAAACGTGTTTGACAACTAATTTCTTCATTCAAGAGAAAACCGTCTCCTCCTTTGTTTGGTGCCAAAACCATTCTGTGCCTATTGTGTGTGTGGCGGCAGCTGTATAAAACGATTTCCTATACTGTGAATATAGTTAATTGCTGCAGCTATCATTTCCCTTGGTGCAAAAAAAAAAAAAAAAAAGCCCCATGCCTTCTGAAGGGGAAAGGAGAAAAGGAAAAAAATGTGTCAGGACTGGAATTGTAATTGTGGGTTTGTTTTCTTTATTCTTTGTCAAGGTAGTTAGGTACTGAAAAGATGAGCCTGTCAGTCAGTTTGAAAGTTGCTGCGGTGCCGGAAGGTTGCTATCCTTATGATGAATTCAATGCCAACAACGTGACATCTGTGAACAGTGTAACAGATACCCATCTCCATGAGTCATTGATGGCGAGGAATGTTCTTGGTTATTCTAAGATGTAGGACTGTGTTGAGAAATGGCTTTCTTTTTCATGAGCTGAATCTCTCTCCGCGGTGTGGACCTGTTTGCCACTTCATTAACGCTGTCACTTCTGTCTTTAATTCTGCTGAGGGAAGAGACAGCTTAGTGTGTGAGGCACATCCTCTTTCACCTACCCTGCAAAGGTGTCAAGCTGCTCAAAACGTGAAAGATGTGTTGAACTCTTTCTTCCTATCTCCCATTTACCCTGCTTACTTCTCTGAGGGAATATATTCATGTATAGATTTTAGCCTCCCACTTTGTTTTCCTTTAGTATTTTTGGCATTTGCTCCCTATAAAGTAGTTCTGAGAACAGGTAGGTATGTAAAACACAACCATTTTTATGTTAATTATTGGTAGTCCCTTTAGGAACCAAAGTTGTGTTTCAAAGGAGGAATAGCTGTAAATTCAGAACCAGATTCAATCACTGGTACAAAAATAGAAAGTTTTAAAATATTTTATGGATTCCCCTTCTGAATATTTCTTTTTTTAGTGTCTGATTTCTCAAAAATTAGCTCACTAACTTGTTGAGTACTGCTGGCACTTTAGGGACAAGCTGGAGAGCCTGGCTAAGCATGAGATGTACAAACTTTTCTGCGTCTGTGATCCTGGACAAAGAGAATTTGGGGCAAATCCTTCTGCCTGTTTTCATTCTGTGAACGAAACCAAGTTGGTACTTGTCCTGGACTAAGCATTTAGTATATCATAGTGGTGCTTAACCTGTCACCAAGTGTCAAGGCTTAGTATACCTGATGCCATGCAGGAACACATCCACAACTGATCTGAATCTGTCTGTGCTCTTTGTTAACATCATTTATTCCCTCTCTGGTAACCAAAGCAATATGCAGATATAGTCTAAATCAACTATTTTGTAAGTGAGGTAAACTTCACTTTGAATCCTCTGTGGAAAAGCAGTGAGGGTATAAGGTTGGACATGGAAAAGTTATTTTTGTTTCTTAGCCCTATTTTGCTTTTAGTCCTCCTTCCAAAAATGTGTTAAGTATTGCGTGCAGTTAGATGATACCTAACTTTTGCCCTCTGTGATATTTGAAGGAAATTCTGGCAAGACTACTATGGCAATCATCTCTTTTGTAAGAGAAGAAATTCTGAAAAGAATGGATGATGTCAAGGGATGGGAGAAAGCAAGATTTATGTAACTGCATCTAATGACCTGGTAAAACTGTGATGAAAGGAACAAAAGTACTGTATTGCTTTTTAAAAGAGTTGTAGTATACGTTTATGGAAGAGATTGTCCTTAAATAAGGGTAGACACTCCTGAATTAGCAGCAGTTAAGATTTTTATGCATTGTGAAGAGTAGGTGAGAGACTGGAGGGGATAGCGGAATATCTTTTTGCATAAAGATTTGTTCTCTTTCGACTTTTATGAAGCTGAGATTGAAATACCAGCTTTGCATCCCCAGCACTCGTGTATGCTGTAGTAGTGTGAAAGGGTATACTGTCCTCTTGTTGCTTTTTTTTTTTTAACCACTGATGGCCAAACTGAGTGGGGGTGTTGAATAGGTTGAAATTAGACATTCTTGGGCCACCCCAAGGCTTCTTCCAGAAGAAAAAGTGGGGCAAACTGGGCCATCTGCTCCAGGAGCAGATCTCAGTTCTGGAGCTCCTCCTGCAGATGTTAGCAGGGGCACAGCATTGCCTAGGACTATGCTGGGCAGCCCATGGTCACGAGGCGATGCCTCCCGTCCCCAGCTCTTCTGTCACCCCCGTGGCCGCGTCCTGTCCAGGCCAGACTGCCAGAGGGTGGAGGAAGGGGCCACTGTTCATCTGTGAGCGATGGTGATGCTGATTCCCAGCCCTTACCTGGGGAGGAGGTGGTGGACAGTGGGAAGGCATTGGGCTGGCTGCCAGCAGGGCCCTCAAGGATATTAAGCTACAATATAAATTAGTAAAGTTGGTGAAAGGCAGTTTAAGTTCTGGCTTTTAAACAATGTTTTTGTGTTCAAGGCTGACCATTATTATTAAAAAAAAAAAAATAAAAAGAAAAAATATATGTATAAGAGTACAGAAGCTAAACGTTTCATTATAGACCAAATGAAAGGTTTCAGTTCCTTAATACTACATTTCCTGAACTGTTCATGTCTGTGTAAACAATCTGTTTTTTTCTTTTTACTGGAACCCAGTTTGCTTTCTTAATCTGTAACAGTCCAAAAATGATTTTCTTGCAGGATATCTTTTGACTTCTGTCATCTTTTTAGTTATTTGCTTTCATTCCTTCTCAGAATGGAGCTGCTATTTTTCTGTTATTTTAGTCATCACTTCATGTCTAGTGTTATCCTCGTTTCAGGAAGAAAAGTGGTATCTACAAGGGGACAGAAAAACATTAGCAGTGCATAGCACTACAGTTTGTTTCCTGTATCGTGCTTTTATTTGCAAATAGTAACACTTTTTGACTTAATTATGTGTCTAGGAGAAAAAGAACGTATAGCTGAGACATGCTGTGTTTCACGAGTGTGCTGTGTTCGTTACCACATATACATTACAGATCTATGAAACCTGCAGTCTCTGTTCTGCTCATCCCTCATTCCAGTCCGTTTGAACTTCTGATCTCCCTGTTATCAAACCAATATACCATACAAACAGAGAAGCCAAGATTAGTCAGTCTTAAGTTATCATGTACGCAGTCTGTCTCGGGAGACAAGGGCTTCGTGACACCGCATCAGGTTTCAAGCGAAGTAGGACTGCGAGATTTAAAATGTTTTCATTTCCAGTGAAATGCTTCGGTGCCATCTGAATTCTTCCAGGCAACAAGTAGCTGGAGGAAGTAGAAATTTCATTACTTAATACCCCAGGGATGCCTTATTTGAGTGCACGAGACATGCCATCTGGAAATTCTTGTTCATTCACATGCTGCAGCCTTTTTTGGACACTGAAGGAGCTCCAAGGTGCTTGGTTTGAGTTGCTTTGGAAGTGCCCAAAATAAAATGGGGAGAAATATTTGAAAGTCTTCATAAAAAAAAAAAAAAATAAAATAATAAAATCTGTTTCCAGCTGAGTTGCCCAGGTTATCCTGCTCCGCTGTGAAGCCAGTCCAAGCTTCGCTGTTGCATACTGCTATGCTGCAAGCACTGCCTCTTTTCCCTCTCCTACTTTTCATCCAGTGGTCCCTTAGAATTCCTCATAAGTCACTGGCAACAAGGTATCCCTCTTTCTTCCTCCTTCTTTTTCTGCTCCCCAAACCTGCAGCCAGAAGAGACTCTGGTGGGTTCCCTGGGGTCTGTGGGAATACCACCAACCCCAGACAAACACTCTAGGAGCAGCCGTTGGGACATTTTCATGGCATCCGTGTAGCTGTGTTGGTTTTCATTGCATATGTTTGCTAGAGTCTAAGCTTGGGGTATGCTGGTTCAATTGGCTTTTGTTTGGAAAATGTGAATTTGGGAAAAGTCTTTGTTTTGGCAGAGCCCGATGAGTGGCAGAGGTGTACCTTGTGGTCTGCTCTCTCTCTTCACCTCCTACCCCACAGGCCTGGCCTTGGAGCTCACGGGCTTCTGGGCTTTCATGGTCTGGGGTTTGTCGGCTGCCTGTGGAGCCAGGGGTCAGCAAACCCTCATCCCCACGGAGACCGGCAAAGCCCGGAGGGTGCTGCAAAACTGGTAGTAAAATGTGGTTCGCATCACTTACCGTTGCATAACGCAGACATCCTTTTTGGGATTGGGTCAGGTTGGAGAAGAATGTTTTGAATGACTGTAATAAAGTGTGCTGAAATTTTAATAATAAACCAGGATTTATTATGCTATTTAAAAATCTATTAGAATCTATTTAGCTTCGGTTTCTAAGGCTTTTTGTCTCAAAATTGAGGCCTTTTGTGACTTATGATTAATGGTGGTGGTGTTTATCCCTGAGCGTTTCCTGCAGAACCTACAGTTTACTTTTATTTGGCTACTTATTTAAGTAAATCTCATGGAAATTAATATTTAATGATATTCTGCCCCTCAGTCAAATACTATAAAAATAGGCAAAATTAGACCAGTACATAGAGGGAGAAATAAGTTTTATTTTATTAGGAAACCAGACTACAAAGGTTTTATTTGCTTACTTCTGTTTGATTGGAAATAGTGAAATATTGCCCATTATCTGCAGAAAATCCAGTTCATATTGTACTGACTGCTTTTACCATACTAGATTCTATTTATTTTCCTAGAAAAAGTTTCTTTTAAACAAACTGTGATATATATTTAAAAAATACATTGTTTTTTGTTTTGTAAGAAAGAAATGTTAGGGAATTTCATGGAGTACTCTGAATTTCTTGAAGAAATGCATTTCATGTTGCATTTGAGCTTCTTTGTCCTTATGTTATGGTTTGCCTCTCAGTAACAGATCAATTCAGTAGAAATATATTAGAAACGTGTTTTCCAAGAGTCCAACAATTTTGGTAATCGTGGGGGGAATATTTGAAAAAGGATTTGGAAGATATCGAAACTACTGTAAAAGGAAAGTTTTGTTGTGGGTTTTTTTTTTTTCGATGTTGTGCCTTATGTTTACTTTTTCATAGCAGCGCACTCTTAAAACTTTCCAGCATCGTCTTAATAGCTAGAAAAGCTTGACAAAACAATTGTAAAGCATTGTGTAATTGTCTTTTGAATACATTTCTTCTTCAGTTAGTAATAAGGACAGATTTAGAGAGCCAGACTTCTTTTCAACAAAAATTAAACTAGTTATGCCCTTGCTTATTATTTCAAATGAATAACTAGCAGAGCATTACTTTCCCATTGTTTTCTAAATGCTGAGCATCAAGTAGTATAAGAAATGGAGCTTGTCAGTTCTTTCTTTAAGCAACGAGACTGCTGCAAGTTAAGTTTGGGCAAAATTCTGCGGAATTTTTCATATTCAGTGTTTGTAGAATCACAGAATGGTTGAGGTGTGATGGCACTGCTGGAGATCATCAAGTCCAACCCCCTGCTCAGAGCAGGCTCAGCTAGAGCAGGTTGCTCAGAGTCATGTCCAGGCAGGTTTTGAGTATATCTAAAGATGGAAATTGCATAGCCTCTCTGGGCAACCCATTACAGTGCTTGACCACCCCCACTATAAAAATCAGGTTTCTTAGATTTAGTTAGAATTGTCTGTATTTCATTTGTGCCCATTGCCTCTTGTCCTGTAATGGGGCATCACTGAGTAGTCTGGGTCCATCTTCTTTATGACTTCCTTTTGGTTATATATGCGTGTGGATAAGATCTCCCCAAACCTTCTCTTCTCCAGGCTGAACAGGCCTAGCTTTCTGTTTCTCTTTGCATGCCAGATGCTCCAAGCCCTTCATCACCTTCATGCCCCTTGGCTGGACTCACTCCAGTGTGTCCATGTCTGTCTTGATGAAGCTGTGTTTCTCTGGAGAAGAAGATTTCCAACAGCCTCTGTTGGAAATGAGTGGTGAGCTCTTCCCCTCCTAGACAGGCCATGAGTGAATGGTTTGGAGCCCTCCTGAGATCCAGGGGCTCAGACTGAGCCCTTGCTGTGGACATCGTTGTAAGCTGCTTCCAAGTGCCCTGTCAGCAGTCTCCTGCTTTTTGGGGGCTGAAAATCAAAGGTAGCCAGCTGTGAGAGCACCTTGCTCTCTTGCATGCTCCAGAAACTGGACTGCTCAAATGGGCTTAAGCAGGTGGCTTGTCGTTTGTTCCTCCATGTCCATCCTCACCTCCCCCCTCAGTGTCCTCTGGTCAGAAACTTGCAGCAGTTCAGGTTAAAAACGTGACAGTCTGAGCTGGGGTCAGTGTAGGACTCAAACTCAGCGTGGCTCTGGCTGTTTATTTTAACCTCTCCTGTGACACACAATCTCATAGATTTTATAGCTGCGTCACTGTGATCAGCGATTTACTGACATGGTAAATGGCACACATCTAGGAATGGGAGTGGATGCTACTGGGCAAAAATACATTCCACATCTACTGCATGTAGCTGGTAACTTTCCAAATGGGCAGCGCACATTGCTTTGGAATGACTCGTTCTCAGTCTGGTTTATTCTGTTTTCTTTCTTCCTCATTCTAAGCGGGATGCTTTTTGTTGACTATCACTTAAAAGAAAATGCAAACTAAATAATGTCAATACTCAGCATTAGCTCTTCCCCCTTTACTGTAAAGAATATGATCAAAACTGTCAAGGATTTAGTATCAGCAGTGGTTGTTTCCCCTTTGATGGTCACACTCCTCCTTCTCTCCAGTCTCCCTCCCTTGATAATGTGATGCTGTAGCCCCCGTGGCTTTTAAAGAGCTTGAGCAGGATGTGACAAGAGCTTACCATTAGCACACCCACTAGATACAGTTTGTAATTTTCTGACTGGGTAAGTTGTTTAGTCAGGTCACAAGCCCTTGGCTGTGGAGTTCACCATACTTCTGCCTTGGAGCTAGCCAGATTTGTCACCTGAAACGTGAGAAAACAAGCCAGGGTCCTCCTCTCTTCATGCACTCTGGGCATTTCACACTCCTGGTCCATGAACTTTTTTGGAAGAGGGAGATACTAATATTGGGAGTAGATTTTTATTAAGTGATGGGTCAGTAGTTCTCAGCAGTTTCAAACTCCTTTCTTTATCATGTGCCTCTATGAGTCAGATGAGGTTTGCTCTGCAGGGTATTTGCAGAGAGTTTATGGATCAACTAATGTAGTGTATTTCATGTCACTATTACCTGCACTGAAGGTACCAGTACTTCCAGTACATTGGGATGTGTAAGTGTATATAGTAGACAGTTTGGAATTTAACTTGAAGCACGATTCAACAAGCAGATGTGCTGAAATAAAGAGAAAACATAAGAACTAGCAAGAAAAGGTTAAGGAGAAGGAAGTACTACAAGAAAAGGTTAAAAGACTGGCTGTCTTTCTAAAGTATTTGCTAGAATTCAACCATATGGAGAGTTTGACTGTGCTGGTTTGAAAAGAAGAAAAACAGCTTTTATGTCAAGAAACATAAGGAGTACTGTATCCTCTGTAGTCAAAAGATAGCATTATTGTGCCTGGTGTCAAGTCAGAAGATAGTGCATGTGTTCATAGGTATTCTTTTCTAAACTTAACATCTGTATTCAGAATTTTTATTGTTCCCCAGTGCAGTAATTTCTCCGTGTGATTTATTCACTAAAAATATTTTACCTTCAGTATTTTAAGAATTTTAATAGATAGTTGAAGCAGTTTAATAATATTTACAGATATTGTCATAAAATACCTTTCTGATTTTTTATTATTTTACACTTTTTTCTGTGGCATTTTTAATAAGCCCTTTTATATTCAAATGCAAAGATACAAAGTCAATTTTCACATTATTTAGTTACTAGTAATTGTTCTTTGGCCAACTTTGCCACCTAGCGGCTGTAATTAAACAGAACAGTTCATTTTCTTGATTTTTTTAAAAAGTAATCTAGCACAGTACTGCTGTATTTTTTCCTTTCCATTGAATATTCTATGATTTTTGAGTTTGCGTACTTTTCAGATGCAACTGAAACCACTCATAATATGCTTATGAAAATAAGCACTTTATCTTCTAATGTTGTTTAAAAGCTTAGTAAATGAGTGACTGCAAGTATAGATGAGTTTAATACTAGACAATTCAATTTTTTAAGAAAGTAGTCTTCTCATAATAGAATCAAAAGAAAAACTGTAAGCCCTGTTAAAATATCTCATGAAAAGATGTAATTTTAGGCCTCTGCTTCTATGTGCTACAGACTGTTTTTCCTCCAGTATCCTTGTAGCTTATGAAAATAAGTCATAATTTTTCAGGTATCGTCCCTACAATGTAAAGAAAGGAGAAACCTGCGCCTGCAGTGCTTTTGCTTCTAGTATACTTCATAGACACCTTTGCAGGCTGCTGCGTCCATAGTAGGAGTAATAACTACTGTATAAGTATTGTTTTCTCCCTTTCCACTTGCTTGTAGTTCTGATGCAAAACCAGATCAAAAGGAAATAGAAATTAGTATGGCCCTAAATTGTCTTTTGCTATGTTGTAGTACCTTTATTTCTGTGAAATGTGATTAAAATAGAAACTTTGCAAGAGCTGCGTCCTCAGTTTCCCATACCCTGCTATGGCATACGTGCTAAGAACAACGGCATTAGGCAAGAAATGTGTGGGGCAGTGATGAACCCTAAAACTTCTTGGCAGTGGTCCAGCTGCCATCTCCTCTCTGGACTACACCAAACCACAGAAAAAGCAGCTGCCCAAGTTATAATTTGCATGTAATCTTTCTTTTCTTCTCTTCCTTGGTTTTTATATAGAAGCATTACCTTTTTTTTCTTCCTCAAATGCTTTGCGCTGACCTTGTTTAATACATTTTTACTAAACTTAAAGAGAGTTGTTGAGGAAAAAATTCTTTCAACAGGAAAAAAAGCATCTCTATCCATAACATGGGCATTTGATATTAACAGTGATATTTAATGTTGGAAAATGTTATGATCACCATTGCAGAAGTTGTTTTTTAGACACAGGTTATCTCCTTTCAATCTCTTCTAGGTTCCAAAGGAAAAAGTAGCTGTTCTCTGAGCATGCAGAGCTACAGAAGCTTGATTTCCTTTTGTTGTACGTCCTTTTTTTCTTTTATCTGTCCCAATGACAATAATTCTTTCTAGGAGCATGACAGCATGCACTGTGACTGATTCAAAGTTGTATGTGTGGTGATTTCCCAGATGTATTGGTCTGGCAGAGCATGTGACTCTTGTTTATGATTTAGTATGACTTTGTAATTATCAGGGGTTTGCGTGTCTCTTATTTCACCCATCTTCTAGTACTCGCCAAGCCTGCAGAAACAAAATATCCTCGAAACTTCCACTATTTGAATTAAATTGACTGACAGGTGCAGAAGCTGATGAGGTGGTGAAACGGAGGAGAATCTGCTGGATGAAAGGAAGGATCACACAATTACATAAAGCTTTGTTCCCTAACAAACCTCATCTAAAAAGCTATGGAAAAGGCCATCATACAACTTGATCAAAATATGGCCTAGAGAGCATTCTGCATATGATAAAAAACTAAAATACCATGGACATCTCTTTCATGTTGTCATAGCATTCATATTACCAGATTCAGTACAGCAAATTATTTAACTGTTGGAATATATTCAGTAAATCCCTAAAGTATAGGAGTGAGTAAACACGGGAGCAGAAAAAAATGGGGGAGGTCGTGCAGACTTTGTCTTTAATGAGAAAGAAACAAGTCCTTGACTTTTGAGCTGAGGACTAGGGAGACGTACTGATAGGGTCTGAGATGGCATTAGAGATGACCTTTACATTGAAGGAGAAAACAAAGATGACAAGGTGTAGAAGCTGCCAAATGTATGTTGCTAATGAGATTTCTGATAATATCTGTATGTGCATGGTATGACCTGAACTGGTGGCAGAACGTACCTGAGAATTAGAGTTCTCAGGTGGAAACAGTAGCATTGTAGACAAATTGGACGAAAGAAGAGAGGATACCACAAAGAAACATGGCGTGTACAAATACCTGTCTGACAGGAAAAACTGAAAAGCAGGCTGCCAATACAGAGGATGACGGATACATGTAGAGGAATACGAGAAAAGAAGTTAAAAATACAGTTGATGTTTCTGGATGGGACCAGTCTTTTTTTAGTGGTGCCCAGCGATAGGACAAGGGGCAACGGGCACAAACTGGAATATAAGTTCCATCTAAACATGAGGAGGAACTTCTTTACTTTGAGGGTCGTGGAGCACTGGAACAGGCTGCCCAGAGATGTTGTGGAGTCTTTGACTCTGGAGACATACAAAACCTGCCTGGATGCTCTCCTGTGCAACCACAGAATCACAGAATGGTCAGGGTTGGAAGGGACCTCTGGAGATCATCTAGTCCAATCCCCCCACCAGAGCAGGGTCACCTACAACAGGTGAAGTTGCTCTGGCAGGGAGCTGGACTAGATGATCTCCAGAGGTCCCTTCCAACCCCTGCAATTTTGTGATTCTGTGACAACAAGAGACAGAATAAACTGGAGGCAAAGGGAACAATGTGGCATAAAGAGCCTCAGCAAGCACGAAGAAAGCAAAGTGTCTGCGAGTGGAAATCCCTTTAAAGAAGATAGCTTGGATAGCAGATCAAATAAAATCTCCTATGAGCGGTGGTCCATCTAGCATAGTAGTCTATCTCTAACTGTAGTTAAAAATAATGCTAGTTAGAGAGGGTATGAGAGACCCTGTTGGCTTTATGAGGTCCCTTGTTCTTGTTTTGTCAGAGGGTATGGCTTGACTATTTGCCTTTGTATTAGTTTATGTATCTGCTCTCCTTGAATTTGTCCGGTTCCCTCTTCCCCAGTAGTGTCTGTGGTACTGACAGTGGCAGCAAATTGCTGTAAAAAAAGTATTTTATTTTACTTGTTTTACTTTATTTTACTTGTTTGAAACTGATCTGGAAAGTTTAAACTATGACTTGCTGATTGAGATTCTCTGACGTAGATCTGCATGAGAAAAAGTACAGCTATAGGTAGGATAATAGCTTGACAGATTCATACAACCAAGCTTAGTGATCATTTGAGGCAAATTGTTTATTTTCTGTCTCTGGAGAGCTTTTAACATATTGAAAAAATGAGCTTGAAAAAATTGCAGTTCATGTTACCTCTCTAGATTAACAGGCACAGTAAGGTTTGCATATATTGCCTCTTCCAGGGTCAACTGTGATAACAATCGGGGATTGCCTTATTAAAAGATAATTTTTAAATGATTTAACTTATTTTTGCTCAGAAATTACGTATGCATAAATTATGTAAGCAAGAAGGTTTAAAGTGTTGCTAATTAAGTAATACATACTAACTAGCAAAATCAGCATAGTGATAGATCACTAAATCAAAAGATTTCAGGTTAAAAGGGTTTTGCTCTTTTTCAGTCTACATTGAGAAATTGTCTGCAACTTCAGCAGCTTTATAAGAAAAAATAAATTAAAAATTGGGCAGTACAGCTCTGAAGTAAAGCTAGCCAGCATGAAGCCCTCTTAATGAAAATGAAGACTCCTTAGTGCTATTATTCTTTTCCAGAGAAAGGCTGGCAGAGAAGAGGACATTTATAACATTAATAGAAAGTCAACAACATTCATTTCTGGTGGAAGACAGGAAGGTGGGAGCCATAGTTGGCAAAAGCTCATTGTCAATGATTAAATCAGCAAACTCTTATTTAAGAATGTTAACTGAATGCAGAAGTCTTGCGCTAGTAGTGTGTATTTTTTATATTAAATTTAGTTGCTTAGATTTTTCCTGGAAAATACAGATCATATATGGATGATACAGTAGAGTTATCCATTTAGAATACCATTAAAAAAGCAGCTGACTGAAGAGAATGTCATTGTGCTCTTTCAAGCAGTGGAAGAGTTGAATGTCAACAAAAGTAGGTTCTCAAGAAGCCTTGGGAAGAAATGAGTACAGCACATGATCAGTAAAATGTCACGTGGAGAAAGATGACACCACTGGAGAGAAGTCATATACTTACAGTTATTTCCAGCACTTTCTGAGAGCCAGATTTTTTCATACTTTTTCGTGTGTGTGTCTGTAATATATTGTATAAAGTGTAGCAAATGCTTTGTAAAAGTTGGACTGTTTTTGAGAATCTTATACAGGTTTTTACCACTAAGTTCCTGTCCATAATAAGTTTTTGGTGTTGTTTTGATTTTTGAGTGGGAGGGACTGCATCACTTTCTCTACAGTTCACAAAACCAAGGGATTCAGAAACAGCTTATTCTGCCAAAAAGTCTGAGATTTTTTGGTCCTAATTTCTCTGTCACCATAGACCCCTCACACAGTTCTGCATGGATGCTTAAAATGCTTTATTTGTAGATAACTGAGTGGCTTAAAATATCTCAAATTAGTTTCTCTGAAGTGCTGCATGGAAAGAATGTTAAATGGTACTGAGTAAATTAATCTATTTAACAACTGACTAATATGCCAAAACCCTTTAGCTAAAAATAATACATTATTTCATAAATGCTGACTCAGATAAACTACTAAGAAGGGGCCTGAAAAGCTTTAGAAGAATTACAGGTAAAGCAAATTAAACATTTTGATGTAAATTTAGGAATCCATTCAAGTATTTAAAACGAAGTTGTTATGATGCAACTGAGAAAATCAGACCTAAATATTTGTGTGTATAAATTTTGGGACGAGAGGCATTTCTGAGGGACAGTGGTTTATACTAAATATCCATACCACTAAGCTGACGTCCTAGAAAAATAGCTCTTAATAATCTTTGAAGGGTCATGGTGATTGGGGAAGGCTTGTGAGGACTGGAAGAAAGCAAATATAATGACAGTCATCGTGAAGGGTGAGAAGGAGGATCTGGGGAACTATAGGCTGGTCAGCCTTATCGCAATCCATGTGAAGGTGATGGAGCAATTCCTCTCAGAAACCATTATTAAACATACGAAGAACAAGCAGGTGATTGGGAGAAGTTAGCGTAGATTTACAAAGGGCAAATCAGGATTGACCAGCTTGACAGCCTTTTACAATGAGATGATTGGCTTAGAAGACAAGGGGAGAAGGGTGGATGCTGTTTATCTTGCCTCTGGCAAGGTTTTCCAAGCTGTTTCCCAGGACGTCCTCATAGGCAAAATGATGGACTAAATGAGTGGATGGTGAAGTGGACTGAAATCTGTCAGAACTGCCATGCTCGAAGGGTTGTGATCGGTGGCATGAGGTCCAGCCTAGCTGGAGGCCACTCACTAGTTTTGCACCCCAAGGGTAGTCCTGGAGCCAATGCAGTTTAACCTCTTCATTAATAGTCTGGATGACTGAGTGGAGTGTAGCCTCAGGAAGTTTGCAGATGCTACAAAACTGGGGGAGGAGTGGGTGATACATCAGAGGGTTGTGCTGCCATCCAGATTGACCTCAACAGGCTGGAGGAATGGTCTGAGAGGAACCTCATTAAGTTCTACAAAGGCAAGTGCAAAGTCCTGCACCCAGGAATGAGTATTGCCTGGGACTGATCAGCTAGAAAGCAGCTTTGTAGAAAAGGCCCTGGGGGTGCTGCTGGACTCCAAGTGAACATGAGCCAGCAATGTGTCCTTGCAGCAAAGGCGAACAGCCTCTTGGGATGTGTTAGAAATAGTGCTGCCAGCAGGTCAAGGGCAGTGATCCTTGCCCTCTGCTCAGCTGTGGCACTCGCTATGCGTCTGGAGTTCTCATCCAGTTCTGGGCTCCCTAGGACAAAACAAGAGAGATATGGATGTTCTAGAGTCTAGACAAGGGCCACAAACTTGATAAAGGGCTTGGCACATGTGTCATGTGAAGACAAGCTGAGAGCGTTGGCTGGGACTGTTCAGCTGGAGAATGAAAGGCTCAAGGGGATCAAGGGATGAATGGAAGGAGTAAAGAAGATGGAGCTAGATTCTTCTCAGTGGTGCCCCACAACAGGACAAAAGGCAATGGGTACAAACTGAAATACAGGCAATTACAATTAAACATAAGAAAAAGCTTTTTTTCTCCGGGGATGGTGAAGCACTTTAACAGGTTGCCCAGAGAGGTTATAGAGTCTCTATCATTGGAGATAATTTGAAACTCACCTGGACATGGCCCTGAGCAACCTGCTGTAGATGATCCCGCTCTGAGCAGGGGATTGGACTTGATGATCTCCAGCAGTGCCATCGCACATCATCCGTTTTGTGATTCTGTCAATGAATTGAAATAATCATTTAATGGAACTTACCTGTAAAGGAACTTGAAGGTAGCTTAGGGCGGGCAGTCATTTTTCTGTACCTTGTTCTGAGGGCGGGGGTTGTGTTTGTGTTTTCTTTTTCATCCAGTTAAAGGATTCAGCATGGTTTTATTGCGTCATTGCTCTCATTTGGAATGGATGTGATGCCATTTGAGGTAGTTGGGGCAGCTGTGCCTTGAGCTTGCTGGCACTGAACACTTCAGATCCATCTCATTAGCTCTGGGAAGTCACTTGATCAGATTATGGCAGGTCTGGCCATGAGCTTTGGGTGACTGTGAGCTGGCAGAGGCTTTACCCAGATAGTGCTGGTTAGCTGAGGAAGCCAATCAAAGTAAATGATAACAATTTTCTGACAGCCTCTTTTTCTTTTCTCACCTTTCAGTTTATATAACCTGTGAAGTGAAGCACTTGAGGAGAATACAAATAGCTATATCACTCATTTACCCTCTAAGGGTTCATTCCTATTCAGCCTTTATGCCAGCCTGTTCATTTAATTTCAGATAAAAACTTGTCCTTTCTTTCATGCTGTTTCAGTATTGGAGAAGTTGCCTCTAAATATTCGAAAATCAACCTCACTGATTACTTCAAAACACGTCTAAAGTTTGTCCTTATTTATTGTACCTGTTGGTATATTTATCACCACTGTGCCACTGTTTCTTCCTGCTCCCCAAGTGTTTGTACCAATCTGTTAATGTTGTTTTATATGTATATGTTAAGCTCCTTTTTGAAGATGCTGTAATTTTGCCCTGTGTGAAAAAATAAAATTACTCACTGTGAACTTCAACCTTAGTATTGTCCTAATGGTAATGGCTAACTGAAAGTTTGTTTCAAAAATATATCACAAGAAATATGAAATGAGAAGAATTGCGGTGTTCATAGAGCTATTTTTTTCAGTGTTAGAGCACGGAAAAAGTATCTTTCACTGGCTTGGTAGTATTCTAACTTTTAGTGAGGTTTTCTGATTTTTAGTTATTCTTGGGTTTCGTGCCTTACACCTTCAATTTAAGGTAGCATTGAGGGGTTTTATTATAGTGACAATGTTAAGTGGGGGTTTGGTTGCAGATTTGCCGAGAATCATTAAAATAGATTGTTGCAGTTTACCTAAAGGCTAAGCTCACCCAGAAAGTACAGGAAAGATAATGATGAAATTTGCTGCCTGAATAGTCATCCTTGTTTCTTTAAATGCAATAAACACTGCTAGACATCACAAACACAGTAATGAGAATGTGGAAGATAAAAGAAAGTAAAATCCAGTGTGTGTGCTGAAGAAAATTTAACAGAAGATGTAATCCGTCTGGTTCTGTATTCACTACATTGTCCTACAAGGACTGTAAACAAAGTGATATTTGCAGAACATAAAATTTTACTGTATTTCAATTACAGATGAGTTTGACTTGGAGATACTTGTGTCCATTCTATCCCCAAAATGGTCATCCCTCCCACACACCTCTATAAAAAGCAACTTAGAGTCACGTTGAAGTAAAAGTCTTTGGTTATGGTTTGAAGTATGGTCTTGACAAAGTATTTTAGTAATTTGGGAGTAGCGGGGAGAGAGACAACCAATTTTCCTGTTGAAAGGAGCGATTTTGTGGTTGGATTGTGAAATCTTTGGTTGTGAGAGTAGATGCATGCTAATTTGAGTGTGAGTTGTGATACTGGTTTTGTAAGGGATGCTCATGGTTGCTATGGGTCGGCTTGATGAGTTTTAGGAACAGTTAGAAATATAAATGCATTTTTCTTCTTCTGCAGCATTTGAAACTTCTAAAAGTAATTGCTACTTTGTCCTGGTTTTTCATATTGCTTGCCTTACCAGTGAAAGAAACACTTTTGCAAAACCAGTATTACTGATGATTTCCAAATAAATTTCACAAATCTTTAAAACAAACCTAAATGTAAAACCTATAGCTTAAGTATGGCTTTCATGCTGCTGTTAGTTTATGTATGGATCTTCCCCAAGAGTAAAAAGTAGTCATTATAAGGAGAGAATACAGAGAAATGATTGTTAGGTAGGTATGTGTGCAACTGCTGTATTATTCTTTCTAGCTTTATTTGATTAGCTGTTTTGAACAAGTGATTCTTTTTTTATGGTAATGTTCAGTATGTACTGACTTCCAAATGCTTTTTTCTTCCTGCTAGTTGTCATTATTGCTATATTTATTAATGGTTTTGTTAGAATAACTCTAAACATCCTGATGTGAAGAGATGAATGGTCTGCATTGTTTATTGGTCCGTCATACTGCTTTTGGACTGTGAAATTGTTACAAGGACACTTCCTTACATGTTGTTGTGAAGCAGCAGCTTCTGTCCCTCTGCTAAAGAAAAATCATTACCTATATAGGAGGTAAAATAAAGCTAACTTAGATTTAGGCGTATAGATTATGCCCTTACATCCACAGTTTCCTGTTTTTAATTGTATTAGTCTTATTATATTTTTTTAAGATGCTGAGAGCATCTGCAGGTCCAGCTGAGATGAGTTGTCAGCAATATATCTTCACTAGCAATTGTGGCTTTACAGCTAAAGTGCATTTGGCTTAGAAAGGCCTACTGGTGACTATAGGAACTGCTGGATGTTAGATGGTCTGGGAAAAAACCTACCAAAAATAATCCACAACCAGTCAAACTAGTGATATTTGAATGGTGAAATATGCAAAGACACATAGATGCTCAACACTGCTGATTTATTTTTTTTCTAAGAGGGAAATTGCCCATGAAAAAAATGTACTTGAAGTTGGCAGGAGTTAGGTGCCTAAATTGAGTTATAGTTGCCAGACTTTGGGCTTGTAAATGTTAACTCTCTGTTATGTGATTTCAGCACAGAGTGAGAGGGTTTCCTGCTTCTATGGGTGGACCTTTATTATCTTCCACTGGAATAAAACTCTCTCCTGACCGTTCAGCCAGTTTGCGTACCCATTACCATTTTGCCTACGCACAGATCACTTGCCTCCTTTGGAGTCTCCGCTTTCAAGCGTGGAAGCCAAACCAGTCTCTAAGGAGCCCCATCTTCTTTTTCTTTACCCTTTTGAGAAGATTTAACCCTTTCATTATCCATCATCATGCAGCCTACATAAAGACAGGGTAGAAATATCTTGTATAACCTCTAGTTTTTTCATTGCAGGTTTTAATAATAAACTCAGTCATGAAATTGAAAAGAAAAGTGCCTTTATGTCTACCTTTTAAAAGTAATATATTGGTCCCTTTACTGTTTTAAGCATACTGTGTATCCTATTATTTAGCAAAATGCTGGTGGTGAAAGAGTTAATTTTGCCTCAGTATTAAAAAAAAAGAATCATGTATTCATCTGACTGGAGATGTACAGTACTGGAGACATTTGAGACTCTTAGACCACTGCCATAAAGTACTGAAGGATTTAATTTTAAGATATGATAGAGCTATTAAGCCTTTTCAGTACTGGAATATTCAGTCCCTCCCAGAAGAAGAGTGATGAACTGTGATCGTAAACAGGTTAATTTCATCTGACCTGATTTCAGATGTGTCCCCTTATTGCTTTAAGGATAATAATTTTTCATTATATTTATCTTTTCAAGATCATTATCCATAAGTCTCAATTATCCAAGTATTTAATTAGCTCTGTCAGTGTTTCAGGTTAAAAAAAAAAAAAAAAAAAAAAAAAAAGGTGTTAATCTCAAAGTCTAAGTGTGTGTTCTGAGTTTTGATGTTCTCTCAAGTTCTTTTTGTAAACAGTATCAGCAGAGGAGACGGTGCCTCTGATGCGAGTCAGGTAGTAAGGCCACTCAGCAGTCCTGCCTACAATTCATGTGAAACACGTATTGCCAGACAAAGCATCTGACTATTTGGAGGGTGGTTCTGTAGTCTTGAGAATCCAGAGTGAATTAAAGTCTAGACTCCGTCATTTTTTCAGGCTCTTGGGATGGGATAAATAACAAATCAGATATGCCCAAGATACAACAGAGGTAACAGTGAAGCCAGGATGCTCTTGCTGGTTTGTGCATTGGGAAGAAAGCTGTAATAGCAGCAGCAGCAATAACAACAGCAGCAGCGGCGGCAGCAGCAGCAAGAGACCTTCGGAAAGCCGGCTGTTGCAGTAGTCTGAGATACAAAGATACTGTTACATCTCTGTCTTTCCTAAGTTCAGAATGGTTGATACAAACCTTACGCCACGTGTAGTAAAAGATGTATATGAATACGGAATTTGCTTTGTAGTAACTGGATGCTGAGGAAATAAAGACGTGCCTCTGGGTTTTTGTTGTTGTTTTTTTTTCTGCCCTTTTTTTTTTTTTTAATCATCTGAAACAGAAGAGATTGATTTACTCAGAGAAAGTAAGTTTCATCTGTCTTCAAGATAATTTAAAAGGACAGCTTGGGAGTTGGAGGGTGACTGTTTTTCTGCCTGTTTCCTTGCACCTGGGGCTGAAAAGTGAGGAGAGATGGACAGTGTCTCAGAGGAGACAGGAATGACCGAAGCTTGGTGAAAAGCGTACACTGATTGTTGTCTGCTGTCCTCTTCATGCAGTGCTGTGGGCTGGTGCACCGACGGCGAGTACGGGTTTCCTATGTAAGTTTTCGTTTGTATTAGAATGATGCTAACTTGTATGTTCAACTCCTAATATATTAGATGGTATGGTATGCCTCAGGCAGGTATTTTAATGTATGCCTGAGTGACCAACCAGAGCAGTAAGTACCTGTGAAATAAGTTTTTACAGCACAGAGACACAAGGATTGTTTTAACAGGTATGAGTTTTTTCTTGTCTATTTTTTCAGAACTTGTTCATATCAAGAATATATCTTATTTCAAAATAACCTGCAGTGTTAAAAGACTGAAAGTCTGACCCTTCTGACTTATTTTTTAAATTGTGTATTTTTTCTTCCTAGTAGCTCTGCGTAAATGGAATCATTAGAAAAGGACATCTCTGTTTATCCATATATGATAACTGAAAATCAGTTAAAGTTATAAGCAATTATGGACTGGCACAAAAAATATTTGAAAGACCCCGAGGAGCATAAAAATCATCTTGTGAGGTAGTTCTTTTGCAAAAGAGCAGTAGCACAGTGGCAGAAGTGTGGCCTAATAGTTTGCATGGTTTGTTTGCTTTCCAGAACAGTGTATTTCAATACTCTGGTATGATAAGACTGCTCTGTATTGCAAAATGGCTGTCTCTAATAAATTCCACAAGGAAGGCCAGCGCCAAGGCTTAAGTATTAGTAATGAAAAAGATTGGCTATTAGCTGAAATATGTCTGAACTATACTCAGCTGACGTGATAATCTCCTAAGTAACTCATTTATGTTTTAACATTCCATTTCTATTCTGCTGTTCAGTTGTCAGATAGACGTGATAAGAAACAGGAGGTTGAAACGATCTGGCTAAGCTGCAAATTGAAATTGCTGAGTGTTTGCAACAAGCAGCTTATAGCTTGTTGCACAAGAAAAGGGCAAATATATCAGGAGAAATAGTTCTGTTGTCAGGATCGCTGTGTGTTTCTCTGTGTCATAGAAAGCTCTTTTGCATAACGCTTAAAAAATGATCACAGAACAAGCAAGGTCATAAACAGGTGTGATTTAAGTCAAAGTTTGTATAGGGCATTGATGAAGAGATTAAAACTATTAAAAAGAAAACAAATCTCCTCTTCAGAATACAGTGCAGAGATGTAAATGATTAGAAATGTGTGTGGTCATAGTTGTTATGCACGGCTAATTTGACTTTGGATGTATTTTGTTCTTACTGGTGCAACAGTTGATACTGTTCTGTAAGCAGCAGGCAGAAGCATGGAGATTCAGATGAGGTCTTTGCTCAGGGTTAGAACTTAAACGGTACAGTATTTTGCATAAATTATGCAAAACCCAATGGGTAGTTAATTTTAACCATCAATTCAATATAAAATAAAAACTTCAACATCTGTTATGCAGATGCTTATTTGATATATAGCTATTCCCACTGTTATGCAGAAATTGAAATATGAATACATTGAAAGCAGCTCTTATTTGTTTGCTCTCTCATGCCAGTGGAGTTTAGGGCATATGAAAATAATGACCTCTTGTCGTTATTGTATCACCCACCGTTTCATTTCTCCTTGTTATTGTTACTTACCAGCACCAGCCAGTGTGAATAATACTATCTAGACAGAGTATCTGCCTGTTTGCAAAGTACCTTTCTCAACCTAGAGGTGTCAGAATACTCGTTTGTGAACCACCATGACATCTACTTGGGTTTAGTCTCTGACTAGACACATTAAACTCCATGAACCCCATCATTTTTTGGATGTTTGTAGGTAACAGAGAGAAAGATGCTCAGTCAATGTCTTATGAAGTACTAAGGTTTGCACCTTATTTTGTGGTACTTGTTGTGTAAAGGATATTGTGCAACGCTGCTGGACCTCGTGGTATTCAGGGTGCTTCACTAACTGTTTACAAAAAAGAAGGTTGCTCTGTCTTACTTAGGATAAGTGAAATGGAGTTTGCCCTTGATCTTTTTGGTCCGAACCCATTACGTGAAAGATGACCGTGTTCTCAAATAACTTAATTACAATGAAAATTCTCTCTGTTGTTTGAATCCTTGATTATCCAAACCCGTTATTATTGAATTTTTTTGGTACTCCCCACGGCATTGGGCTAATTGAGGTTGTACTGTGTAATTCTTTTGGGATGAAAGCACTGAAATTAAAGTGAGCCAAGATATGACCCTTTTTATTAACGTCTGACTCATTGGGGAAAAACATCAGACTTTTATTCTGGGTTATTAGTTTACAGTTCTTAAGTTGCTTATGAATCGTAGTGGTGAATGATCCAACTTACAAGTCTTAGAAGTTGGATTTGTTTTTTTTTATTTTATTTTTGGGGAAGTTTAAGATATTGTACTTTATGTATCCAAAAACATATGACCAAATCTAACTCACTATTGTTTTGTAACCAATACAGCCCTTTCTGGTCCAGGTCCTAAAAACTGTGCAGATCATAGGGATAATCAATCCCTTTGATGGTCTTTTGGGTCAGAAATAGACAGATCAATGCAATTAGTTATGTGGGCTCACATGGTTTCTTTGGAGGAGCAGCGTTACTGGTGGAGAAGATGGTTGTATTCTTACATTACTCCTTTCTATGATCTTGTGCGTGTTAGACCCTCGTGCACAGAGATTAGCCCTGCATCTGTGTGCAGGGATAAAACTGAAGGCCTGCATGGGTTGTGTCCATCTTTACCTTCTCTCCAGGTTTTGATACTATTGAGCGCTGTGCAGACCACACAATATTAACGAGATTAAATTTGGCTCAGGCGTTCTCCCCAGACTTTCCTGATCATTGACTCTTCTTCAACATGGCACCGTGTACTGCCTGCATCCACTGTTTCCACTTTTTCTTCCTCTTCTGAGAGTTTCTGTCTGTGGGTGGGTAATCAGGGCGATGGGGGGGCATTTAATACAATATGTTTAATACGGTGTGGCATAATCTGCAGATTCTAATGTTAGGGTATGTCATATGGGCGTTATGACTGCATACGAATACTCAATTCCAGAAATAAAGACGCTTATATTGGACATTTTCATGGCAAAAGCTGGAGGTAATTCCAAATAACATCTTCACCTTACTCCTTTAGTTTTGTCTGTGGGATGGGGTCATGCCATTTGTCAAATGGGATCCATTTGGGGTAGTATGGCGGAGCAGCTCTGTGGAGTTCTTCCAGTGCGTAATCTCATCTTTTGCTGGAATATGCTAGAACATTAGTACTAATTGTATGTTGCCCAAAAATGTTTTCACAACTCTTACTTCTAGCACATCACAGAACATCTAAAAGCACTGGAGCCTGAAGAATGACCAGTATATTTCAACTTTCAAACTTCAGTGCAGTCTATCCACCTGTTGGTCCAGCTTTTAGGAGTAGTTGCGACCTGATGGAAGTCACTCAGAAATCTTGCGCTGTCTTCAGCTCTCTGATGTTCTCCTTGGAAGTGTCTGGAAATGAAGGCTGTTTGAACACAGAGTCCAAGATATTTCCAGAGTCTGCACATTTCTGAACAGACCAATTAGCTGTCAACCACTTTGACTGACTGTATGTGCTGTCGCCTCTTAGTGCTGTGAGTGGTCTCATTTGCAGCGGTGCAACGTACCTGCCAAACTGGAAAAATTGCATATATGGCGACATAATAGGGGTTGACTCTGAAGTTTTTATCCATGGCAAGTGAAAGCAATGACAGATACAGGCGGAGAGACCGCATAGTTTCTTGGAAGGCTCTTCAAGATAGTGAACCTGGAAGTAACCTAATGCTTAGCTGGAAGTCACCAGTCACTTACTGAAGCGTACAAAACAGGCAAATCCAAGTGCATTGAGCATGTTGGTGTGCTGCAAAACATGTTGGCAGAGTGCATATTTATTGCCACTCTTACAGCTGCATGACAAGACGTAGGTGACTGTAGCCAGGAGGGCCAAGGTGATAATCTCGATAGGCAAGCCATAGGCTAGAATCCGTTGTTTTTTTAATAACGGCTTAAAATCTTTAGTTGTCTGGATTTCCCAACGTTGTATTTAATATTTATTTAGCAGTTTGAACACTCATCTTGTTGACTTTCTGAATTTTTGCTTTTTTTTCCCTTTTTTTTTAGAATTACCAAGTGTCTTTTTTGCTTATCTGAAAGGACTATTCAGAATAAGTCTCAGCTAATGTTTTAAAGATTTTTCTCGGATATATATGTATATCTCTAATTTGATGAAGCATGGAGATGATGTCTGGAAGGCAAATATTCATTACTCTGACTCTAATCCTCAACAAAGGACTATTACAATTCAATATTAAAAAAAAAGGCAAACAAAACCTTAAAAAATGCATTCCAAAACAATATAAACTTTATTTAAAGTGAAATTTATGGTATGGCTTTGCAGTGTGTATTTTAGTTTAATGTAATTAAGGACCTTGGTATGGTTTTGTTTCAAGATGCTTCTTTTCTAATGGTGGGGACTGTAATTGGGGAGCTTTCTGCCTGCAGCAGCAGGCAGGATCCAGACGGCAGGCTTTTTGTGCCTGTGTCTGGAGGATATCTCAGACCTCCTGAGGGAATGTTCTCTTTTTGGTGTTATTAGATGTGGACCAGGGTTTTTTGTCTGTTCCTCTTGAGACTGTAATCTTCTCCATCTATCACTTAATCATGTTTCTCACCAGACCATTCTTTATCATAGCAGATGCTGTCCTTCTCCTCGTTCCTTCTGCTTGCTACCTGCCTATTTCTTCTTCATTGCTGATTTATAGGCTTATTTTTTTTCCAAATATAGCTACCTTTTTTTTTTGTCTTCTCTACCATGCTTCTCTGGTTTTGACATGCAGAAATCTTGCTTCACGTTTGCAAACTTTTGCTTCTGTTGACATTAGTCCCAGTCTTGCATTTTCCCTTCCCAGGACTTCACCTGCCAGGGCTATTTCTTTGACCCATAATAGTCCTGTGCCATCAACCCTAGCCTTGCATCTATCCCTCCTCTCTTCTCCATTGCTGCTGTTGTCAGTTTTAGTGGAAGTTTGAGCTTTTTGCAAGCAGAAGTTGCAGGTTAAGGCAGCTGTTGATGAGCTGTTGTTATTATCAGGATTTACCTCCACTATTCTCCTCTTTGTGTATTGTACACAGAAAAACAACATGCTGGGAAGGAGGCAAGAAAATATAAAGAAGTTGCGGGTTTCTGATGATGAGAACTAAGTGACATATTTTAGCATAAGCATGGTATATTTACACCTTAAAGGAATTGGCTGGACTAGCAAAAATAGTCCTTTAACCATTTTAAGTGACTGGACTATCCTGAGTAATGGGTGATATGGCTGACATAAAACTGTTACAGAGCAACTCGTAATCTCTGGATTTTGGGGATACTTTCCGCATTTTAAGTATCTATGAGAAGTTCTTTTACATTTTTTTCTGTAGCCTACTTTTCTTATACTTTTGTGGTATCGGAAGAAAACAGTAAGTGAATAAAGTGGAATAAACTGGCATGGCAATATTTAAAGGGAAAGTGAACCTGAACCAAGACTCTGTCAGTCGTTGTATACCAGCCAAACTAGAACAAACTTTGCATTGCCTGAATTAAGAGGAAATAAATTCCCTTTATCTGTATTTACTCTGCTACAATTGTCTAACAGCCTATATTCATTATGTTGGGGAGTGTTACTGAAGCTAAACTTTTTCCATTGCAGCTCCAGTCCTTCCAAGCGAAGCTTCACACATTTGCTCCAATTGTTGTTTTTTTTTTTCCCTTTTAACGTATTAGGTGGTCATAATTTCTTATTTTTGATTCCTGTGGGTGTGTTTAAATGATTGTGTTCCAGTTTACTAGCATAGAGTTTGGACTACAAAGCCTCTGTTTAGAGAAACAAAATAAGAATGTATTTTCTTGTCCCTCTTCTTTAAATTCTTTCTTCTTGGTGCATTCCCTAGGTACAACCTTTGAATTTAATTAACTAGGAAAAGGGACTTCTTATGAAAAACTTTCTTACATTAAGGAGAATTAAATGGAACATTTATAGCTCATTGTACATTCTGCAGTACAATTATATAACAATATGGCTGGTAGATAAAATATTGGGAAAATATATGCAATAAGGGCCTGCTCTCTTTCATTTTGTATGTAATGTAACTGCTTGAAGAACAGATTTAAAATATTTAAAATTTCATGTCAGTAGCAATAACAATTTTAAATATACTGAAATACAGAATTAGAGACCCCCATTTTAGTTATTTTCTTCTATCCTCATCTGTTATGGCTGAATTAATATTTCCATTTGTAATACTATCACTAATTGTTAAAACGGGACATTACTTTGTTTACCCTCCGCTAATTTGTGTATATCAAAGTAGTGACATTATTTGCATTGTTTCTGGCAAGAAAAGCTCAGACTTGTGAAACCAATCTGCTTCCCTCGTAACCTCCTCCTCCTATACCAGCAGCACCCTTGACTTTGATTTTATGCATATTATTTTAATGTTAGAGTTTTCTGAAGCTGTATTTTAAATCAGTTGTTCTTAAAAAGGCTATGTGTTTTCTGAAACCTGTATTACAGTCATGAAAATAAGTTGCAAATTTGTAAAAAGTCATGTACTTGGAGCACTGTATGCTCTATTATTAGTCTCTTGGAGTTAATAAGTGGGAATTGGGACTTGTAACCTCTGTCTCCAGATCCGCCAGTGATTCATCCTGTGGCTGCCGACAAATCATGTGGAAAGAGGCCTGAGGTGCTTCCTTTCCACAGAGCTGCAATTCTTTGATGGAGGGAAAATCCTGCTGCACAAGTATGTGTGCAGAAGTACATTTTCTACGAAACCTGAAGAAAAGTATTTGTTAAAAATAAACAAGTAAAATACAATCAATTTTCTTCCTTCATTTCTTTTCGGCTCATAGTCTTTCTACTCTCTGCCTTTTCTCCCACTTCATACACAGTGAACTTTGCTATCCTCACTTGGTAAAAATGTTTTTCTCCTTCCTTCTTAATTTTTTACTGGTTTGGGTTTTTGTCTTCTCTCCTGACTATATTTTTTTCCCTTCAACGTTTGCTTTTTCTTTCTGCTCTTCTTGGGTATAAAGTCTTTGGGTACAATGCTTACTGACTTCAGTGGTGGACAAAAAATTTAAGTGTTCTTGGCAATTTTAATACATTTTCAGATGAGTTGGCATTCCATAACAATTTTATGAGACTGTAAAGTCATGATAAATTAACTGGCTGTCTTAAGGGACTAATTGAGTCTTGTGACTTCTCTGAGGAAGATTGCCATGTTTAATGTCTTTCCTACTATCTTTATACTAAACCGGAGTAGCAAAATTAATAACTTTCTAAAAGGGAAATGAGAGGAAAATAAAAAAATACTTTTAGATCTGAACTGAAAAAATAGATTGGGTGAAGTGCTGAAGATAGCAAGAATGCTTCAATGAGCAGAAGCTCTTCTGGAAAAAGTCTCACAATGGTTCTGGTGTGATTAAACATCCCCTTGTAGCAGGGGTGTTGAAGGAAAAGGGCGTTGTTGGTTAGTGAACGAAACAAGACACACAGAGGGTCAAGATAGGCTGGAAAAGGCTGAATAAGATTATTGAAAGAAGGTCAGTTTTTTGTTTCATTCTAAAAGCTGAAAGAACCCATTTTGTTTAAGTAATGGGTTAATGTGCCTTTTATGTGCAGCAGAAAAAGAAGCTTTTGTGGAGTCCTTAAAAAGTTTTGCTAGTCAAGGCAAGATGAAATGAAATTAGGGCTGAGAGTCAAGGAGATGTTTTGGTTTGCATTGGTTTGAGTGTATAATTTACACCTCAGTGAACAAGCTCACTTGTAAAGATCTTTTATATGGCATTCCTAGTCACACCTACTTTAACGTTATTTGTGGGTGCAGATGTTGCCAGGACAGTCCAGGATGTAGATGTTATAACCCTGATGGTTACAACATTATCTTTTCTGTCCAGTTCAACCAAGCACATACTGCTGTAAGAAACAGATTATTCATGGAGCTATGACGCCAGGTCGCAGGTCCTTTATACCGAGCATGCTGTATTAATGGTTTATGCCTATTCTTTATTTAAAAATAGCTAGTCATCAGGGATGAGTAGTTTTTACACACTCTTCCTCTAGATGGAACCACTCTGCTGCTTCACTTTGCTGAAATACTATTTGTTTAACAGCTGAAGAAACCGCTGCAGTATGTACTTGGAATCCTGCATCTCTGTTCAAGTGCGTGCACGTGTCTAGGAGCAAGGAGCATGCTGTGGGGCATTGAAAGCATGATGCGAAAGAAGGAATGCTTTTGGGCTCGGTGTTGCTTCTGGAAATAAATAATTTGAAGGTAGTGTTAGCAAACTTTGATCTGTTATAGAGCAGTGAAAATTCTTATCTTCAAGGGAATAGTGACCTATTTATTCTACATCTGGTGAAATGCAGTCAGATGCTTCATCTTGTCCCTCGTCTCTGCAAAGTCCATTTCAGAGTTTATAACCAGACTGTTAGCAATAACACTCACCATCTTCACATTTTATAATCTTTTCTGTTTATGGGTTTGCGCACAGAACTTGGTCTACTATACCAGGCATTGATACCTCTGTTTCCAGTAGAAACATCTTGCTTCATTTATTGCTTCTCTATTTCCATTTTTTCCAGAAACTATCCCAGTTAAAATAGCTTTCTTTTTCTTTACTAATGCTTTTCCCATATTTCGTGATTATGTGGGGTTTTTTTCAGTAAGTTGTGTATACAACTTTTTCAAGGTTTCTCTGTTTTTACCTGACTTGGAAATAAGTGGGTCCTTTAACTCTTATCTTCCCGGTTTTAAATGTGAGCTAAATGTATTACATAATATACTCTTCATGTTGTTTTTATTTAATTTATCTGGGAGCTACAGATTTTACTGAAACTGGATATTTTACTATTTCTAAGAGCAACATTTATGTGCAAGACTTGGCCCACTGCAGGTCATGTAAAAGATTCAGAAGATAAGCTAGTTCTATTAATTATCTGCTTAAACAGAATCAAACATAGTGAAAGGTTGTCCAAAAGAGAAAGAAGAAAAAATGGTGTGGTACAGCCAATCTCGTGGGTTTTATATTTATTTACTCGTGCCGGTTTTGTGTAGGACCGCGCTATTTCAGCACACTTTCAGTATTCTGGGATGAGAAAGTAAAATGTGCCAGTTATTCACAACTCAGGAGGGTAAAGTCTCCTGCCCAAGGCAAGCAAATTAGATGAATTTAAGGCCTGTTTGAGGGAATTGTAATGGACTGTTGCTTGCCAAGACTAGATCCAGACTCCTGCAAGCTGGAGAAGGTGCAACCAGGACCTGAAAATACATGTTTTCAGCCACCAAGCCGGGTTCAGTTTCAGCTTGTTGGGGCAGGACATCTGTCCCAGCCCAGCAGCATGGACCTTGGTGGTACTGAGAAGAGTATAGAATAGAATCATAGAATCGTTTTGGGTGGAAGAGGCCTTTAAGATCATCAAGTCCAACCATTAACCTATCACTGCCAAGTCCACCGCTAAACCATGTCCCTAAGTGCCACATCTACCCCTCTTTTAAATACCTTCAGGGATGGTGACTCAACCACTGCCCTGGGCATCCTGTTCTAATGCTTGACAACCCTTTCAGTGAAGAAATTTCTCCTAATATCCAATACAAACCTTCCGTGGCGCAACTTGAGTCTGTTTCCTCTCGTCCTATTGCTTGTTACTTGAGGGAAGAGACCGACCCCCACCTCACTACAACCTCCTTTCAGGTAGTCATAGAGATTTAGGAACCTGTGGGCCCCTGCTGCGCTAGGTGAACCCGTCTCCAAACACACGTTGCTCTAAAGTCTTGGAGAACAATGTGAATATCGGGGTTCACACATTTTGTCGAAGTGAATTTTCGAGGCTGCTGGTGGCTGCACTTTGCTGTGAAGGAGAACAGAGGAGAGGCCCCATGGGAGGCTATTGCCACTGTGGTCGCTGCCTGCCTCCTGCCTGCCCGAGGCTGTGGCCTGGCAGCCCCGAGGTGGGAAACGGCCTTCCCTGTGCAGGAGGAGGAGACGGGAGTGATGCCACCTCTTCACCAGCCTAAATTTAAGATATATTGCAGCCCCGGTGTTACATGTTGTGGACCATGTGGAAATAGAGATGTTCGTGTTAGGTTATGGGCTTTATAAGACTCTCTCCCATTTTTTTTCTTCACATAAACCCTTTTGGTTTGCAGAGGTGGTCTGTCCCACTGGCTCTTCTCTTAGCTCAGGGGACCGCTCTCTGACACCACTCACAAGCCTGCACTCCTGTTAAAAGGCACCATAAATTTCTGGACATCGTTCTGTCAAGTGCTGGTCCCCATCTCTTTCATCTGTCAGTGCCCGAGCTGTGCTCCTGAGCTTGCTCTGCTGCTGCAGCATTTAATTTGGTGCATGAAAGATGATGTAATTTGTGGCCTTTTTCCAGTACAATACTTTTGATTATATTGGATTGTGTTGGGCAGCCCAGGAGGATAATCTCTGTATGTAATACATAAATATTACCTGGACAAGCTGAACTTTTATTTAATTACCTTTTCTTTGTCCCCAATTTCTGCCTGTTCTCCTCAGTGCCTCTGTTGACTTTAACTGCAAAGGTACTATAAGCCAGAGCCAGGTGTTTTCCCTTGATCTGTCCTGGACTGGCTGCTCAGACCACACTTGCTGTCTTCCCTGCACGTAGACGCGAAAACATGAGAAGCACAGATACAGCCCCATCATCTCATCCTGTTTATAGCAAATATAAATAAGCATGAGAAAGCTGAGATCAAAAAAGGCTGTACAAGCCAGTATCTCCCTTGATGCACAGTCTTCAAGATGGCAAATATTGTCATCTTTGTTTTTAAGAGCATGTTTCCGAGCATTTTTGTTTTGAAATCCTTGCTTCACAGTATGTTGCTTGTCCCTGAGGAACGGTGTGACAGGGTAGAACAGATTCTGATTTGTACTGGCTTTTCACTGATGATTTCATTGATTAAAGTACGACATTGTGTGAGTTTACAATGAAACTGTCTCTCTGAAAGGCTTGCACAGTTCTAGCAGTGATTTTGAATATTACTGCTCTAAACTTCAGTGCTCATTTTTAGCAAGTGGAGCTTGAGATGCTTGCTGATGTTGTCTAATAACAACAGAGAAGAAAATCCAACCAGTGGTAGGAAGGCTGAATTCGCCTACACTGTATCTGATACCAAAAAAACCAAACCAAAACAATTGAATATTCAATAAATTCAGCATCCTGTCCTTTTCAAACATTCAATGTGTAACTGAAGGTTTTATAATCTCTGGTATTTCTGTAGTCTAGGGTATTTGGCTTTTCAATCAATGCAAGAGATGGCCACAGGAAAACAGTATCATCTGATGGTGTATTTAATTAGTGTTAGAAGTAAAGAAAAAGTTAAAATAAATTTTTGTTTCCCCAAGCACCTTTATACTTTTTCATTACTTTGCTTATGTGTGTACAATGTTCCTGTTGTTTTGTTATATAAAATACTTCAAATAAGTCATCGTAGCTTCTTTTTGTGTGTGCGTTCTGAAGGAATTGTTGGAGTAGTCGTGAGACAAAGAACAGAAAAATAAAAAAGAAAATATTCAAGTCGTTATGTCAGTAAGTTGTAGTAAAACATATTGCCCAGCTATTCAAATAAATAGATGCAATGAAAAGCATTTATTTAAAGTAAATATATTTGGATGAGAGGTGCATACAAAAGGGTTGGGGCAGTAGGTTTTATAGTGTACTCACTGTACTTTTGATTTCCTTATATAAGAATTACACAAAATTTATCAGGCATGTAGAAAAAATGAATAGTTTTGCAAAAAGTCATACATCACAGAATTCCTATTGCTCACCAAGGCTTGAGAAATTTTATCATAATATTCTTAGAATTAATATATTACTTCAGTGACTGATACCTTTCTGAACATGCAGTACATTTCCTTCTTTCACGGAAAGGCTTGATTTGGGTTTGCCATTGATTATTGATTGATGCTTTTGATTATTTTTCTTTGTGATTTCAGATACAATTTAGTACGTGACACTCACCACGTATTAAATCGCAGTTCTTTGCGTATTTTTAGTACTTCAATTATTACTTATATGCAATGAACCGAAATACCACTGAAATATTACATTTACATACTCTTTGAGCTTTCCTTTGCCGTGAGCATATCATTAATTTTCTACTTATAAATATCCAATGTGAACTTTTCAGTAACCTCTAAAGCATCACGCAAAAGCTTGTAAAAATCATAGATATTTTCTGGTTTCCATTTCTTTTGGTGAACATCTTTTTTTTACACTTTTCTGCATTATTATGAAACCTTTATGTTTGTTCATTGTACTGCTGAACAGGATAAATACAGAAATAAGTTTGTTGTCCTACCTACCTTAGAAACTAACTATTGGAAATTGATACTGCACTTTATTACTATCCATTTAATTTATTGCTGTTCTGAGAAACATTATCCCTGAGTCAGCTGAAGTATCTCAGATAATACATTTTGAAAATATGAATGATGATTATAACCTTATGACAACTGCTGAAGAATTAATTTTAAATCAAACTTGGAGTTATCTTGGTTTTGGTTGATTTCACAGCTTTGTAGTTAGGGGGATTCTGTCTCTTTGTAAATCCATCCCATTTTCTTCCCTGCCTGCTGGGCTACGCTGGCATGGTGGCAGCCTTCTCACCTTGCTACCCTGCTCCTTTCATCCCCTACGCATCACCTCGGAAATTGTGCAACTCGGAGGTTTTCTACAACTGTGGTCTCCATTCCAGAAGCAGCACTTCAGAATTAAGTTAGAGTAAATAAGCTGATCCTTTGAGAAATACTAGTTACAAGTGTGATTTGGAATAGTCTGTAAGGATCTGCTTAGGGTGAGTTGTCAGTCCGCCACTGTCCCGCATTCGGCTGTCTGAATGGGGCGGTGGCAGCACTGGTGGCTGGGGCTGACGGGAGGGACAGGGAGGCTGGGAGCTGGAGGAGGATGGAGGGGAGCGTGGGAGCAGGGCCGTGCAGTTGCAAGTCATTTGGTAGCAGGGGGGAGATGACCAGCAAGATATGAAGCTGATGGGGACAGCAGGAGGAGGGACCAGTGTCTGAGCTGCAGTATCTTTCCAGTATCAGTGAGCAGAAGACAGTGTGCCTTACCCTTTTTGAGGGCCTGGCCTATGTAAAGAATAACAATTATGTTTTGGCAGCCCATGTCATGGGTTCCTGTGCTATGTGTACGAAGGCTTTTCTTTAATGATCTTCATTAAGCAGTTCAGTCTTCTATAATGTTCATCTAATTGCTTCACAAACTTTAATGAGCAAATTTGCAACATTTCTTCTCCAGGTTATGTTGTTATTTCTGTTTTATATCTGGAGAGCAGACACATTAATTTCAGTGTCTGCTTATTTTGAGGAGCCAAATTGTAATGACTCTTGCAACCTGCATCTGTTTCAGCCACAGCTGTGAACCGAGGACAGTTGCGGGCAGTAGCGTGAAGCTTGTTGCAATCAAAATCATTCCATACATTCATATGGTTTCTGGTGGTGATGGTGCTGGGACTTTTATTAAAACTTATAACAAATAAAAAAAGGAGAACCTCTGCATTACAAAGTGTTGAGATTAGGAAGTCAGTTACTTGAAAGCTGAAACGCCCTACAATTGTGTGTGTACACCATAATGCCGCATTTAAAGACTACAAACCACATTTTCTCTTTCCTAAGATCACAGCTATATTCATCACTGGATGGCTGATACTCAGAAAAAAAAATAAAAATTCAATTTTCTTGATGTGAGGCATCGCTTTGTTGCTGAAGTAGGAGCTCAGTAAGTGAATGTAGGACAGGAAAAGAGAGGACAGTTTTTATGGATAAGACGGAAATGGATTTGGTGCTTGTTTGGCTCTTGGCATGGCTGGACGTTTTGTTTAAGTCAGAGATTCAGATCATTCGCTAAGTGTCTTCTGTACCACCACTTGGAAATACCTGACTTAAAGCAACTCTGTCATCTCCATATTGAACTGATCAAAATTTATTTGGAGAACTGCTGAGTGTGCAATACAACAGAAGTCCACAAGTGTGCTCTAAATACAGAAAGTATTACAGAATGTTAAATTCTTGGAAGGATCAGACCAGAACTGTTTTAGACTAGAGTCCTCATTAACTAATGGACTCCTCTGGAATTCATATTCCACCTATCAAATGAGAATAACAATAGCACATTCCCCTAAAAGCATCTTCTGAAAATGTGCTCATTAAAGATGGGAAAAATATTGGATGTCGCAGTGACTCTGTAAGAAATGCAGCTTCAGAAAGGAGATGATGTATGATGAACATGTGCAGATTATGTCTGTCATTTTAGGTTTATTGTTCAGCATTGTTCATCTGATGAGAACCTTGTGTGTCCTCTGGATTTAGATTTGTATCCTCTGGAATTAAAGATTACACCAGAGGTGCTACATAAAACAGGGCTATCTAGACTTTCTAGTCTTGTTAGCATCTACATTTTCAACCTTTATTGTATTTTAATTCATTATTTTTCGCAGTAGGAACTTTTAGTGCATCCTGTTGGCACTAAATTAGCTGCTTTAAGTAAAATTCAGTATTTCTAAATCATTCTGTGTGAGAGAATAAATTTAGTTCATTTTACTTGAGCACATGTCTGGCAAGCCATCAGCAGCTGCTGCTCTAAAATTCTGTGAACTGAATTAATATTAAGAAGAAGGAGAAAACTCGAATGCCAGCTGGTTTCCAGCTTGTTTGTATGGGACCAAGTTTATGTTTATTAGCCAAGTATGTAGGGTCAGATCTGATCTAATCCATTCTACGCAGGTGACAGTATTGTAGGATAACTTTGTGTTACGTACTAATGTAACAAACTCTATATTTACATCTTCTAACTTTCAGAATGGAATAAAGTAATTAATTTCTCTGTGAAAGATTTTTTTTTGCTTTAACATATCTAGACACAGTATATTTGAAACAGAACTGTTTCTAAAGACTGCTTAACATCTCATTGGGAATGTTTCTTGTAGTTTTAAGTGTTTCACTGCAGAAAGTTGCCACGCTGCTGCAGGGATGTCTGTCCAGTCATATACCTTTTGTTTCACCTGTCCAAATACTGGAATTTGAACCTCGGAGCACTTATTGGAGGCAATCAATCATCCACAGATTTATTTGAGCCCAAATTATTCAAAAATTGAGTATAGCTTTGCAGATAGAGTTCTTCCGGAGGATGCTATTGCCCTAGTCCTGTGGGAGGTGGACGAGAGCTTGGTACATGGTATGTGCCGCAAAGGGCATCCTGACCATATGTACGTATGGACCGCATATGTCCGCACTACGTACTGGGATTTTCAGAAAAGTTTTTCTGGCTTTCTGCTGTGCTGCGGTGACTTGTGTTTGTAAGTTGGCATCTAAATGGACTCACTAACTCAGATGGTTTCATTGGGGGTACACGTATGATACATTAAAACTGTAGAAACTGTGAAAATTCCCCTGGGAAGTAGAAATTTATGCCTTTGTAAGTGCATGAATGTATATCTTCATGGTGTTTCTGTCTGCAAGCATGCAACGCGCAGGTGCTTACCTTTAGCATTCTCAGAAACCCAGAAATTCTGACCTTTTAATTTATTTGCAGGTAATTTTATTAAGTAGAACTGAGATTACTGCAGCCGCAGCCTCATTTATGCTACATAGCCTATTTAAGTTAATGTTTCTTTTGGTTTATGTATACTGATTTGTGCTATTTCTTCCCCTTCCCGGGACTAAAATGGGGTTTGTACTCTTCAGGGCCCCCCCTTCTCAGGAATCGGCTGTAGGCAGACTTTTCTCAGCCCAGTTCCTTTGTCAATTATATATTGACTGTAGTGCAGATTCAGCAAAGATTGCAAAAACCACAGGTTCAAGTCTGTTGAGGGTTCTTCAGGTTGCTCCTGCTGACATCAACTTACTAGTTCCACTCCATTGGAATTGGGGGAATTACAGAGAATAGCAATATAATAATGAAACAAGTGTTGACTGTTTAATATATCTGCTTGATTCTCAATCTGTTGAAAGCAAATTAGCTTCTCAAGTCATTTTTCTAACTAGTCGCAGAATGGCATTGAAATCTCCTTTGCATTTATTTCTGTCATTTTCATCTGTTTTGTTCCTTCCAGAATTCACTTTTACTTTATTACTTACACATTTTTTATCATTTTATGGTCAAAGTCAAAGAGAGGGAGATAATAAATTGATATCAAAGCATGCAGGAATTCTGGTGTGATATTTGTCTGTTACATATGTATCAATAAATATGCATGCATAGTATAAATATTGTATGTAAGAGATATTTTGTCAGTATAGAAGAAGATTGTTAGTGGCAGTTGCCTACTGCTAACAAAAGCCTATATGAGATGAAACAATGTATTCAATGTATATCAGAGATCTATTCCAGTGATATTAAGAGAAAGTACAGGGATTTATAGCAGACGGATATTCATAAGGTATGCACTCTATTGTCTTTGGTGATGAGCATATTTTAGATTAGAAATGTTTCAATAGAAACGAATGGATAAAAATACCATAGTCTTCATTGGTATTGAAGTCGAATCCCGTACATTTAAGTATATCTCTCTAGCAGGAACAAAAGCATGACCTGAAAAGCTTTTCCTGATTATGTGTCACTGATGAATGGAAGGCAGCTCCAATCAGTATGCAGCGCTAAAGTGTTCAAGAGTGGCTTGTAGTTTGGCTCCAGACAATTTTAACTCACAGGCTTTGTTCTGTGGCATTTGATGCTTTGAAAAGTATTGCTTGTGCATTGCCATCTGTGGCTTGTGCATTATTTTTTTTCTTTTCCTTTTTTGAAGGGGGAGGCCTTTATTTGGCTGTCTTAATTACATTGCTAACTCAGAGATTTTTTTCTCTTTCTGCCTTCCAGGTGTCGGTTTTTACATTTTTTCTTTCTTTCTCAAGGCAAGGAATATATATCTTTTCTGTATGAAAAGACAAAACATTATCACTCCAAATTATTTCTGCAATTAGGACTGAACCAGAGGTGTTTCCTCTGACTTACTTCAGTCAGCACTTGACATGTCAGATATTTGAATGAACCTTCTCCTGGTGTTGCAACAGCTTGTCCAGACAGAGGAAAATCATTGTATGGGAACTGCATAAATCCCGAGCTTCTGTTTGCCTTTGTGCATCTGTTAACCTGTTATCATGAGTGACTGGTTAACGGCTTGCTGGCAAGTGATTCTGTGGGCAGCATGAACAAAGGGATTAACAGTTATCTGTGATACATGATTCATGTAAAGACGAATCCAAGAAGAATGTGCCTCTCTGTTGAAAATCCATGCCAGAGTTGTTCTGAGATTGAGTAAAGTGATTCCATATGCCATATGAGAGGACAGTTATAAGATTTTGGAGAGTCTCTGTAACCCAGAAGTGCTGCATAGTTTAGCAAGATAGATGCAGGTGTGCATACGCCTGTATATGAATCTTCAAATTTTCCTACCTGGTTGGGTTACGTAATTAATAGAAAGAAGGACGTACATGACCTTGTATTTTGACATTGATCTTTGTAGTTTTCACTGAAACTTTCAAAATAGACGTATTTCAGAATTGGTCTCCTTGCTTAAAGGGTGATGTGAACAGTACTAGTGCAATTTAGGGATACAAATACATATCCCACTTTGAGTTTCATTGCAGGAAGAAAGTTCAAACCCACTGTTTTCTAACATTGTCCTCCCTGGGATGTGTATTGACCTGTGATCTATACAACTCCAGTCCTGATGTAAGGCTGCCAACATACAGGAGTACAGTGTTTCAAAATTTTGTTCTGCACTATCCAAAGTATTTTATATCTCAATAGTTTTGAAAAAGCTAGAAACTTTTTTTTTTTCAAATATGGACAACATTTAATAGTTGCATTTTTGTGATTTTTTTTTTTTTGGAAGTGAGTTATAGTTTCCTTAACTCTAGGATTTCTGTCTACTGGATTATATTTGAAAATCTACAGTAAAATAGTTTCTCTTAAGTGGAAAACCTACTGTTAAACTATCCAGTAATTCATACTGTCTCAAATAGATGATTCTACTTCATCAGCTTCTAGAGTTTATCGGCTGCTGATTTCCTAGATGCAAATCAAGGTCTACAGATTCTTCTAAAGATGCCGATGAGCCGGTGATGGATAGTGCTTCAGCTCCGTGAGACTGACTGGACTTAGTAAAAGTAGGGGGATCTATTAAAAAGCTATGAGCATACAAGCCTTCATTCTAGCATGTGCAAAGCAGAGTGTACCAAACTTGTTCTAG
This sequence comes from Charadrius vociferus, assembly GCF_000708025.1. Taxonomy (NCBI): domain Eukaryota; kingdom Metazoa; phylum Chordata; class Aves; order Charadriiformes; family Charadriidae; genus Charadrius; species Charadrius vociferus. Next base: position 1,209,242 of record NW_009648894.1, read on the forward strand.
TTAGTGGACTACAAATCTGCAGAAGACTGTAATTATTTTGAATTGGGTGGTTATTTCCACTGGAAAATACAGGTATTTTGCTTTTCTGTCTGTCCCAATCAGGGTAAACGGTTTCTAGAGTTTCTTTTAACAAAATAAAAAGTTTATGCTGTCATCTTGGAAAAGACCTTAATATTGCTTTAATACCCGCAAACAAATTACAGACCATCCACAAATTGAATTTGTGGAATCACAAACTCATTGCATTTATACAAATACATTAAACAATGAGTGTAAAGTGACAGATGATGCTTGGAGCATAATCTAGGTCTGTATCATGAGTAGATAATAATATTAAGTTATTATTTAGGAAGTCCTAGAAAAATGGTATGTTGTAACGCGTAATGCATCTGTGTGTCACATTCACGGTCAGCTGGGCTTAACTGAATTTTCTACATTTTTTACTGGTTTTTGTCATCTCGCCCCCTTACTTGTTTTGTTCCAGCAGTCTCCTGTTGTATTTTAATTTTTGTTTTCTTCTTTTCAAGATTCAATGCCACAGTTTTATGATGGCACTACGATTTTATAATACGCCCTACCTTTTTACTTGATACCTCGTATTTATATTTAAATAAATTAATATATATATATTTGAATATGGTTCAGGCAGGTCACTCTCTCATACATTTAATTATAGGCTTTGGAAAAAGCACATTTGAATTAGATTGTGAGTTTCACAGATACCAGCAGTAGGATTTGCAGGTGTTGCCCTGGGGAAGGATGATGCTTCTCACACTTGCGGTGCTCAGAGGCCACGCAGTTACGCTTGTACTGGATCCATATGTGAGCAACAGCAATCAGGTACACAGAACGCTTTAGGTACATAATACTACTCTCTGATATACCATGCTTTATGGTGAATCCGCAAGACTCCAGCAAACTCTTCCATCTGGAAATGTCTTGAAACATCCCCCTGCAAATTCACGCAGCTATTAGAAACAGGATCCCTCTTCCCTTTTCTTTTTTTAAAGACAGCGCAGCCTGGCTTCTTTTTACTGCACTGTTTCTCTTAAAAATGGACTGCTCCAAATGCTCTCATGCGGTGCGGTGAGGCATAAGTATTTTGCAAATGGTACTGGCCCGCGTGCTGAGTGAGGAGGCAGAGGTCCTCCTGTATAATCCGATTTCAATCAACTCACTCTAATCACTACTGATAGTTGCAAAATTTAGCCTGGATCTGCTCTGGTAATCTAGATTGACAGGAGGTAAAAGTAAGGGGACAGAAGGGCAGAGGAACAAAGAGAAACGAGCAGGGAGAGTGATTCTCTGCTTTTGCTTCCCCTTCTCGGCTGCGCGTCTGTGCGGGCGGCTGCGCGCAGCGTCGCGGCGAGGTGCCGGGACAACAGGTGCCCTCTGCGGGGCTGGAGTGGCAGGGGGCCCCCAGGACATCCCCGCGTGCATTATTTATTGACATTGAGATCCTAATTCTCTTTATTACTCGGAAGGACCCGGGGTCGTGAAATATTCAGGCATAGCAGCAGTTAACCGGTGCAGCCAGCAGCTGGGCATCTCTGTCACATCCTCTGAGGGCGAGCGGCTTCCAGTGTTGGGCTTCATTCTCCTGCAGGCTCAGAGCTTGGGTGGAAGCTCGGTGGGTAACCGGGCACTGCGCTTTGCTGGTGGAAGGGTGAAGGGTCTGTGAGAGTGGGTCCTTTTGACTTTTGGTTTTAACTTTTCCAAGAGAAGAGCCAACTTTGGATTTCATGGCTATACAGAAATACAGCCAGGTGCTGCTGAAAGCAGGTGTTTCGCAAAGATTTGTCCCTCTTTGACTGGATGGTACATCGGGAAGAAAGATGACTTTTTTTATCGTTACCTGACCACATGCTCAGTGTGCCTGTGTCAGCCAGGCTAAGGGACTCTACTCCCTGGGGTAACAGAGGCACCTGGACTACCCCTCCATCTGACTTTCCATGCTGGTGGGGCTGTTGTTGGTCATCTCAGCCTTGCATGTTGCCATGCTAAAAACACCCAAGGCTAAAAATGTGTCCTGGGTAAGTACAAAAGGATAAATGAAGTTTCTATAAATATGTGGTTTTTCAGATATATATGAATATGCTTGTCTCTCTATATATGTAGAAGTATAAACTTAAATAGACTGAGGTGTAAGGTAGATTAAAAATTATAATATATCAAATAAAATATCATAATTCTTTAAATTATTCCTAAGAATTAAGAAAAAAATAAAGTATGATAATTGGAACACCGGTATTTTGAAGGAACTATATTTGCAAATTTTAAAATTATAGGCTGTCAACTTGTTTTTGATACGTATTTTTCATCTATGCGAGTAAAGGTTTTGTGCTACCTACTTTTAAATCAATTGCAAAATTAGTGTGCCTTTCAGGGTACAGGATCAAGGCCTTAAGAGCAAGGTTTAAAGATTTGTAGGGGATTTATGATTTTAATTATATTTTCATTTCTATTTTTGCGTATTTCAGTGATTTGTGGCTGTAGGTATTCTTATGTGTAGTATGATCCATATCTTTAAACATTATTAAAAAAATCCCAGGACTTGTTTCAGTATCTTGTAATAATTTGTAATACACAGTGGGATGAAGGAGTCTTTTCTGTTGACTTTCTTCATTTTTACTATGAAAATACATTGTTATTTTGTCCTTAGATATTATTTCTGCATCAGAAACTAGGATTCCCTGTTGGGGAATAAAGTAAGCCATGAAATATAATTCCAGAATAAGTAAGAGTGTCCTTTCCTAACCCCCATCATGTATGATGATACAACGCTGCCGGCACACAGCCTGCTCTACCGAACAAGCAGAATATCATCATCAGACCCCGGTTCCATGCAGAAACATGGACATGCTGGCAACTGCTCAGTAGACGGCTTTAGGGCTTCCTCAGTGACCTCACTGAGTCCCAGATCTTGCCCCGGCTTTGTCACCCATAACCGCATTACCTTGTCTGCGGTGCTGGGGTTGTTCAGGAGTAAAGGACAGCACTGCCAGACATGAGTGTACCGATACCTTCCCTTCCCTGCGGCTCCTCACTGATTAATAGCTATGAAAATGTTTTAATTTCAGATTACTGAGAAATTTACGTGTGTTCATGAAGCAGGCTATGGTTGTATAGAAGCATAGTAGATAGGTAGATGTTTGTATCCCCCAACTTGTACTGAAGGATAAACTGCTCACATACAGAGTGTGTCCTCCTGGAGGTTGAAACCTCATACGTTTGCAGCTGTGATTGTCTCCAGGTTTAGGTACTTAAAATACCTATTTCTGGTGATTATGTTGGAGAACACCGAGATACTTACTCTTACCCATAGTTTTGCACTACGGAATAATCACCAAGAATAAAATAAATAAGACCTCTCACTCCCTCCATACTTTCACTACCAGTTTGCGTACAAAAGGAAAGAGATATATGCTGTCACGAAAACAGTAAATTTTGTAATCATTTCAACTGAATGATTGATACAGAGTTTGTGTATGATGGCATAGCTCTATATTGTAAACATTAGTGACCTTTAATTGTTTCACTGACGCCATAGTTATACATGTGAAATGTATAAACTCTAAAGTGATTTGAAAAATCTAGTGGAAAAATGGCAACTTACATGATTGCAGCTGGGTGCTATATAAAGAAATAGATGCAGCATCCAAACCACTGTAGCTTTTGGGATTATGTCTAGTTTATGTAACATTTTTGCCCTTCAAAAATAAATAAATAAACGCGCAAAAGTTATTTGCATGGATTTCTGGCTTAACTTTGAATTAAGTGTATTCTATTAGTAATTTATGGTTGTGACTGGATATCTGTTGGAGGCACAGAGAGCAAAAGGAAGAAATTCAGTTCTGTAAAAAGATGAAGATAGTTCTATGTAA
>NW_009648894.1:1213183-1231874 GCF_000708025.1 Charadrius vociferus
TTCATCCATTGTTGACAATGTAGTATAAAAGTTATTTACTACTAAGTGATGGAAGTGATAATTTCCTTAGTAAGTATAATTTTGTGACTAGTATTTCAAATGAAAAAACAATTAGAATAGTTATTGCACTGAGGATGTTTAAAACAAGTAATGAGAATCTTTCAGAAGATGATAGTGATCTTTGTTCGTGCTCTAATGTTTTGAAAACCTGAGATACCCTGCAGTGAAGTACAAGGGCACAGAATCAGATACCTGCTCAAAGTATCACTTGGTTTAAATCTCAACAAATGGAGATTATCTTCAACTCCCTGAAAATCTGGAAGTTTTACTTGACTGGTGATTTGGTCTTTACCTTTGTGCACCTTCAGTGAATATATGAGGGACCAAGGCTGAATCACAAGGGTTAGCGCAAGAAATTTTTTTTGGCTGTAATCCAGCAAAGCACTTCAACATCTCCTGAAATGTCATCTTATTTCTCACCTGCTTAAAACTTAAGCTTGCGGTCGGCCACTTTGCTGAATCAGCGTGTTTGCTGAACTTACGTTGTTCTGTAATTAAAAGTTGTCATTTGATCCTTGTCTTTAGCATACAAGTTCTTAAGGACACAAACTATGCTATGCTTGTGTATCTTTGTACAAAAGACTGCTGCCTGCAGAATTCGTGTTTGAGAGCTTCCAAGCACCTGCTTGGGTGCCTTCATCTGTGGAAAATAAAAACAACCAACCCAAAACCTGCTGCAGTGTTTAAAAGCTAGGGAGTTTCTGGGACTTTTGCCAACATTTTGCACCAGTGTCTGACAGACCCCTCAGTGCTGCAAGGATCCTCATCTCAGAAATGGCAAGGCTGAGAAATGAATTTCTGCTATCTTTGACGAGCTGAGGAATCAACAACTTCTTAGTGGGTTGTTTCTTCCCCAGAAGCTCTTCAGATAGCATTTGATGCATGACTTTGATACAGGCACCGGGGTTTCCAGAAATGTGAATTACAGCCTCGGTTTTATGCACATGGTCTTGAGGAAAGCTTTGGTCACTGCTGCACGTGCTGTGTGGCTTTTTAAGTGCAGTAAATAGCCTTGGAGGAACCATGGTTACTTTAGTTTTAAATTACGTAGAGAGTATTTTTACTTCTCTCTCTAACGGATGTTGATGGTGCCACATATGAATGTTTTTGAAAGTCACTGGGAAGAACTGCGGGTGACCTGGACATGATGACTGTAAAATCTGTTTGTCATCTAATGCTTTGGGTTTTTTTTGTATTTGATTTGCAAAATGCAGCCATTTAATTATCCCTGATGGAATCATTTTGTTAAATTGACTCCTATCGACATGCATTTTATTTTTTGTTGTCTATATAAGCATTTTTTTTGGTTGTTACTTTATGTTCATACAAGCAATCCTGTCCTTAAGCTCTGTGACAACTGTAGGTAGGACCTACACCTGTGAAAAAGCCAGTAGATTACAACAAATGCAGCAATGGGACATGGTGGATTTTTAAACTATGTTTTTGACCTGAGCAGCAGATCGTGATAAGAATTGAGCTTAAAGGAACTTTTAAATTTGAAGTACTGTAGGGTCTGCAAAACATTGTTCTATGCCTGTTAATGAAAGGTTTCTTCCCTATATTTTCTGTAAACTATTTGGCCAGTATCTTACACTGGTATATTACAGGAGTAAACACCTTTAAGTGCTCTGTGAAAGACATTTAATTTTGTACCTGATGTCACTTTCAAGGGCAGCATGATCTTACAGAGTTCCAGATAACAGCCTTTTTTTTTTTTTTTTTGTCCTATCCAAACATCCTCTGGCCTTTGGAGCCATGCAAGCCCTGCTGCAGGGCTGCAAACCTTGACTCCCTGCCAAGGCAACCTACCGAGCAGAAAGGTCATTGAGCCACAGATACCCAAAAATAAATTCTAGCTCTTTAGCTGAAAGCTGTGGAGCATCCTCCCATGCTCTACTGTCAGTAGTTGTAGATTGTGGCACCCGCTGCAAAAAAAGAGCAAAGTCTGTGTGCCACTTTGGTAGAGTAACGCTTCTTTCCTGAAAGACAGGCTTGGATGGGTAGGAAATGTGCTACATTGCTATTACTGTAAGTAGGATGTTTAAGAGTGCATACACAGTATGTTTCTGCTTTTATTAATATTTAAATTGAATTGTCATTGTTGGTATTTAAGAGATAAATCTTCTTGATTGCAAAGTATCCATTATCTCTGTGCTCTTACTTATTAACGCTCTTTGTCACACACCCAGTATCACTTAAATTCAAAGGAGTGGAATTTACAGAGGAGGAAGACTGACTTTTATGTAATTAACTAAATTACAATTCCTGGTGAATTCCCTGAGCTAATAAAAAGGACAGATATTTCTATCTCACTTTATTACTTAAGAAGTTACATGGTGGTACACATAGTGTTACAATGGTATAGAAAGAGATGGATTGAAGGAGAAATACCAGATGTAAATAGTCAAAAATGCTTTGTTCCAGCTCAGAATGTTTCAAGAGAGGAAGGGACGTCTGTGGAAAATGTAAAGAGTAGTTCAGTTGTATTGATTTGGAAACTCTTGGAATGCGGAGTAACTTGAAAAAATGGAGGATTAAGTGGTCAAAGAACAAGAAGGGGAGAAGATAAAATTATAAGGGAGAAAAGGGAGATAAAGACAAACTAGAGTTTTGAATCTTAAGAGATGTGATAGTATTAGAAAGGAAGGATTAAACAAATGGAGAAATACCAAGATGAGGGTGTGGCTACATTGAGTTCTATTTTTGTGTCTGCATTTGGGGTCAACTTGAAAACAGGATATTAAACAAGTAGTTTGAAGAACAGACAGTGGAAAAAGCTTGAAAATAATTGGAAAATTACCTGAGCATGGGTTTACCGTGAAACATGGAGGATAATAATAATACAAATGAAATTTGCTGTGTTCCTAACACAGAGGACAAAAGGTTTCCTTCAATGAGTTCTTTTTGCTTGAGGTTCTCAAGCTACATGGAGGAGGAAAGCTTGGAGAGAAGCACTTGCTACTTACAGGCATGCTGTTACTCTGGTTTGGATCAGAATTGATCCTGTGAAAAGACTGCAAAAGTGGCTGAAGTAAGGAAATATTAAAGATGGAAATGTCACCTATGTGTGGAACAACAATATAACTATTGCTCATTTCATAGGGCCATTTTAAGATGTTATTGAAAGGGGTAGGCAGGGATCTGATGGAAGGTCTAAGTAGAGAGGCAATTGATTACTCAACACTGGCTGGCACAGAGGACTTCATCCTTTGATAAATCACGGCTCTTGACATTTAAAGATCGACATAGCTGAAACAGCTGTAGATATTTTTGACTGAAACACACCATTATTGGGAAAAAAAAAAGAAGAAAAAGAAGAAAATTTCATTTGTTACATTGCTTGTGAAGTTGTGTTTCTTTTTGGTAAATCAATAGGGTGCTGGTTTGGGTCTGTCTTGGCCTGGCTAATGTGTGCTAATGTGATACTTGTTCTGTCAGACAATCATGGGCTGAAATGACATTGTCATTTGCTTGCTTTCTGGTTGTTATCAAGTCCTTCGTTTCTATTGGAGACAGCTCTTAGCATTCTTGGGTGACAGAGCAAGCTTCCTTGGCAAAGTTCTGATGAGGACTTTGGCTCTGTCTGCTGCCAGCCTGTTTTTTTTCTATAAATAGAGGCAGGCCTGGGTTGTCTCCATCCTTCAGAAGGAAACCTGTGGGAAAGCTACTGTGACTTCTGGATTGTCTCCCTTCGCTTGCACAGGACTCAAGTGGTGTGCTACAGAAAGTTCGGGGGATTCAAAGCACTAGGAAACAAAAGGCAAAAAGCTTAATTACGTATTATCCCCTCCTCTGTTTTTTCTTGTACTTATTTATCAGTGTAATTGCTGCTGATTTTGGTTGGAGCTACATGCATAATCCGATTAGCAGAAAGGTTGTCAGGGCATGCAGAACTTCAAGGAGTCTGCTGTAAGCTAGAGGACTTGCTTCTCTGAAATTTTCTGAAAGTTTTGCCTTGAATCAGGGGAACCAGGATTCTACCCATGTCCCCACAGCAGCTGAGCTGTACCAGCCAAGAGTCGCCCTGATGGCAGTTTCTGCAGGCAGTAGTAGCCTGCGTGTGCAAGGCTGTGATTGCACTCAGTTTAGTGGCCCTGGGAGCCTGGGCTGGATGTGGGTGATACATCCCTATCGGTAATACTGCTTGACTCAGGCAGATTGCTTGATTTTTAAAATTAAACAGTCGTCTTTGAAAAATAAATCAATGATACATACCAAATTGGAATCTCTCATTAATTTTAGCACTTCATCTTTATGTGCACTGTGCTGAGTTCATGACTACCAGGCAGCAATTTTAAAGAGGCTGGAGGACAATTTAGGTTAAAGGTAGAAAGTTGTTGACTGACTTCATACGGTAAAGAGAAGTTAACTTTCTTAGAGTACCTTTTGTTAATACTGTGTGATAGCATACGTAAGCATTTACCAGCATTTACCACAGATCTCTAGATCTTTAATTGCTACTTGTAATCTCTGCAGATATTTGTAACCACACAGATATAAAGGGGAAGGTAAGAAGAATGTGTTTTCCCTTTTTTAAGATGTAAAAGTTAGGGTGTTTTCTACTGTCAGGCGTTAATAAAAAGGCAGAAGTTACCAGTTGACCCAGTCACAATCGTTTTGAGCTGCCTTGAACTGTCTAACTTTTTTAGAGACCTTCAGTTTATTCTGGGATAGAGGATACTGTAGGAAAAAATAAAAACCTGACTTTGAAACTAATGTTGTCTGAGATGAAATAGAAGGTGAAATTACAGAAGCATCTGTGGATAAAAGGAAATTATGCCTGTTTTTCTCAGCAGTATTTGTACTGGCCTTTGACATTAAAATCTGGATACAGGAATGCCAGCTGTGTATTCCAGTGGGTTAGTTATTTCTATTATCGTTTCCCTTTTCCTTTTCTAAGTTTTTTGCCACAACTAAAATTGGAGAAGCTTGCAATATAAATTTGCAACGTAATTTTCCTGTATAAGATTAAAGCTGTCTGAGGTTGCAATTTTTGGCAAATTGCCAGATACATCTTGCATTTCTAGAGGCATAAATGGGCCCAGAGTGTCTAAAGTGTAAATGGTTTATTTTTCCAGTGATGCATGACAAATTTAAACATGTAACTGCAGAAGCATTTATGAGTTCTTCACTCGAATCATCAGGGCATTAATGGGAGAATTATTCCTAAAAATATGGTAGCCAAGGGAAACAGAAAGGGAGAGAAGAGAACAGCTAGTGAATATTTAGGTCTGAGAACATACTGCAACACTAGGAAGACTCTATAAAAAATAAGGAAGATGGGGAATCACAGAATCACAGAATTTTCAGAGTTGGAAGGGACCTCTAGAGATCATCTAGTCCAACTCCCCTGCTAAAGCGGGATTGCCCAGAGCACATTACTCAGGACTGCATCCAGGCGGGTTTTGAAAATCTCCAGAGAAGGGGACTCCACAACCTCCCTGGGCAGCCTGTTCCAGTGCTCTGTCACCCTTTCATGTTTGATTAATGTTAATGGTCTAGAAATGTTGTGTTGAACACAGTAGCGCTGTATGTGAAGGCTGTATAATTTTCTGTTTGAATTCATCTTGCTCCTTTTTAAAAATACTGGTGCTCCTCACAGTTGCTAAAATTCAACTGGAATTCTGCTTGTGTACAGATTTTGTAGTGTCCTGCATTTATTTTGTACCATCAAGTTATACTGTCCTTCAAGTAATGTGCGATACAATAAGAAAGGCTCATGAGAAGTACTCAAGAAATGTGTCCATATTTTAGTCATAAAGTTTTGGCTACAGTTGATCAGAATTTCATGGAAATTTGCTAATTATATGCTCAAGCTTTTCTGTATCTGTTTATTTGTTGCTATTTATACTCATTCTTAAGAGGATATTTATATCTAACCTTTCACTATTTTATACCAAATTCATAAGGACTACTGATCACATTGAAGGCCTTCCTCAGTTCCATTTTCATTAGGTAGCCTGTTCTTGAAGGAAACTAAGAACAGGATTTCCCATGTGGAAATTGGTTTTGAGTATTGAGAACCAATCTGAATAAACCCGTGCAGAAAACTAAACCAAGTAAAGCATGCGTTTTTATTATTTATTGTGGTAGAAAGAACTATGATAAAAATTACCACCAAAAAAAAAAAAACCAACCAAAACCCAACAAACCAACACGCAGTTACCATAGTTTTTCTGAATGATCATCAGGAATATACTTACCTAGTTACTAGCAAGTGTTTATTTGTTGCCTTTTGAGGTGTCAGGAAGACATCTTCTATAGAATGAAAACAGCGCCATCACTTGCTAGCACAGAATATAAGTTGATTACTAGACTAGATAAATCTGGACAATGATATGCAAACATATGTCACACAGAAAAAAGATATGGACAAATAACATGCAAAAAAGTTACATACGTGGAAGAGTACGTTACGTTCCCAAGATACACATTGTCGATGAAGATCTCTCTTTTCCATTATACATGATTTCTAAATGCGTTCAGTCACAAGTGAAAACATCTTGGAAATGAGAGAAGAGATTCAAAAGACATTAGAGATTCAAATTAATTTGTTCTGAAAAAACAGCGAAGAAGTAAATACAGCTGTAAAAGCTTTAGGTTTCACGCATTCAAAAACCTAGACCTGTGCCTAGAGCCCGTTGGTGATGCCTCCTCTGCAGAAGCCTAAGGGATTGCCTTTATGTCTGACTTCCCGCTGTCTCTGCTTCCTAATTTCCTTCACTTTGTGTTGGCTTCAGTAAATAAGTATGTGGCTACTGTAATAGCTTCAGTTCTATTGTATACAGCATGTTGAATTCTTACCCTATTTCCAGGAAAAATGCTGTTTCTGAATTTTGGCATGTCCTTGGCCACTCTTCAGGGCAAATCCCACTCTGTGACACTTCTGTCACATTATAGAACCTGTTTCTGGAATGCAAAATACTCATAACCAACTCTAGGAGAACTTACTAAGTAAATTTAATTTGATAAACTTCAACAGGTGCTTTGATAGTTACTGTAATAATATCTTGTTATCTACAGAATTTTTAGAAACTAATAGGAGGCGGTTTGCAAATACCACCTCAGTTTTTGAATATTCAGTATTTCAAACCAATACTGTAGTCTTCAGATGTGACTTATTTTATCACAAGGTTCATCTATGTTCAGTATTTGCAGGTTTTACTGTCTTGTGGGGTTTTTCTTACAGTGGAAGACTTGCTTGCAATTTGGAATCTACCTTGTGGCAAAGAGTGAATTGCACTTTTTGGTATGATTTTCCTTGAGTCTTCCAGTCATTTTGAGGTTTTACTGTCAGATTTCCCTCTATATCTACCCTGTGTTGAATAAAGAATTCATATACACCCATAGGAGACAGCAATCAAAAGAGAAGGCCATGAAATGCATAAAGCACTGTCTAGTGCACTAGGTACTCTTATATCTAATAATAATAATAATAATAATAATAATAATAATAATAATAATAATAATAATTTAAAATAATATAAAATGTTACTTCCTGAAATAAGACTAGTAAACAACTTGAGAGAGACGCATTTAAAGAACATACTCTCTAAGACTGAGAGGATGCCGTTATTAAAAAAAATGGTATCTGTGTCAGGTCCTTTGAATGCACTAATAGGCAAGATTATTTTACAGATTTTTTCATTGCTGTCCTTCTGAATGTGGTTTCCTGTTGTTAAACTGTAAGTAACAAAAGTTCTGGCTTCTTTCTTTGGCTAGCAAGGGCCACTCAGGAGTAAGGGACATTCAGTTGTCCTTGAAGTTAAAGTTCCTCCCTAAAGATGCAAGAATGTCTAAAGACATCAGGAAAACCAGAATGAAATCCCAAAAGCACAAAGGGAACCGGGAAATCTAAGTAATGTTTTCTCAGCTGTTGATATCTACCTCTTTATTTATTTCGTATTAGAAGGCGTGGGTCAGATATATTCTGACAAACTGCTTCCTCTTTATAAACCATCATCTTAATCTAGTCCTAGAGCTATTCCTGCCTATTGGTTACTGGAATGCCTTGGAATAATTATGGCCTTTATTAGTTGTCGGAAATTAAAGCAGCAGTTAGTACAGTCTGCTTTGATTCCGACAGATGAATATGCAGCAGAAGCACCATGGGATAACCTCCAAATTCAAGAACTTTCGTGAGACCCCACCTGGAGTATTGCATCTAGCTCTGGAATCCTCAACATAAGAAGGACATGGCCCTGCTGGAGCATGTCCAGAGGAGAGCCACAAGGATGATCCGAGGGCTGGAGCACCTCTCCTATGAGGAGAGGATGAGAGAGCTGGGGCTGTTCAGCCTGGAGAAGAGAAGGCTTCGAGAAGATCTTATTGTGGCCTTTCAGTACCTAAAGGGGGCCTACGGGAGAGCTGGGGAAGGACTTTTTACTAGGTCATGTAGTGATAGGACAAGGAGGAATGGCTTTAAACTGGAAGAGGGGAGGCTTAGATTAAACGTTAGGAAGACATTTTTTACTTTGAGGGTTGTAAGGCACTGGAACAGGTTGCCCAGAGAGGTTGTTGAGGCCCTCATCCCTGGAAGGGTTCAAGGCCAGGCTGGACGTGGCCTTGGGCAACCTGGTCTAATGGGAGGTGTCATTGTCTATGGCAGAGGCGTTGGAACTCGATGATCTTCAAGGTCCTTTCCAACCTAACCCATTCTATGTTTCTAAGAACTTGTGGCTTCTTCTCATGAGAACCTTGATTTGCAGACTCAGTAGTTTTTCATATACCATGACTTGTTTCTCACAGACCAGACAACTAATTTTTTTGGTTCTGTTTAGTTGATCACTTAGGAAAGACTGCACTTTCTTCTAACTTTTACCACACTTTCTACTGTAAGAAAATGGAAGTTTTATTTAATGACTCAGTCTCTTTCTGAACACTGACAAAACAGGAATGTGTTAGTACTTGCTGTGCCTAAGTGCATGGAATACGGTAATTGGAAGGCATTAATACACAGTGATATTCTTTGGAGTCATTAACAATTGGTAGAGAATAAAGCTAATGGGGCAAAATATAACTATGGAACAGACATTAATTTCCTCTTAACATATTTTTAGGAGCAGATTTTTGTAGAGGAAGAATAAACACAATCAACCCTTTGCCAGCTAAAGCAGCTTTGCAGTTCAGCAACTGATAAATTGTATTCTTCCGTGAAAAATAAACAAAAAATCTAATTTCAAATATGTTTTCAACCATTAAAAACTATTAATGTAATATGAATGTAGTATTAATGTAGTATTAATGTCTATGATTAGTTTCACTTAGGTAGTTTTCATTTTAAGACTTTTGAAAAATTCTTCATTTGTTTTCTTTTTTTTTATTGTAAAACGTTTCTCAATATCACAGAGACTTGTGTTAGGGGATTTTTCCCATTGTAAACAGAAATTAAATAAGCTGTATGCCAGCTATTTCAGTGCTGATGATTGGGCTCTTGCAAGGTCACTTACAAAAACTCATAAACTTAATTAAGTTCTCCTTTGAGCTTTGACATGAAGAGTAAGTTGAAAAGTGTCGGATTGCCAGAAATTTCGAAGTGTTCCCAGTGCTACAGCCAACAAAGCGGCAGGAGAGGGGACAGGGCAGAACAGGGCTGTACGCTTTAGTTCCTGGCAAAATGTCACAAAGACAGAGCAAAATCTCTTAAGTGACTTTCCAACTTTTTTTCTGAACAAACTGTACTCTCAAGTATCATTTCAAATGTCGTCAGCTCTGTCACGTGCTTAATGTGGTCATAGAAGGGTCATCTCTGAATGTTTGAAGTCAGTGAATCTGCTCTGATGTAACCTCTGCATGCTGTATAACGGTGGGAGGACAGCACGAGGTACGATTGTACTATCTTTCTGATGAGTAAGATAACATCAGTCACACAACATCCTTCTACACTGTCACCAGAGCAGACATTTCAGCCTTTTCACCTGCGTCAGTGACAGGTGACAGGGAGTGTGGGCTGCACTGCAGTGCATGCGCTGTCGGGTCTGGTTTTCTCCATCAGGTGATCTCGCGTGATCAGTCAGTCACCTCTGTACGCTGTTGGACTGGCAGTCTTTTTAAACGAATAATACTGATATCCCACCTTTTCAAAACCAAGGGGAAGTTTATTTTATATCAGCAGATGCCCCCGGGGCTGCAGTCCCCGTGCCGAGTGGTGTGGCGGGGCAGTACTGGGCTGCAGGGTTTGGAAGGAAAGCCGCGTGGGGCATTTGGCTGGTGTGTGTGATTGGAGTGGGGTCAGTGTGAGGAGAGGAGATACTGCTCTGTCTGAAGTAAAGGTAGTCCCTGTTGATAGCCTAGCAGTTTATTCCAGTGGCATCATTTCTAAGCTGTCTACAGGAGGACCTGACCTGCAGGGATCAGGTCTAGGGCTCAGCACATCAATTTGCCAACCCTTGTTTTCCCTTCTTTCCTCCCAAGTTCTTCCCTTTTCCCACCCCTCATTCTCACCCAAATAAACAGCCCTCCCCTAATCACTTTTTTTTCCAGTAAGTCCCCATATTGGTATGTCTGACAGTGTTGCCCAGGTAATGTGGTCTTATACCACCTCACTGTGTTAAATGTGGGGCCAGTTCGGGGGTCAGGGAGGAGGGTTCACGTATTGATGGGTAAATGAGACACCGGTACCTCTCTAAATCTGAACTGCTGATGGCAAAACAAAGTGCAAAGTGATCAGATCCAAATAAGCATGCGGGTTTTAATTTGAACTAATTTTGTGGATGATTCAAGCACTCATGAAGAAATGGCTTTTGAATTGCAGCCTTTCCTGTAAATTTCCCTTAATGTCTTGGTAAATTTGGAAGAGATTATTTTAAGAGACTTTTTGTAGGTGACCTCTTCCAAGGGACAAAGTATCTGCTTTGTTTTTAAAGTACCTCCTTTGAAATTGTGTATGTAGCTAAAATAAATCTTAAAAATGTGCACATTGCATCCTTTAAAATAATAATAATAAAAACTTTAAAATCACTTAAATTGAAGTCCAAAACCCAATTCATCTAAACTACTGGAGTAATTTCTGCATATTTACGAGTTGAACAGTACTAGACTAGCTCAAGACAGTGAATTAAGGACTTCTTTTCACTTACAGCCAATGCTTTTAACTACTCCCTTGTATCTTTTTCCGTAGATTTATTGTTGCTAAGGGAAATACTCTGAATCCTATGAGAAATGTGGTATGTTCCCACACTAATGGAAACTACTGTATTCTTGTAGTATACTGTTTTCAAGGAACTCCTCATGCTGCAAGTTACATCATGAGCAATGAATGCATTGGCTCTGGGAACTGGTGTTCTCCTAGTGACGGTGTAAACTCTCTGTTGTAAATATTGCAATTTTAAGGAAAAGGAACGAAAAATCTCTCTAGCAATAATGCATGCATTCCAGATTAGTTAATTGAAATTTTGCATGGTGGTCTTTGAACTCCGTCTCTTCAAGTGCCAGTAACTGTTTTATTTTGGATATACTATAGTGTGCTAATGTCTTACTGGTGGGCTTTGGCAGTGTGATTTGATAGGTGTTTACCTGTTGGATGGTTATATTAACCTTTGTATTGTTGCCACATCACATTGTGTTACAGTTCTGAAACTGCATAGAAAATTGAACTATTGAAGATTCAAGGCCAAATCTCACTACACAAGGGGAGTTAACTTTCTACAATTATTTCAGGTATAATACACATAGAAGTTTAATAGTAACAGTGGCAATAATGTTGAAGCATACTTGAAACAAAGAGGAAAATATCTCTGAATTACATTATGTTTCGGTGTCCATCCATCATTAACAGGAGACTTAATGGTACCGTTTAAATTGTAGTTTAGGCTGAAATTTTCAAGACTTGCCAAACTGTGTAATTCATAAAAGTCCATATATAATTCCTCATGTCCAGACAGCAAAAACTGCTTTAGTGTTTCTCACTGAAATCAGAGTCTTTAAATACCAGACTTGGCTTATGCCCATAATTAACTACTTAAATCCTATCAGAATGCATCCATTTGCTTGTGTGAGTGTGCCTGAGTTAAAGGAGGAGATCGAGGAAAAGCCATCGAAAACCATTGTGCTTCCAAAGAGATTGATTCCTATTATTTCTGATATCAGCCATGCACTTAAGTAGTAAGTTGCACAAAAATTAGCCTAGTTAGATGTTCAAATCTTGTGTGGCTATAATGTGCAAAGTAACATAGAATATCAAGTCCAATTGGAAAGAGAAAAAATTCCTCCTTAAAGATGACAAATAGTCATTGTAGAGAAAAGGGAGAATTTTATACCTCACTGATGCAACGGGCTGTTTACTAATCAATAAGTGCATAACTCCAAACATAAAGTTTATAAACATAACAGAGGTGTTTATCTGCTTGTTGGATGGGGACGAACTTGGTTGTTATTTAAGAGGGTGGCCAGGCTCTTCTCTACTTGAGGCAGAAGAAAAGGAGTTTAACAAAAAAATAATGAACCTGTTAAAAATTTGAAAAGGGAGACTGTGAAAGTGAAGAAGGCTCATCCAAAGGGCAGAGGACATTCAGGAATGCTGAAATCTTTGCATTTTTATCTTAGACTGGTTTGAGCTTACTGTGAGCATCTGTGGGGAGCTGTTTCTCGTGCAAAGGTTTGGCCCACTTATGAGCTGGGGCCTTGCGAAGCCATCAGAGGAGTTCCAGCTCTCCTCTGCGTCATCCAGCATAGCCAGGAAAGAAACCAAGGAGAACAGCAAATGTTTAGAATCAGGGCTTAACTTCTAAGACTCAGGAAGACAACAGGACCTTCATCTGGTCCCACAGTCTTTCAGACGGTGGCTGATTCCCATTATAAGACAGCTTAAAGGGGAAAAAAAAGGTGTACCAAAGTTCTGAACCTTTCCTCTTTAACCCTGCCTGTTAAACTGCAGCTGCTTGGGTTAGAGTAGTAAAGTAAATCAAGTACTTTTGCAGTCAAAACCAATCTGTCTTCCTTTCTAGCAGAAAATTGCCTAGAAAGGACTGTAGAGTGAAAACATGAAAAATAAAGATGAATTGCAAAATAATTCAGCAATAACAGTAATTATTAATAGGAACTGTATCTAGTAATTAAAAAGAATTATTATACATTATTTACTGGCTCTTTTAAGGCCATTATCAATTTCTATTCATTCATTTTCAGAGACACTCTGTAGCTAATAAAAACACAGGTTTTGTGTCTCAATTTACTTAAAGAATGCATTCAGGAAAGATTTACTGTAGAATAGACAGGTGTAATATTTTGTGATCAAAGTCTTCCAGTTGTTTACAGTAATTCATGAAGCCTATGCAATTCTGTGCTTCAGGTTATTTATTTTATTCTTCCCTTAATATATTGATAATCCTCTGAAATGTGACTAAGTGGATCTGTTGCACAAAGTTTAACAACTGCGATGTCATCCAGAGCCTCCTGTAAGGACTGGATTCCCATTCTTCAGGTATTCATGGCACTTTCATCCCTTGCTAGCCGTGTTCTGGTGTGTTGTGTTCCTTAATGGTACTGAACTTACTGGTCCAGTATTACTAGAGAACTGGTCGGTTCTCTAGCTAAATGGGTGCAACTTCTCAGCACTGTTACTGCCAAATTCTGCTTTCTGTTTCTGAGGATTTAATTGTTAATTTGCATGAATGAGCATTGCTGCATGTGTTTACAGCTGTAAATTAGGATAGTGGAATGCTTTTGTTTTCACAGAACAGGGCAAATGCTGCTTATTCATGGGAATTTATCATAGCATATAGGATGGGGTTTGGGAGTGCTTACTGCATCCCTCAGTGTCCCCTGGAGGAACTCCCCAGACAGTCAGCCCGTCCCGGGGCTCCGGTGGGCAAAGTCTTCCTTCATGGGCAGCCAATCCATGCTCGGAATGGGGGATCAGAACTTTAAATCAGATCAATTTCGAGAGTTTTCAGTTATTTCCATGGTTCCCCTGACGTGGGCACTCCTGGCAAGATGTTAGTAAAGATCATCCATCTTTTCAGCTTGCCTCATCCTGGTCAAGCATAACCTCCAGTCTCAGGAGCACTTTGGCTTCATACGTTCATGAATGTGAATTGGGGACTCTGGTGAAGGAGAGGAGGGAGGGATGTGAGAAGTACCTTCAGTGAGACCTGTTTCTGGCATTTTTTAGACATAAAGTCAGCATATTAAAAAGAGCTGTATTTTTAGCCAGGATTGCTTCCTAGCAACGGACCATTTACTGCACTATGGGCTTAAAATGTATTAAATAATTTTAGCTTTCCTACTTTAACCCCGGTGGATTACACTAATGCCTCAAGGCTCTTTTCCTGTGCTATTGTATATGCCTTCCGGTACAAGACAGCAAACTACTGTCAAGGCCATATTGCGCTTAACCCCAAATGCTGTTAAACTTTTTCTGGCATAAGGATGGAAACATAATTTCTGCTACCTTCCTACTAAGCAACTAGCTAAGCAAATATTTAGAAACTCAAGAGGCTGCTGTGCAAAAGCTGTCCTGATCTATACTTAAACAAGTTAAAAAATAATTAAAAAATAGCTAAGTCATCCTGTAAAAGCTGTAAATAAAAAAGAAGGAAAAAATCAGAATGGGTGTTGTTAACCTGTAAATCTGATAAATTTCTAGAAATTTTATTTATTTCCATGGGATAGGAAGGAATATATTTTGCTGGTTAGATTTCTGTTAAGATTATTATTTGAATTTTTTTAAAGTTATCTTGACTTATTCTAATTCTAAATTTTTAAGTCTTATGACTGAATGATTTTCACTTTATTGTTCAGTTTTGACTTTTATATTCATATTACAGTATTGTTTTGTATAACTTACTCCAAAAGTAGTTTTGATTTTCAGCTATAACCAATGTGCATATCATGCTGAAGGCAAATAAAAAACCTGTCTGGCTTGAGCAGCTTATAGTCTAAATTAAGCCTGTACTGTTTAAAGAGGATACTTTTAATGAAGTAGTTAAATGGTCTAGACCTGATAGTGCAAGAAGGCAAAGGTTGTACAAGTCATTTTCTTCCATACCCTCCTGCCTTCTAAATGTTGGTTAAATCTGAAGAAAATCATCCCCTCGGACAGCGAACGTGCCTTTCCTTTGGTACAGTGTAGTCACATAGTCTGAAGCAAAAATTACTTTTACACACATTTTGAATAGCTAGAAATGGTTATAGAAAGAAGCAAATAATAAACCTTCAGTAAATTCCTGCCAGTGGCTACTCCTTGTAGACTCATAAAATGTCTTAAAGTTTAATTGTAGAATAGAGTAACCAAAGTATTTTAAAATACTTTAATTACTGTAAAGCTCTAAAAATATTTTGAAATTCTTTAAATTTTTATTTATAGTTTATTTTTAAAATTTGATTTTTTGAAATATTTGGATATTCTCCAAAGATACAAATATTGGATATTTGAAATATTAAGTTCTCAAAACAGTTTGAAATATTCTTTACCATTTAAAAGAAAAATCTATTGATTTAGCCCTTGTAACTATATTTATGTCCCATTCAGCATTGAGGTCAATAGGATACAAATCTTCTGAGATTTAGGAATTTCATAATTTTTTATTTATTATCATTTTTTGTCCTTTTTTTTTTTTTTCTAGTGTTTTCTTACCAGGTCTGGGCTAAGTGTTTTTCCAGTATTTCTGGAAGTGATAACCTTTTTCTTTACCCTGTTAGGCTTCACATTTAAAATGTGAAGTAAAAGTCTTTGGGCCAATTTTGTTGTTATTTATGCATGGGTAAAGCAAATCACAGCTGTCAAGATTTGTGCACACCATGGAAGATGTTTATGCAAATCACTGAATAAGTCATTTTGCATGCTTCATGCAATTTTGTGTATAATAAAAAACTTCCATTTAAAAAAAAAAAAGTGCTGATGAAAAATGTCTATTCAGTCTGGTTGGTGAAGTACTTTATTATGTACAGGGTAAACATAAGTGATAAACATACTGCCCTATTGCTATGTCTCAGTTCTTGCCTGGCGGGAATAAAAAGGTTATTTCTGTCTTGTTTCTTCAGGTGCTTTTCTGTTTGATTACCAATTAATATTAGCTGTGGTAATGAGTATGTAGTATGAAAGCTGAGACTGAAATCTCAACAGTCTGGCAGATGGGAGATACATTTAACTGTTACTGAGATGCAAAGGGAAATCATCAATGAATTCATGACACAGTTCATTACCCAGGTCCAAATAAGTGTAAATTTCTGACAAGGGAATTAACTTGTAACATACAATCTTAATTCAGACATTTATTAAAACAGAGTCCTGAATTAGACATCAAATTTTAAAATATTAATTTTTTTAACCTCAAATAATTCATTTTGTACTTGCATTTCAGTAAAAGTAAACTGAAAAAAATAATTTTGGTGTATTCCTCGTGTTGTACAAGACGTTGCATGATGCTACAAGACACTGATTTGGCCCCTGCTCCCAAAAATTAATTATTTAAGCAGAACTAACTAGGAGTGATAGAACATGATCTTTAGCTTTGCTTTCCTGCTTTTCAGTCTGGCAGACCGGGTGTTTGATAAGTGTTGATTTTTCCCTTCTTTTCATACAGCTACATGTGCATTATTTCTATTCTGTTAAACTTTTTATGCATTTGGGTCTCAATCTTTCACGTGTTTTGTTGCAGTAGCTCACTCCTGTTTGTGCACGCTCCGAAGCTGCCAGATGAAGTCTGTCAGGGGAATGAGGTGGAGATATTTGGGGATCTTGGGGTTAGGAGCTGAGCTCTTGTTTGTCTCTAGAGTAAGATGCTTCTTTCCCATAAGAAATTTTGGAGCCTCATAGGAAAGAGCTTTCAGGGTTGAAACATTGGGTTTGGCCTCTGCCCTTGCCAGATCCTTTTCTGGATCTGGTGCTTCCAGAATGTTCTGTACCTTGGCGTTGGCTTTAGCTGCCCGGCACAGCTGGATGTGGATCCAGTCGCAATGGCCTGAAGTGCCAGTAACTCCAGAAGGTGGCCAAGGGAGGGAACTCAAAATTCGGCCAAGTGCAACGCTATGATATTCCCCTTGCGCATGAATCTGAATATAACTCTCAATGTAACTGTGCCCAAATGTAATCGACACCGCCTACTGTGATGGGAGATTGTACAGGGGGGGTTCTCTCGTGTTGTCCATGAATTATGCTTTTTTCAAGGTCGGGATAATTAAATCTAAAAATGCTGCATAATAATTATTGGGATTATGCCAAGCTTTAAACATTCCATAGTGTCTTTTAATTTGTGCCAGAAAGATTTCAACTCTTGTAAAAGCTATAGTTTGGGATGTCTTTTCATGACTATTTTGTATTGAGCTTCTGATGTTCTCTTTTATATGTAGTTTGATGTGAGAAAAGATGAAATCATCAAATGTATTTCAGAGTAAAAGGGCATACTGAAATGTTGAAATGTCCAGGTTGATACGGCAATAGGCTGCAGAGCACTTAGCTGAAAACTGGTTCAGAATGCCTACGGTCATATTTTTCAGGTCCTAAGTTTTCAGAGAGGTGTCTTAATTGCAGTTTTCTGTATGCTTTAGAAATCTAAACCCAGGCTGGCTGCGGCTGTGGGCAGGGACCCTGCAGGGCTTCTTGCTGGCAGGTGCTGGGAGGTGCAGAATTGGCTCCTCACTCTGCTGTTATTCTCTACTTTCTACAAAATCCTGCCATAATGTCAGTTTATGCTGCTGGTAGCACTTGATGTTTTTATCCTTCCATATTTTGCGTTGTCTCGGTTTCAAGATGAATTCCAGTGAGATTATAGTAAGAACATGTCTTTAGTAAATCTGAATAGATTAGTCTGAATTGTACATATAATATTAAAGTAGTTGTATTAAAATCCCAAGGATGAGACATCATCCTGAGTTCCTCTGCAAAGTAGCCTTGCCTGCTCCACCAAAATGACCTTCTTCAAGCCCACTTTTACTGCTCTGAAGTGTTTTCTTGTTCTATTGCACACGACCTTTGCTTACCTCAGCCCTTTCTAAGGATTTTGGTGAGCTTCAGAGATGTTTATAACTGACTGCAGTGTTTTATGATACATCATTATCAGTTGCCATACCATTATGGGAAGTCCCCTGATCTTTTATAACTGTCAGATAGATCATGTGGTGGGGGCATGCCAAAAGTCTTTCAACATCAAAAAAAATTGGCCTATGGTGGATATGAAATAATTAAATACTCATCAGTATTTGTTGCACATATGCCTAGGTATTTGTTTAGAAATCTTTCTGACTTGAAGAAAATGCCTTAGTTACTTAAATCTTTAGTTGACTTGGTAGTCTTTTTCCTACTGAAATTTGTCTTCAAGGAAGTGTGGAGTATAGAGTGATGTGGAGCAGACACAAATTTTCTTACGCTTCTATATTGCATTTTTTCAAGGTTTTTATATTATTGCTTTGCTAATAAAACCAAGAAAAAAATCCTAGTATTCTCATAACTGGCAGAGTTAAAAATGAGTTTTACCAAGGATACTAAATTTTAGTATTTTACACAAGACAAGGCAACAGGTGAAAAAATTTGGTGAAACTGGAAAATAAGCTGTAACAAAATCAGTGGTTTTTAAATGGCACTCAGGTGTTCTGAGAAGAGATATAACTGGAAGCTATTATGTCGTGTCATTTATGTCCCTTATGTCATGAGGACAGGAATATCCTGAAAAATATAGGTGTATTAATCTGCGTA
>NW_009648894.1:1231920-1251956 GCF_000708025.1 Charadrius vociferus
CAGCCCTGTTGTGAGCTGCCCGTTTTGCAGAGCTGTGAAGAACTAGCAAGCACAGCCGGGTGAGCTCTTCCTCGCCTGCGCAGGCGGCTGGACATGAACATGGAGCTGATAAAGCCAGGCTGCCAAAAAGTAGGAAACCCTGGACCTGGTGCAGAAGCTGGCCCTGTATAATTCCTACACGGCACAAATGGGAAATCAGAGACTTAATTTTGAGTATTTGTCCCCAGAGGTGGCACCGTTGCAGATTGCCCTTTATTCCACATAGATTATAGTGTCAGCACAGCAAGGAGCTGAACTTGGAAATATTTATAAAACTGGTTTCCATTTAGTAGAGAAGTCCTATTTGTTTGCAGGATCTGGTTTTATTTATATCATAAAGCTTAGTTTCCTATGCTAAACCCTCTGCCTTATATCCAGGGTTACAGATAATGAGCCGTAAGTGCAGCTCAGGCAAGGAGGTGCGAAATGGCCTTGAGCCGTCAGCCTTGGGACAATGACGTGACCTAATCTAAACTTTCCCCAGATCTGCTTCAGCAGCCTCTGGGATGCTCAGTCCGTCGCTTCTCCCTGCCTTCCCCTGCCCTCACAGGCCCTTTATCTGGGAGCCAGGAGCTAAATATTGTAAAAACAGCTGCTCTGCTCACGATGCTCCAGTGTCTCATTTTTAATGCAGGCCTAAGACACTAAACCAATGGGTTTGTTATTTTTATCTTACACATTAGATGGTACTCTGGCTCTCTGATACTCTTTCTAAATGTTCTGCTTGCATTCTATAATTTGTGATATACCTTGTAGATAAGCAACAAATAAGGGATGATGCTTCCCTTGCAAAGACTAGATTCTTTCCAAATGAGTGTCCTAATCGACGGGCCAAAATAATCGTTGTAATTTTTTATTTCTTTCTCAAAAAAAAAAATTTTTTCACCATATCTATAGTCTAATAAAAATACAGTCAAGTGGAAAAGGCTTAGAAATTAAATCGTAACACTAGGCAAACTGATTCAATGGCATTGAAATGTCATTTCTAGAATTATCCGGCTTACTGGGGAGTGTTTCAAGGAATAACCTTCTGGCGTGGCAGACTACAGTGCAGGGATTAGATGGGGCTTGCACAGCGGGCCAAATTCTGCCTGGTGTTAATTAGGATTGTGTGAGTGTAAGTGAGGACAAGACCTGTCCCGGCGATGGCCATTTTATTTTTAAATCTCTGTGGTATGTTTGTGACATTATTTTTTCCCGAGTAGGAGTGGGCTTATACCCCTTTTACTTGAAAAAAAAAAAAAAAAAAAAAAAAAAAAGAGATAATCAGATGATGTGTTGACAAAGTTGTTCTACTAAGTCACAGCATCTGATTTGTTTTCAGAAATTTAGTATGTGTTTAGGACCCTGCTTTCAAAAGAAATACATCTATTTTAATTTTGCCCAAGAAACTCTGCAGTATTACCCTGTGAGCAGGATCTAGGGTTTTGGAGGTTTCTGAAAACTTCCTTAGACCATAACTGGATGCCTTTTACAGAGGTTTTTCCAGAAAAGCAAGAAGGCTCCGAAGGAAACCACAGAGTGAAAAATAGGTGCACAGCTTGAGAGGTCCTACAACCACCTCTGCCTGTACGGGGGGATAGAAAGGAAGAAAGAAACTCATGACAAAACTTATGGATTTGACTCCCCAAACCTGTGAGCAGAAGAACACGGGAAGTTAAGATGGATGAGCTTTACTCCAAAATTTTGGCATAGGGATTTGCATGCTTCCTAAATTGCTATTTAATGGTGTCAGAATGACATATTCAAAGACACAACTTTGAATTTTGAGTTGGTCCAAACATAGACTAGAATATGCTGCCCACTGCCTTCTGCTTCCAGAGGCTAAAAGAAATTGGAGCTGATTAAACAGCATTAATACTGTTATTTTCAATAGTGTTCTTTTGATCTGGGAGTCTTTGCTATTTTTAAGAAATCAGATCAAAAGTTCAAGTGCTAAGAGGTGCTATAATTGTAATAAGCTTTTAACATCGTGAAGGGAACTTTTGGAACTGTCGCTAAAAGGATGACTGTGACTGATTTAATGGTGTTCGGTGGGAGCTACCAAACAGCTTACTGAAAGGAGAAGCTAGGGCAAAGAAGAAGTACTTGGATTTAAATTATTTTCTGAGGAAATGAGACAATAGGTGAGCTGTATTTTGGCCACTTCCCTTCTACCTGGAAAAAAACTACATGTATGTGCTGGCGGTGAAGAGTGTGCAAGGGAGTGAGGAGGAGAAACACATCCAGCCCTGCTGCTGAGCCACTGAGTGGCAGATGATTTGCGGGGCAGTGATTTTTCCTCATTTGCCTTCTACTGGGCATCTGGCAAACTGCTAATTTCATGCTAATTTTCCGAAGTTCATTGTGGGAATGATGGGGCTAGTTTTTAAAGAATTCATAATTCTGTTATTTAATTGTCCAGTTTGTAAGTATCTGTTGAACACGGCCAGCTTTAAAAAGCAGAAGCTGTTGTTCGCAAAACCAAGCATGTTTGTGTTGATACTGCAATTTGAAACAATTAATTTCAAGGGGTTTTCAAATGGTTATTCTTCAGTTTACTGCAAAAAGAAGGTCTGACAAGGCTTGAAGCCTTGTGACTTGTGAATGCTGACTTCTACTGTCATTCTGATGCAGATACACTCCACTTCATGGACCAAGGAGCAAGCCTTATACAATAATTTGTTATATGAGTTCTATCTGTTTCCTCATTTAGACAGTTGGAGTTGGAAAAACATTTAGTGATTGCATATGCTTACTTTGTTAATGGGTTTTGTACTCCGTATGTAATTCTGGGCATTTAATATTATTGTTCCTAAGATTTCCCATTTTATTTATATCTGCCTGTAAAGTATTGTTAAGTATTTTTTTGCTACCGCAGAAAAATGAGACCTTTAAAATCAGTCCTATGATTAAATGATAAGTTTAGGTATTATGTTTAAAAGAATACACTAGAAATGACTAACTTTTATAATTTTTGCCAGCCGCCCATGCACCCTTAGCTCATCAAGGAAGGTGCTGGCAGCTGTTTGTTTATGTTAAGAGGGGATGGCATTTATGTCTCTTGTTAAATCCTTGATTGACGCAAACTGCCTAAATCTCCTTAGGAAGAAACAATCACTGTGAGGCACGCTGGGACGGGTGGGCAGGAGACTCCTCTCATGCGCAGAGCGGCGTCAGGACAGACGCGTGCCTTGTGTCGCCTGCGCTCAGCCACGGCGGTTTGCTGAAGGAGGAGAAGGCTGCGGAGCTGCAATGGCGCCCTCCCCTTGTGCCCCCTCTGCACAGCCATTGCCGGCGAGGTGGATGGGCTGAGCAAGGGAGTGAGTTCTGGGTCGAAATGATAACCTAAAATGCGACGGTGCTTGAATTTCCTCTGACAATAAGATAAGGAGCAAGAGTTAATCTTTCTGTCCTCTGTGGGAATTTCCCTTGATGGATCAATAATCACAGTGATTTTTTTTTTGTTTCTGAATGGAATTGCAGCATTCTGTGTCCTTTAAGTAAGCTCACCATGCGAAGAAGGGGAAAAATTGAAATTACATTGCTTACCAGCAAGTATACCTTTCTGTCCTAGTTTAAAGAAATAATTAAACCTGGTGGTTTTGCAGCCATGAACATAACTTGTTTCATGACCGTACCAGGCTTGGCAGTGGCAAACCAATACCTGGTCTTCTTATTCTCTTGTGCATTCTTTCTCACTCGAACTCATGGGCAAGCATGTCAGGAGATCAGAAATACGTGAATAAGGAGAGAGAGGGTCTCTGAAGCCTCCATCAAAAGGGATGTGTCACAAAATGTTCTGTAAAGCAGCTTTAAACCAAAAGTACTAGAGATGTAGCAGCTCCCAAATGACCTGACTTTTCCAAGTGCCTTTTCTTTTTCTTTTATGTTCTCCATTACAAATTAGTTCATTTTTGTCAGGGCTGATCTAATAGATTTACTACAGAAATAATTAAGGAAATTTAATATTTCATAAGGAAATTTGCAGGAATCCTTCTTTAGCTCTACTGGATTTCATAAGGAAAAAAGGATTAAGTTTTTTTTTTTAGGAAACTATTTTCTGACAGGTCTCAGGTGAGGTTTCAGGTATTTAAAACAAAAGGTCTGCTGCTGTTTGATTAAATTCTGATTTTCTTGGTGTTTTAAGAAAGTAGGGTTTGGAGTAGAGGTTGTCTTGCAGTGTTTTGTTTGTGTGTTTTTTGAGGAGTGCTAATGTAGGAAAGGAATACACTAAGTTGAAGCAAAATGGATTAAAAGATTATTGGAAGGAAAATCATATTAATTAGGAAAAAATCAGAATATGGTGAAAGCAGCAAGTGATGTAGAGGGAGAAGAGAATGATGATGTATGTAAGTGAGTGACAGAAGATGGGAACAGAGAGAAGAGAGAGAAAAGAATCAATCTAGAGTTGAAGGTAAACTTTTAAGTCAGCTTGACTAATAGCCATTGTTGAAAAAAGGTGGATTCTTAAAAAATGATTTGATTTATAGATATTTCTTTAAGGTGATTTGGTTGAGATCTTAATGTTTTGAGATGTACCAAGCTGAAATTTGGATTCAAATAGTCAGAGACAACTGAATATTGGTTGGATATCTGTAGCTCAAGGCTCACTGTTGTCAGACACCGTAAAACTGTGTAAATTGTTCTTCTGTGCTTCCAGTAACATTTGCACAGCATATGGAAAACCACACAGCCCGATGAAGAGTGCTTCAGCTCTGACTTCTATGCACTACCAATGAAACAAAATACAAAATAATTCAAGATTCAGATTTTTTCAGTTCCTAATACTTCAAGGAAGAGGCATATAAGATGAATTCCGTGGCTTTTTACCATCCAGGAGCTGGAAAAGGGATGTCATTCCTCCCTCTCTCAGCCTCAGCTGCGAGGCAGGCAGAGGGGTTTGCATGGGCAGGACAGCACTGAGCATGCCGCAGCCATGCATTAGATTCAAAATCGTTTCTGTAGTAAAGTATGCTCTTTTAGAAAATCCTTGTGTTTTGCTCCATTCTCTTGTCTTCCTTAATCCCTTTCCCTTCTTTTGTTTCCATTACTACACAAGCAGCCTAATTGCTTTTACAATTCACATTCATTCTGTTCTACAATGTAGTCACCTCTCTACATCATGAGCTAATCCCCAAATATCTGTTATGTACCAGAAATAGCAAATGGGGGTTTTGTGTTCTGTTTTGTTTTGGTTTTGTGTTGTTGTTGTTGTTTTTTCTAGAAGCTTCTTTCCAGCAGCCTCTTGTCTAAATATTGCCCAGCAATCCTGTGTCATTCCCCAGATCTGGGACACAAAATCGTTCTCTTAATTCCCGTCTCTGATTACTTTCGGCTTCTGACCAGTCTCTGGAGCTGAAGCACGCAGATTTAGTATGTTTGATTTGCTGCGCCACTGAAATCTTTTATCGGCCAAGAATAAAATACAAAACCAAAAGAAAAAACCCACCTAAACCTGTTCTCTCTGCGGCTGTACA
Organism: Charadrius vociferus; assembly: GCF_000708025.1. Taxonomy (NCBI): domain Eukaryota; kingdom Metazoa; phylum Chordata; class Aves; order Charadriiformes; family Charadriidae; genus Charadrius; species Charadrius vociferus. Next base: position 1,237,419 of record NW_009648894.1, read on the forward strand.
GGAAGAAGTACACTTGTGGGGGAGCCATGAAGTTTGAAATTCTCTCTGGGTGATCCAAAGTGAACATATAGTTTAATTTGTGTTACATTGTACTGATCTGAAGATTCATTCTTAAAAGGTAATGTGGTGTGGAAAGGCAAAGAGAAGGGAAACAGTGGTTGGCACGGGTCAGGATCAGTGAAAATTTGTCTTAAAGAGGTTTATAGAAATAACCCCATTGCAGGGAGATAAATATATATTTTTCTTAATAGATGCCATCAGCAATCCTAAATCCACACATAAAACACCTGGAAGTATAGCGAGTAAGTATGTAACCGAGGCCTTAAACATCAACTGCGTTAAACTAACCAGGAGTTTGAATGACGGCACTGCGTCCAACACAGTTTTGTTTTCTAAATCTCCTTTTAAACGCTTTACCAAAGCTTTATGGAAATAATTAACTGAGTTAAAGTGAAAAAGGAAGACGATTCAGAACAGAAATAAGCCGATATTAGCGGTGCTCAAATTTGAGGGAAAGTCTCAAAGCCTGTAAGACCCATGTGAGATGGTTTGCGCTGCCCAGGCAGCTGAGGACCTGGCCCTGCAGGGACGGCTGGCTGTCCTGCCGGGCAGGGACAAAGGAGCGTCTCCAGAAAGACACCGGAGAGGTTTAACAGCACAGTGTCTGTCTGGGTTGATGCTGTATGATGCCAGGTTGAACGAAAAATGAGCAGGTGAGGATATAAAATGGAAATACTTGAGTTGGCTCAGAAACAATGGTGGAACGATCGCCTGAGTGCACTTTAAAGTACATTTGTGGCCATAAATGGGGCCTGGCTTTGCCTGTAGGAGTTATTGAAGCTGTCTAGCCCTAAGGCTGTTTCTGTATGCAGGTGCTGAGGAGCATCAGAGGTTTCCTGGCGCAGGAGCATAACTCTGCAGAGTTTTCAGAGTGATCCCTGGTGTGCGTTTGGCCGCGACTAACTTGCAAGTCTTCCAGGCAGCTCTTTGGCATCGCTTGTGAGACAGCACAGGCCAGGTAGTATAGTATTCCTGCGGGGCAGTTTGCATTCAGCCATCCTCTTTTGAAGGGGAAGAGAGTTAGTTTAATACTATGGACTTGGGCAACTCTGAGCCAGTTGGCTTCGGTTCGGGAGATTGGTCCAGGCAGGTTTGATGCATTAGACCCCAGTAAGAGGATCCAGGAGTACTGTCTCATGCTAGTAGTCGCCAATTTGTCTTCTGGGACCCTGCAGTGATTGCTCTACTAACTGCTAAGAGTGGACCAGGAGAAAAAATGAGCAAGGAGGAAAAGTCCTGATCTTCTTCCAACCCTTGGAGGTACTTCCATGTTTATCGAAAAAGTGTTTCTGTTTCTGCCCTTGTTTGAAAGATGGACATTTGCATGGCCAAGATTACATTTTAGCAATCATTTGTAAGTCGTGTTGTGCTTGATAATTCACAGAGCAGTAGCTGCTTTGCTGAGTAATTTTCTTTTTTTACTGTACAGCTGATCTGAAATGCAATCAGTGGTATTGCAGTGTCTGCTAAAAAATGTTAAGACTCTTGGTTAAGTGGTTCTCCATGTTCTGCTTTTGAAAAACAGTACTTTCACAAATATGTTCTGTGTTGAAAATGAAACTTTTCAAACAAAATACTAACATTGGCTATACAGCAAAGTTAAATAGGAAGCACAGTGTCTACTGTAACTTCTGGTTATGGGCAAAATCAGGTTTAAAAGCAGAGTATATCATGTCCTTGGCTCTTGGAGAATATTAAGGAACTAATCATGGGAAAGAAATGGACCGAATTATATTAGGGAGGAAAATAAAATAACACTATCAGCTGAAGTCTCTATTTGCAGAGATAATGTAACCTTCTGGGCAGTTCCTGCTGTCATGGACTGTCCCTCTGATGTGTAGTTCATGGTCGAAAGCACTGTTTAATGCTCTGGGGAAAACTCCTTCCCATAACCTGGTACTTGACCGTACTAACATCTGTACTGACCTATGTAGTTCAATGGAAATGCACAGCAGTTCTTTGAATGTGCATTTTTTTCTCCTGTGTACAGTATAGGGACTGCTTGCACTTAGTACCCCACGTTTGGGTGTGGTGTTTCTGGAGAATTTGAGCTTTAACACAACAAGAGGTCGCTTATTATTTTGCCAGAGGGAAAGGTAAGTCCTTGGTCACAAAAAATGGAAGGAGAGTTAAAAAAAAAACAACAAAAAACAACCATAAAAGCAATTAAGATGATACTTTAAGTATATTTAATACCAGCCTCCTTCCTTGGAAGATTTTGCAGAGGCATCTCTCAGCCATGAACCCTTAGGGGCAGTTTAGCACCAGGACACTTCCTGGGAGTTGTGTTTTGTATCAGCCTTTAAGCTGACTTTGAAAGTTGAAGAACTCAGTGTTCATCTCCATTTCTTCTTTGTTCCTCTTATTTGTTAATTTAGCACTTGACTTAAAACATGTTGTACCCAGTTAGACCAGAATTTTATCTAGCTGTTTCTGATGGTAGCCAGTAGCAGAAATAAAGAGAAATATAAGCACAACGCAAGTGTGGAGGGATACCCTTCCATAAGACAGTTTACTCTCCGTGAAGTGTGGCACAAGAATTGTGACAGTGGTCTTATATGTAAGGTTAATTTAATGTGTGTTCACTGGCTCTCAATGGATTTATATTCGCCAAACATGTCGTGTCCACTCACTTTTTGGGTATGATTCTGTCATTTGCTGCGTATGTTATTTACTCAACAGAAATATGGTATCTGAACTTACACTGGGGTGGTTGGGACGGCTCAAGTTCTTTCTTGAGGACTGCTCTTTGAGATCAAAATGCAACACAAGGGACACTTCTGCCTTAAGGGATTTATCTGCGTTTGAATTCTGTTGTACCCATTAATTAGCACCTCACTTCTACTTTAAAAAAGCTTCTTTTTGGTCATCTTGTGAGTGCCCAACAAATATTCTGCATGTCTTCCAAAGACGTGTGGCCTTGCAGGAGGTTCTCTTGCTGTTGTCAACTACTCGGAGGTGAGGTGCTGCTGCTGGGAGCAGGAGGGTTTCTCTTACACACGAAATTTTCGTGCCACGGGCTACAAAAAGATCACATGCTCCCATTTCAGATGCTGAGGAGATATGGTGGCCTTCAGAACGAGCAGCCCCTTCTGACCGTATTCTGCCTGCCTTAGCTCTCATCTGTAGAGTGGTCAAAAAGCCCCCTTCATTGTTCTGTGCCTCTTATTGTGAAGATAAATTCTTTTCGAAGCTGTAGAAAGTGCCTAGTGATGAGCTTCTCAGAAAATTCCAAGAGCAAGTTAGTAATACAGGCTTCGGAGTAATGCAGGAGGCCTGAGGCCCAAACACTCAGGAGAGTAGAGGAGAAAAAAATATGTATAAGGTAGCAGCTCAGTAAACATTCATGTATCTGTGTGCTGAAAAATGTAGGGGCTCTCTGGAAATCAGAATATGATTATGTAGGTGAGCACAAGGGAATTCAGTGAAAACTGACCAAATGCTGAATTGCTTTATTTTGTAGTGTTGTTAATCTTTTTTCAAAGTAGGCTCTGCGTGCAATATATTGTAGTTTAACCTTGGCATGACTGTGGTTTTCGTCATTCTTTTCATGCTTATAAGAAAAAAAAAAAAAGGATTACAGTGTTCATTATTAAAAAGACTATGTATTTTTTGCTGTGCTACATTGTTTTCTTGAGCCTATTTACATGTCTTAATTGGCATGCAATTGCTTTCCTAATCCAGATAAGTAGTGTCGAACTGTGAATTGCAAAGTCCAGTGCCTTTTAGATTGATGGGTGGAGACTCTGCTGCTGTTTGCAAACGATCACTGAAAATTCTGCATTGCCAGCCTAATAAACTATAAATTCTGTCAGTATAGAAAGATAATCTCAGGTATTCGATAGGCTGTAGTATTCTGTGATAAATGGTGAAAATACATGAAACATGTAGATGAGAGTGTGAATAATCCACTTTTATTGCGTTGGTAAAAGTTGGAAAAATAAGTTTGAAATAACTTATTTTTAGTCCTTTTAGTTAATTGTTGTACTGACCTATTTTTGATATAATCTTAGAGGCTGCAATCTGAAGACCGTTTTCTGATTCCCTGTAAACCAGTGCACATTACTGGGTAGTAGTTCTGGCTCATCTATTTATTTCAGCAAGGATTCTTCTATAGTTGTAATACTGAATTCTTCACAAGGATTTAGTGATAATCCTGTTAATATTTTATTGTTTGTGCAGTTACGAGGATGGATATAGATATTCTTGTGTGATGTTTTTATTGCCAGTAGGGGAAAAAAAAAGCAACCTTACAAGAAATACTAATTGCTCTTCACCCGAGGAAAATTATCCTTAACAAGAAATTTGATTATAGCTGTTGATCATATTTTTTCATTACTTATAGCCTAACAAGCTATTTTATGGAGAGTTTTCACTAATTGACAGCAATCCCTTCCAAACTTCACTCTGGAGCTGCACATAAACAAATATTCACACATTGACAATTTCTTCGTGTGGGCTATGCGATGGTACTTTGTGTCTTCTGTACTTTAATATTAGATTGCTTTGCTGTCTCCTGAGGAAGATCACAGTTTAATCTAGAATTTACAACATATATGTAATACTTTGGATACTTTGTATAAAAATAATGTGGGAGAGGAGTACTGTCCCCTTCCAGTAGTACCAGCTGTGGCAATAATGGTCTGCTGTGGTTTTTATCCTCTGTGCAGAGATTGACATGAACTGGCAAAGCACAGAAGTTAAAATAACACACTGGAATACATTAAGGGTGTATGTCATACAAAATAGCATTATTTATTTAATCCCTTTTGGGGAGAATATGTATTGACTTGTATGTTCAGTTGAACAGAATTGTGTATCAGTTCAGCTTTTCCAAAATACAGGTGTCTGTTAAATAGAAATGAATTTATACACACAGAAATTGTGTCTGTTGGAACTTGCATAGTAGAAATGGGCCCCAGATGTTACAGTTATGTAAGGGCCTAATCTAAAGCCAACCGAAGAGAGCCTTGTGGGCTTCAGATCACGCCAATAAGAACATTTTCAGGAGAATTAACATCGAAGGAGATTGCAGTAAGCTAACATTGTCTGTAGCTATTGTAAGTATAAAATCAAACTGTATGGATGGAGGGGTGTGCCTTATTCACTGTGGCTGGAGTTAAATTTGTACTTTGAAGGGGAATAATGTGACATGAATTATCTTTAATAAAAAAAAGACTTCATTTAAATGTTAAGCACAACTGTATGTATCTCAAAGCTGTCGTTTTTTCTGTTTACTTGAGTAAGTTTGTGTGTGGGTGGTTCATTATTAATGTTTTGTGTGTGAGATACTTGTTTTGAAGTAGATGTCTTTTCTGCTTTTAAACTGGTACAGCGTTACATTACATAGCTATTGCTATGCATTACAAAATAGAAATTAAACTCACAAAGGGAGTTAGGCCCTTGGTAGGTTATCTCATAATGCTTTGCAGTGCAATTTGGGTGGTGGAGGCTTGTTGCCCCACGCTACTGGCATCCTTTCCCCTTTTTTTGTTCTCTTTAGCTATTTCATTTTACTGATGTGGCAGAAAAAAGATACAAAAAAGAAAAAAAAAAAAACCCAAACAAGTAGTTTCGTACTAGGCTAGGTATGGCACTCTCCTCTCCTCCTGGAGGGGTCTGATAAGTTCTGGGACCAGCAGAGAGGAGAGAAGGCACTGCTGGAGGTATCAAGCATGGAGGCATGAACCAAGAGCTCTGCTCTCAGCAGTGCTGTTTACTTATTTAAACTGTTAGTTTAGCTGTTTAATGTGATGTTCATGTTTTATGTGCTGCACTCGGATTCCTGTAAATTTCCTAACACGTCTTTTGGTGCCATCAGGGAACTTAAATTTTCAACTAGTGCTGAAGTTCCTTCTCTGCAGAAGTTAAAAGCTCTTGCTGCTCTATGAATCCTGCTTTCCTAACCAAGACCTAACCTCAAAGTACTCTCGCACACTGATCCTGCTTTGTGGAATTTGCAGTAAGGCAGTGTCATGTAAAAGTGGGAGTGTGTTTATACTAGACATTTTCCATTAAATTGATTTTTTGGCAAAGCAGTGTGTACTTGAAGTCAGGAAGATGAGCATCCATGAAGATGCAACTGTTGCTGTTTGTCAGGAGCAGAAGTTTGCAAGACAAATTCCTCAAGGTAGCTGCTCAAAAGTGAGGAATATGAAGGTGCAATTCTTGGTAAGCCAGGCACTCTTGTGAATTTTACCTGTAAAACATAGCTGTGAACCTTTTTCTCCCAGTAGATATCTAACCAAGTCAGCTTGTCCTTATTAAAAAAAATAAATAAAAATAATTTCTGTGTGTGTTATAACCAGTAACCCTGCTGGTTTGAGTACTCAACTATTTCAAACCTTAAAGCCTGTTTTGCAATATTTAGGCATTACACAATTTTCTCCTTTATTCTGTGATGCATTTTTCGTCCTGAGCCCTGTCCCACTTCTAGAAAATAGTGGACTTTTCATTGGCCACAGAGCAAAAAACAAGAGATTAACTTTTTATCTGGTAGTAAAGAAACTTTTCCTTGGAGGTAGGAGACTCTGTTTGTGTCCCTTCCTCCAACTAGGCAGAGTGTACTCGGGAAGTGGTGGGCTGTCCTACAGCTCAGCTCCTACCATGCTGGGTTATTGTCTTTTGCTAGAAGTATCAACCAGCCACTCTTGCAGCATCTCACCTGGGACTCTGCCGCATGAGCGGCCCCGTTCAGTTAGTGTGCAAAACACTAACCAGAATCGCCCTTTGGTAAAGATCTGAGAGAGAATGATGAACTCGAGAAACCTTCATGAACTTTGACATGAGCTAGGGAACCGAGTGGCCTCCTGCTGACAGGACTTGGGTGGTTTTGCATGTTTTCTGTGGAAAGGCTGTTGCAGCAATTTAGGAAATCTGGGTTTGAATCTGTTTGCTACTGAATTGTTGACTGTGTGTGAGCTTTGACTCGTTTATTGTCTGTCTTCTCAAAAAAAATTTTGTAGATGTTAAAATTCATACATATCAACTTTGTGTAGGCATATGCAGTGTTCTACTGTCTTGCTGTGTTAAATAAATGAGGGGTTTTAATACCTTGATATCTTTTGGGGAGACTTTGCATCTTCAAAAGGGGAAAGAAAACTCTTTTAAAGTTGTCTCTTACCAAGTGAGAAGAGTTGATAATATGTTTAACTTACATGAATGGCAAAAGGATAAATACTCACCTTCACATAGGAAAAGGGAACAGCTTGGACCATACTTAACTCAACATGAGGTCTTTGTATGCAATGCTTTGATACCTAAAGACTTGGCCAAGGAATCTCAGAAACATGAAGTTATCTTTTGGAAAATTGTGTAAGACTGATGAGGTACTTGATGGCTGCATAAAAGCAAATGTGGTATCTCAGATGACTGAAGAAAAACAAATGCATTATCTGCCTTTAAAATGGGAAGGAAAGGAGAAACAGAAGAATTCTCCTCTGTGTGTGTATATATATATTTATATTAGATTTAGACACGTGGATTTACAAGTTGCCATGCATTACCTGTTCATGCATTTATCCATCAGCAAATGCCAGATAATATAATCCATAATGAGGCAGAATTACAATAAATTGCCTTAATTTGTTTGCCATATGCTAAGCATGCCCACATGTCCACATATAGATCAGCTGATGCACAATAACTTGGTGATGAGAAAAATTACTCATATGTCTAAGCTTTTATTATTTGTGTGTTATTGACTGTTGTGATCTCTAACAACTCAGTTTTGATCTGGTTTGTCAACAAGAACTTTTTTAGACAGACATCCATTTTCAACACAGGATGGAATGAAGCAGAGTCCATGTACATTGCTTCGTTAAACAAAAAGACAAAACCAAAAAAACCTTAAACATTCAATAGCAAGCTTCGATTAGTATGTTACTAAGAATGAGTATTTAGTCAATCAGTGCTTCTGTTTTCTCATGTGCTTAATGGCATTTATGGTCTAAACATAGTAAAATTTCATAGGGTTGTATTTAAAATGGATTGAGACTTCTGATGAAAGCACTATGTAAATACAGAGTATTAAGATTTAATGTTAAAGCTACTTCTCCATTAGTGTTTTACAGGATTAAAGAATGAATGAAGATAGTAATAATTTGATGAATTGTGTTCCTGTTCTCTTAATAAAGACCTTATATTTTTCTATAAGTAGGTGAAGGTCACTCACTTCTCTTCTGAGGCCTCTTAATTAATTTGTCAGGTTACACACAGCAGGTAGCTTTTAACAGACCTCGTACTGCTTAGGTGACAGTTCACCCTCTGGGGCAACAAAGGGAAGAAGTTATCTAGCATTTACTACACACTAGTTCTGTCACTGTCTGCCGCTCAGCAGTTGAAAACAAGAAAAAGGAAAAAAAAAGAAAAAGAAAGAAAAATAAGCTCTTTCTATTCTATGGCTAGAAGATTTAGGGAGCTTTTGAAACTTTGTGATCAGTACGAGGCAATTTCTCTATTGCTGTTTCTGCAGTTTAAGTCATCTTATTACTGTGTTTTCTAGTACAAAGTTCCTTTGGTTCGATATTGTGATGCCAACATTTGCCATGATGACAGCCTGGTCTTGCAAGCTTAGTTTCAGCATTCTGTAAAATCTGCTGAAGGGCAGAAAATAAGCCTCTGGAATCAGAGTTGCCCTGTCCTAATTGCGATATTCCAGCTGGGACTGTGATTGTGTATTCTTCAGAGCAGTTCTGATTTGCCCCAAGGTGTTTGTATCCCACAGCATGTGTTAAACTTTTTAAGGATCATAATTTTGCCAAAAAGCTAACTCAGTAATTGTACTGTAAAAAAAAAAAAAAAACAACAAAAAACCAAACAACTTTATTAATACAGTGTTGCATCAGAAATTGCTGTACTTCTCACAGCCTTCTAAAATTGTATTCGCTGAAGTTTTACTGTTTACTTCCTCTGAAAATAGTGTTTTTTCAACATTTCTAGTTTAATAATGCATCCTAGAAGTGCCTTATGGAAGTCAAAATAAATTATACAAGAGGTTGTCAATGTTCTGCGTGTTTTTCTTTTCTGAATCTATTTCAGGTAAATAGAAATATCTGTTTAATGAGAAGTAAATATTTGGTGATCATCAAAAACTTATGCAAGGTTTCTGTTTATTCAGTTTATCTTGGCGTCTGAACTGAACCTAACATGAATATTGGTTTCTGAAACAGTGGTAAAATTTTAACAATCCTGCATTCCCAGCTTCCCCTTGAAAGAAAAAAAAAAAAAAAAAAAGTAAACCTCTTCATGTATAAACCAGAAGTCACTTCTGGTTTCAATGAGCTGGAATTTTTAGCAGTATGGTATGCAGCTAATATAAATAAGAAATCACATTTTAAGTGATAGGGGGAGGGAAGAGGATAATTCTATATTGACCTTGGTACACCTTAAAAGTGGCTGTGTGAAAATACCTGTAGAAACCAGTTAATAAAAATGGAAGCCAGTCTGAAGTCTTTATTTAAAAAAAAAAAAATAATGATTACTCTGGTTTGATTCTTATTGTGAGACAAGTAGGTGGAGTCTGCCCTTCCCTCTCCAACTACCATCGACTTTACAGTGTGTAATCAGTGTTAAGAATTTGGCCTTTGGAAACAGGCAATGTTTTCAGCTCTCACAGGTCGGAGTTTTGACTTTAAGGGGCTTTGCTTGCCTACCATGCCTATTAAAGACCAGTCTCGAGGCGTGAGCAGAGGAGAAGATTCCCTAGCTCACTGAGCGGCTGTAGCCAAAGAAAATGTTTGTGCTTGTTGCTACTCTACGGAGTCACTGCCTCATCATTTATTATCTCGGTGGTAGCAGGAGCAGAAAGCTGCTTCTGCGCAGCTCTTTCTCTGTTCAAACCATTCCTTGCCTGTTGCTGCCCGCTCCTGACTCCTCTTTATTGCATCTCCAGAAGACTCTGACCAATACTGACATGTATCCTCCATTCTTCTTATTTACATTTAACCTATACTCTTACTGTAAGCCAGTTGACCCTAATCTTGCAAACTCCTAAACTCATTAGGGCCAGTATGCACGTGAGTTCTCCTGATGATTACAGTGGACCGGCAAATGCATGGAAGTACTGCCATGCTGACGGCTCTAATGAGTTTGTTTTTAGGATTGGAGTTTTTATAAGGAACCATGATTAAGGTTCGTTTGAATGTATCTTCTACCATGATATATCTCCTACCTTCATTATGGTCAAGCATAATTTTTCTTTTGCAGAGGAGATTTCCAACTTAAATTGCGCTTTCCAACTTGAAATTCCAGTGCCTAACATCTCTGTTTGGGGGCAGAGAAGAAAAAAAAAAATCTTTATCTACAAACACCAAGAAACCGATTACCCAGTGCTCCTGTTCAGATACTTCTCCATGATTTGTTTCTGGCTGCACAGCCAGTTGTTGTATGTTAACAGGAGGCCATGTGTGCTGCAGGGCATGCATCTGAGATTAATCAAATGTTATGTTACTCCAGCAAGCGTGCAGGCTTCGTTCCTACAGCAGCTGACGTCACTGGGGGCGCGGAGCCCTCCCACTCCTCCCTGGTAATTGATGGTGACGGGCTCTCTGCTGAGCTGTCACCTAACATAGGGACTGAATCAGATCAAGAGCTGAGAGAAATCGCCAGAAAACAGTATCGCTCCATGTAGACAAAAGCCGGGCACTTTACACCAGGCCTTAGACGGACAAGTATTTCAAATGATGGTTAATGCAGGCTGATGTGCTGAAGTTTGCGCTGCTGCGCTGCTGCGTGTCGGAGGTTTTGCTCCTGTAAGAAGTGTTGCTGCTGCTGGAAGGGCCAGCCTGCGTGGAGCGAGGCTGACATGCTTGACAGACGCCTGATGTCTCCTCAAACTAAGCACATGACTCCTGGGGTAAGCATATGTTGAAGGAGTGCAGGCCAGATGCTCGGGAGCCCTTTAATTTTACAATGCAACGTAGGGGCTGGCTTGCAAGTTAACTTAATTACGATTAAACTGTTTCACTTTGCTCCGGTCTAGCCAAGCTCAAATGTTGTTGAAAAACGTGCCAGCCTTTTCGTGGAAGTCCAAATTTTGAGCTTCCTTTTTTAAAATGTACTAACTTGCTGTCACGTTGAAAAACTGCGAAAGCGGGAGCTGAGGGGAGGCGCGGGCGCGCACAGGTGGCTGTTGCTGAGAGCGCTTCTATCTATAACCCTATGAAAACAGTTAACACGAGGTAGCTTGCTGTTTGTTCCGCGTTTGGGGGGATTGTGCTAAATGATTGTTTTCTCCTCAATACGAGAGCAATGGGACTCTCTGCTGGCAGTAGTTTGAAGTACATTCTCTTTACAGACTCAAATGTTACACTTTGTATTACCTTTGGTTTGGATTAGGTTGTGACACGCTCAGGAGTTCTGGTCTGGCAGCGTTTGAGCAGGTGTGTGTACCCCGGGGCCAGGGATTTATAGGAGCAGATACCCCAACACAGCTGTGCTTGTGAAATAAAATCTAAATAGATGACAATTTATTTTTTTATGATCGGATGTGCTTTGTTTTCTTTCTTACACTGTAGAAAACAAAGGATGGAGATTAAAATAGTAAAAGTAACGTAGGCATAAACTTAAGCCAAATGTTTGGCTTAAACTTGCTGCTTTCTGTAACTTTTATGAGATTTGAATATAGTTGCAGTAAAAGAAGTGTACCAGGGGCATGACAGTAGCTTTCCAGAGTTATTCTGAGAAAACCCAGGGTCGGTGTCTTGTGTAACAGCTGCTCCACAGCATTCTTCTAGAAGGAAATCGGATTTGGATCATTCCTATTCCTGGATTATTTAGGGATCTCCACATAGGATACTGGGTAGTTGTTGCTAACATCCATTCTATCATCCTCCTGTGGTCAACTTTTCTTTACTCAAATTAGAACATTATTATATCGTATGTTTGTGGGGGGAATGATGTGACAATGGGAAGTGTGCCATGAAGTAGGAAGGTGTACAACCACCATATACAACTCCACAGGGTTTGTTTTCAGCATGGATGTTCAGAACAGCAGAAATCAGACTAGTAGAATCACAGAATCATTTAGGTTTGAAAAGATCATCAAGTCCCACATAGCTATAGCTGCCTTTAGCCTTTTTTCCTTATGTGATCAATATAGTTAAAAACATAAGTCTTCAAATTTTAATACATATTTTTTTCAAGCAGTTCTCAAGGGTTCTGATGAATTAATGTGTTTTGGGATTCTCTGACATTCCCAGTATAATTATAAGTGGGGCAAAATTGGAGAATAATATTTTCAGTGGGTAAAGGTTGTGAAAAAAAAAAAAGATATAAAAAAAGTCAATTGGAAAATAGTGTTTTCCTAAAGAGAAGCTACCTAATGTTAGAACTTAGCTCAAATAATGTCCTCAAACCAGGACAGTTCCCATGCAACATTTTCATCTTTCTGCCTACTGGTTGTCAAATAATGTCATCAAGGGGAAGGTGAGTTTGATTTATCTGGGCTATAGAGTGAAATGAAGCTGTTCCCTCATATCGCACCATGAAGAGGTCCAAAGAAGTCCAAGCGCTATCTGGCATAGTCATAGAGGTCCTGGTGGATGGAGGAAGAAGTTGCTGTTTGCCAGGGTAAGGGGATCGCAGGGAGCGGTGCTGTAGATGGACAGCCCTTGGGGACTGAGCAGCAGCAGCAAAGCAGGATAGGTGAAGTGGAACACAGACAGAAAGGAATAAAATTGGGCTGAAGGGATTCAGCCGTGTATATTGTGTGGATTTCTGAACATTTGGTCAACCCTTCTTTAAAGCAATGGTTGATGACCATTTTTTTCATATTTCCTCAGTTTCTATCCTAGTTTCTTGATGTGTCGTGAGGGGAAGAGACCATTTAGCTTTGCTAATATGAATTTTTGCTGTAGTCACTTCTTGTTCAGGAGCATTTTAAAGGAAGCTGTGCTTGCAAATTAGCTTGGGCTTAGCAGTATGAGTCCTCAAATATTGCCTTACTGCAAAAGGAATTGTTTAGATGGCTGAGAGGAAAGTAATGGGAAGATTTGAAACATTAAAAAAGAGGTATAGCTTGAGAACTCTCTCTGTGCTATTTCTTGGCACGTATAATTAAGTAAATTGATTATTGACAATAGTCTCTTAATGACAGATGTTGCATCAGAAGTGGATACCATTTGCATAATTGAACAGAAATACAGATAACCATTTACCGGGTTCTTTTTTTTCTGAATTGACATGTTTCAGGATATCCCTTGTAACAAGTTGACCCCTGAAGTATTCAAGTCAATTAAAATGTTACAGTAGGATGCAATAAAATAGTACTTATTGCATAACCACTGACATGTTGTCACTGCCAACGTAGTCCTTGTGACATAGAAATTCTTCAATATGGAAACTTCTGTAACTGCCAGAAAGTGTAAGAACATCAGGTGCGGTAATTCCTTGTGGTCTCATGAGGCTGTCATTCTGTCCTTACATCACCCACTATGCAGAGAACTGACATCTGACCTTTTGCCAATTTGCCCAGATTTCCCTGAATTTATGTTTTTAGCATCAGTGGAATATATAATTGCTGCTCCTATTTTTTAGGCAGTTTTCAAACAACGGTTAACCAGCCTGGTAGTTCATAAAATTGAAAGGATGAAATGTGCTATTTTCTTCCCAGGATGGAAGTGCAGCATAAAAAAGCTGTAGAACGAGAGGATGTAAAGTGACTTGAAACTTCATTGCATTGAGACATCCATTTTTTAGGCCATGAAACTGCTGGGCTGCTCTGTTTTAAAGTGTCTTTTTGCTATGGGCCAAAATACAGAATATGTTATTAATTGTGAAAATAGTTTTTTCTATTTATGGATTTTCTATTTACACACATATGACTTTTTGCATTTTTTTTTAATTACTGATCCCCCAAGTCGTTTGTTGTAAGTACAGTATTTGCAAGTTCTCATGCGCCGCTGGTGCTGCATGTACACTGCATGAAAGCCTGTGGTTTCCATTGCGCTTGCAACTGCTTAATAACAGCGACCAATGTTCTGTGAAAAAGATAGTTTGAAAATTCTCCATACTGACTGACAGGCTAAATGCTTACATTGCTGCTCATGCCATCCTCTTATATTTAAACAAGCTGCTGAGTATTAAAGAGTATGGACAGTCTTTGTACAACAGCTCTGATTTTTAGGTTGATTTCCTAAGACAAGATTTATGCAATCCCACTTTCCATCTGTTAGTTGTGCTTCTCAGTGACTTCAATCCAATGGCCAATTTAAATCAGTCTTGAAGAGGTCTTAGAAGTACTGAGTGCTTATAACAGACCTTCTTGGGGGCTGGACGGAGCTGTTAAAGCCATTTGCTCGACATGCCAGTGTGTGAGAGTCGAGGCACTCCTGGGCTCCTCTGGCATCTAAAAGGTATCATCCAGCCAGCCGATGAGCACGAGTTTAACTCCAGAGTAGCCGAAACAAATGCTGCCTCTTCTTCAACCAGTGACTCGTGGAAAGGGAAGGGGAGTTTGGGGAGGGGAGGAGAAGAGAG
>NW_009648894.1:1251966-1256919 GCF_000708025.1 Charadrius vociferus
AGGGAAAATGAGAGAGAGCTGAAGGTATTGTGGAGGTGTGTGTGGGAAACCAGGCTTCATTACTTCTGCTCTGCACAAAACAACTTGTTTTTCTTCAGCTCGTCATTAATTATACATTGCGTTTTGCAGTATTTTACTGGATATAAATTTCTATTTTTTTCTGAATGTTTTGAGGCTGCCGAAAGCATGCTGACAGATTGACGATTTAGAATATTCATCCCTTAAAAATTATTAGCTTGTTAGTTAATTATATTGGTAGAATATTAGTATCAGAAAAAAAAAAAAAAAGTAGCGTTTTAAAGCTCTACTAGCAATTCTAGGTATAAAAGCTAAATGTCACTTTGAGTAGGCTCATGCTGATCAAAGGATGTCAGTAGAAAGACTGGCTCACAGTTGCAGTAGTTGTAATGTAACTTAGTGTCTTCTCAGTTTGCCAGAGTCCCCAGTCAGGTATGTATTATTGTTTCTGTGCAATTCAGCACAGTCTTGTAAGTACGTAGTTCAGCAGCTCAGTTCATCAGGATAGAGCTTCTTTGAAAATTTGTGTGACCCAGGCATGCTTGGGCTTTACATTTTTCCTTCTTATTAAGGGGAAGATTGGGGTGTTGGACTAGATGACCTTTAAAGGTACTCTCTAACCCAAACTATTCTATGATTCTATGATTTTGCTTATTCATTTAGGCACTACTCAGGGACTGGTTTTTATTTAAAAGTTTCTGTTGTTTTTTTTTTTTAATGTCCATTCACATCCACTTTATCATTATATGATAATAAAATACACGTATCTTTCTTGCCTTTTAATGAAGTTACAATGAAAACAGTATTTTCAAATCATAGTATTACTTGAAAGAGTAGTCTCTTCAGTATTTGCTCTCTAGAAACTAGTAAATGAGTATGTGTAAGGCATTGGAAAACGTAATGTTTGAGCTTTTTAAATACTGCTTTTCAGCAATATTTCCAGTTCATCTTGGAAACAGGGTCACTTTGGTATGTAAGAAACAGGTTAATGCTTCATTATATAATAGTTTCAATATCTTATGCTATGGTGGAATGCTAGAAAAGTCATTTTCAAAATAAGCACTTTGATAACTTCCTGCCAAATTCAAAGTAAATAAGTGAGTTCCCAGAACATCATATGTTCTAGCTGAATGTTTTCTGTCAAGAAAATGTGATCAGCTTCTATTGTTGTGCTTTCACATGGATCTCCCAGCTTCATTAGAATTTGCGTAGACTTAAACAAAGCAACTAGCATCATAACGGCAGAAGCCTTTCATTTTAGGAGAAGCTTAAGGTGTCTGAACCAAACTGCTTGCAACAATAATTTCCTTCTTAAATTTTAAAAGCAATTTTCAGCATTGATGCTGGTTTAGTGTAAATCCATTATTCTGTTTGTCATGCACAACGCGATAGACAACTTAGGTTCAGTTTTGTGAATTTAGGAGAGGAGAAATTGTTGTACCTTGGAATTCAAAATGCTGTCTTTTTATAGGTCACTACCATACTAAGATCAACGATTATGGATTTGATCAGAATTGTTATACTATTGACTTTTTTCATTGTGGTAAATCAATTGTCTAGTAAATTTTTTGTACTTGGGAGGAGTTTCTCAGTGACTTCAGAAATCCTCACCCAACTCGCCTTAGCATCGTGGAGTTGAACCTGAAAGGTAGTGGGGGATGACTGCTAAATCACACTAACAGGTTCACCTATAAAACTCTGACCAGGATGTAGAAAATGCTGGAGTGCCTTTCTTGGAGTATCAGAGCTCCACGGTCTCGGTCAGAGAAGGTGAACCTGACACAGAAATGCAGTTTGAGGTATGCTCTTTGGTCTGATGCATGAGCTTTTGTTATTGTCAGCACCAGGGAACCAGGCTGTTCAGAGCATTCATTTTGTGAACACTGATTGTGGATTATAGCAAGAGGGAGGGGAAAGAGAGTACCAGACAGGAAAACGTAATTGAAAAATCACATTTTTACGCCAATCGAGGAGAATATAACTGGGAAAAAATATGTATCATTTCAGTGTAGGAGAGGGAAGACCTTTCCACCCTGCCCTAAGTATTCACGTTCTTACAACTCTGTTAACAAGATTCTGTCAAACTGAGTGGATAAGGAAGATTGAATAAAAGGGTCTTACCTTCATGCTTCATCCCATCAGGGCAGTTCTGAAAATGTCATTGTAACATGTTGCATTAGGTCGCTGTAAGGAACATCTTACTGTACGTATTTCATCCATTACATTGTAAACTACTGACTCCGCTTAGCTAACAGACTGGTTCTTCTGACTGTGTTTTCACTGCAATGCACGGAGAGTTGTTAGTCAGGGTTACACATCTGGCTCCCTGCTCATGAAACTGAAGTATGTTTCTGCAGTGCCAGGGTGACGCCCATCCTCATAGGTGAGAGAGGCCGTTACAACAGCACATGTGCTGCTTAAATTGCACTTAATTCCTATTCTGAGCTCTGAAGTGAGTCTCCAGTGATAAGCAGTCCATTCTGCAGAGACAGGTTTTCCAACTTTCACATTTCACCAGAGCACAGTTCACTGGAGCTCGTTAAATTGTACAAGCCAGTCTTCACCAAAAATTAAGCATAATTAATAAAGCTTTTAGGATTGCCAACAATGCAAGCATCCGAAATATTAGAGGTTTCAAACATAGTAAAAGTGAGAGATGGGAACTGAGATTTGAAGAAGTGATGAGGCCAAAGAAACTGCAACATTTGGTGAGAATCGATAACTTAAATTGATGGAATTGTGGAATGATGGCTTGTGCCAAAAATGCATAAACAAAGGCAAAGTGTGCCAAAAGGCCTCCTGTGGCCTGTTGTTGTGGCTCTGCTGATCAGATGCACTTTTGTTTCTGAAATGAGAACAGAATTTGGAGGTACCAATAGCTCCAGTTTTACAAGCACTTTTTTAAATGCAGTTTTGAGATATGGTTGGACTTGGTACACAAATTATTACCTCATTTTGAAAACCAAAACAGTTTTAAAGGACCAAGGGCTTGGACCTCTCCTATGCGAACTATCAGTTGATAAGTCGATGTCCCGAGTATGGGAATTGCACAGCAATAGTACCCAGAAGACAACCTGTAACTCGAGCAATTTTCAGGACATGGACGTGGCTAGAAGTGGTTAATATCCCTGGTAGTTTGTGATAGCTCCTGTATACAGCTACAAGCCAAAGTTACTCCTCAGTCAGCAGCTCCAGGAGATGAGCATCTGGTGATCATCGAGCTGCTCGTGGCACTTGAAACGTTTCCGTGCACCCAGGAGCAGACGTGCTGAGTGTGAGGGTTAAAAGCCTTTCACTGAGATTAAATCCCAGTGTTTATTTAATGTAGTATTCAGTGTAGCAGCATATTGTGGTGACATTATAGAATTAAATTGGTAACTTTTCAGTGGAAAGCTATATTTTTTAAGGAACTATAGCCATCACGAGCTGTTCTCCTAGGGTTGTGTAAATTTTGTATATTTTACTTCAAGGTCTTAGTGTTATCTGCGAAGAATGGTTCTATTATTGACATTCTTGTGCTCAAAAGCATATGCATTTCCCTTTTTGCAATTAATAAATATAGCAAAATTAACATTATCGCTGTTTCAGTCTTCAGGGTATTACTTCTTTTAAATGTGGTTGTTGAAGACAATTATTTTCAAACACTGAAAAGCTCAAACAAAATTTACAGCTGTTTCAGAAGTGTTTGGCTGCACGTTCAGTTGCAGGCGACTTGTGTGAGCGTCGTAGACCAGCAATGGCATGTTGAGCACTTGACTTGTTCTTTCTGTCTGTATCTCCATTCTCTGTACTTCACTGCTGCAAGGCTACAAGAAGACAATGTTCCCCGTGACTCTGCGTTACATTTAAAAAATAAAAATAAAAAATCTTGCCCACACATGGATCGGAACAATCACCTGTGGGCAGATCTCCCAACTTTATAGCATTTGTAGTGCCTCTCCAATATCTGAGTGATGCAGAGGATTCAAAATACAACAGGTATTTGTGTTATGTATCCATAATACAAGCGGTTTCAAACCTTTGCTATGTTCCTGACACTCATTGTGAGTTGGGTTAAATGCTTTAACGTCTGACTGCAAGAAGAATGGCAGCTTGTTATCGCTGTGACACTGTGAGAACATACTTGTGTTATCTTCAATGCAGGAGGAGATAGCATGTGCCCCTAACGTATGTATGTTTGCAAGTTGAGAAGTTTAGTCTGCTGTTAATGTTATCACTACTGTATCCTGAAATAGAAAACTGCAGGCAGATTGGATTGTGTTAGAGAATGGTAACCATAATAACCAATAACAATCTGCAAATGATAAGCAGCTTTAGTGTTTAAAAATAAAATTTAAATAGCATTCCAATAGTTCCATGATCATACTTTCAGATTTTATTTTATTATACATTCATTTTAAGCTTGTTTTTGAGATTTAAGATGTGACGTTAATCTTAAGGAAGTGTTTCATTATTGCATCTTGAATTAGTTGACATTGGTTTATTATATACCTAAATTAAATCTCATTCAATAGAATGTTGCTTGTCAGCCCTCTTTCAGATGTACACCATCTGTAAAGGAGAATTACAAACATCCTACATGATGCATAGAATTTTCTGTAAGGAAGTGGACTGATTTTATGGCTAGATATAAAGCCAATATATTCAGAAAAGAAATACAAAGTCTGATGGAGATGAATGCAGAGCATCTTGATGGTTTGGAATCTGCACCATGTTCTGGGGTGCTGCCAAACACCTCTGCTGAAATGAAAAGTAAAAACAAACAAACAAACAAAAAGAGCCTTTTAACTTGACCCAGAACATGCTATTTTTGGGGCGGTGCTTTAAAAAGAAAGGAAGGTGTCATTCAGAGGAAGTGAAGGAGGAGGTCCGAATCATGTCCTGGCCCCTCCATCCCCCTCTTTCTCCCCCCCCAACATGCAGATAGGGGTGTTC
>NW_009648894.1:1256932-1261892 GCF_000708025.1 Charadrius vociferus
CTGGGAAACTCGAACTGAATTACTTACCTGTCATGAACGTACAGGAGCAGCATGGTGCTATGATCAAGATTCTAACTCTTCTGGGTTAACTTGTTTTCAGTCTCCCTTGCTGAAGCAGTCCTATCATTTTCATTAAATTCTTGAATGCTTGTTAGAACAGAGTCTTATTTCCCTGTTGTTCTTAACATCCAAGGCACTGCGGTTACCACCATACTGCATTCAGAGAGTAACAATGGCGCTGAGAAGAACTGGAAAAGGCCCATCCCTCAGAATGTGCCGATGTTCAGAGGAACATGAAACCCGGGCTTCAGATCCTTCCTGTCGCTCTGTCAGGGCAGTAACGCTGCTGGAGGTGTAAGCAAGCCACTGTTTATGTTGCTGGACGTGCGCTGCCCACAGTTATCCTGACCACCACGGGAGAAAATCAATGGGAGAGCTAAAATTCATAGGAAAAACTGAAAAGCTCCTTCTTAATCATCATTTTCCCATTTTAGTAACACTGTTAAGCAATTATTTAGAACTGGTTTGGGATAGGATAGTTTTGATGGTAGGTAATTACAGTGAAATCGCTGTTGCTCTTTGGTCCCGTATGTGAAAGGGGACAAGTATTTCAGCTTTTTTATTTGCCACAGGTAAATGAAAAATGAAAATAGGAGCATTGCTGAAGTTCCTTTAAGAATGATACACTTGCGTTTACAAGAGACAATCCTTGTTGCTAGCTGTGCAAAAGACAGTTATGAGCTGTTGACATTCTTCACTGTGATTTAAATTTGAATCTGGTAGGTAAGAGAGAGTTGATTGCTTTCCATTTGAGTTCCTGAAGAAAAAATAGTTGTTACTGTTGGATGCAAGTTGAAAGATTCTTGTTTATCGAGGAAGGTCTGTTTAGTCTATTAACCTTGACAACCATGTCAGCAGTTTTTTCTGCTTGTTTTCCCAAAGGCACTATGTTGAAGTAGTATGATATACAGTTATTTATAGTGTAGACAATTCATAGCTGTGCTTAAAAGACATGGGTCAGAGTTTAAATACCAGAGTTAAATGCCATCCTCCTCGACAATTTGAAAAGTCATTATGCTTAATCTTTGAAAATTAAAAGGGAGAGATAGAATCACTAAAATATCAACATAAATCATATTTTTTACATGAATTTGTTACAGTTTCACAGAGGGGTTAAGGTAGGAGGCACCTCTGGAGGTCATCAAGTCCAATCATCTGCTCGGAGTAGGTCTACCTAGACCCACTTGCACAGGACTGTGTCCAGACAGCTTTTGAATATCTCCAGGGATGGAGACTCCACAACCTCCCTGGGCAACCTGTGCCAGTGTTCAGTCAGCCTCACACTGGAAAAAAAAAAAAAAAAATCCTTATGTTTAAATCGAATTTTCTATATTTCAATCTATGATCATTGCTTCTTGCCCTTTCACTGGAAACCACTGAGGAGTCTGGCTCTGTCTTCTTCACTCCCTCCCATCAGGTATTATACACTTCAGTAGATTTTTATGAAACGAACAAAATTTACAGAAACAATCACAGCAAACAAAGTCCATGCATATTGACACACTTGCATTTGTACCTGGTTGCCTCTGTTAACAGATGTTTAATATTGCGATTGCTGTCCTGGATTCTACAGATGAGCAAGGTTTACTCTAAAAGTACTTGTGTACAGTAGAAAGCTGAAGAAGTTATTTCTTTTGTTCTTGTGATTTATGCATCATTTCAGACTGTAGTCTTGACTCTGACTGTCAAGCCTCCAGGTAGTTTGCTTTTCTTTAGTCTGAAGACTGGTTCTTAAGGCCCAGTCTTCATCAAGTTGGGTTTGTGTACCTGTGTAGTGCGTTCTCATACAAATTCAAGCACAGGTCCTGCTGGAAAGTACCACTGGAGGAGAGAAGCAATTCCACCTTTAGTTTTGTTTCCACCTTCTTTCTTTATAGACCCATTGCTGTGGTTTTGACCCTTTCTGCCTTTATCCCAGTTCTGTTGCTGTCCTAAAATTCACCTCTTGCTGAAGTCTCCACCCTACAGGTTTTTCAGTAGCCCCTGTTTGTTTGATCAGCCACTTCTTCCCGGGCATCCCATATCAGCAACTTGGCCCTGCTCCTCACCATTCCCCTGATCCCTGGTTACCTCCTAGCTTTAGGCTAGTCAGGTGGCCGGCGGTCCCTGTGCAGGTCTTTTCAAATCCTGTTGTGTTCCCTGCCTACCGTGAACATTTTTCTTGCCCGATCTTAAATTGTGTCTTCTGGCCTGGTTTATAGCATGTCCTCCCTGTAGGTCACACAGTCACGCTGCTTCCTTCCTTGTTCTGTGCTCTGGTTTCCTGCCCTGCCCATTCCCACCACCTCTCCAGTCCCATCGCTGCCAGATTCCTTTTCCAACCTACTTCTCTCTCTCCCATTTCCACTTTTGTGCTCACTCTTTCTTTGCGGATCATGAGATTCTCGTCTGTGCTGCCTTGCTGCAAGGGTCAGCACTGGCCCGACAGTGACTGCCCAGTGCTGGCCAGTCCCACGCCACACTGAGCCACTGGGAGAAGGAAGCCAGAGAAAACCCACTGCTGTCACTTAGCTGGGAGTGGAGCACAGGTCATGTAGAAGTGCTGTGCTAAGTTTAAACGCCCTCAACAGAGGTGGCATTTTTGCAGACTTTAACTCTTGAACCATAAAAGCTATATACAGATTTGCTTTGTGGAGCTTTGAGATAGACTTGGGTACCTGTCACGATGTTTCAATTCAAGAGAGCAATGAGCAATTCAGCTTATTTACTGTCCAAGCTGCCAGACTCTGGCTGCTTGTACTGTCTGTAGTGAGAATTACTTGTGACATGTAAGTCACTTATGGTGACAGTCTGAATAATGCCCTAAGTCTCTGTTGAGTACATGTGAGCTGCAGTCCTCCCTGTTTTTGTATTCATGCCCAAAGTACAGGAGCTGATGAAACCATTTAAAAAAAAAATCACCATAATTTTTAATACATGGAAAGCAATGTGTTTTCCTTACTTTTGATGGTAGGAGAGGTTGTGACTGTAGTTTGAAGAGCCATATCCAAGAAGGGAGCAATCAAGTCACGGCACCCGAATTTCAGTTGCTTGTAAGAGCTGTGTCAGACAAGTGAAGTAACGGGTGATGACACTAGCTTTGCCTGGTATTGACAGGTGTGGCTTCACGCTAAAAAAAGCTGTGCAGTAATGCTTAGGCAATTGCATTAAAACTAATAAGTGTATGTAACTGCACTCGTTCAGCATCAATAGTGGCAATCAACTCGGTCAAGTGATTATTACATTCCACTAGCGGTGTCTTATGTCTGTTATTTACCTCCGTGCAGGAATGGTGCATGTTTTGTTTACTTTCTGGGAACACAATATTATGATATTACTTGTTTGAAGTGTAATTTGCAATTGATATAATGTGAAGTGACCAGTTTGGCTGACAGATTAAACTACTGCTCTTTTGTAAACATATGGTTGGAAGTAAAATTAATGTCTCCTGATTTCTAATTTGCTCTTTCCAAGAGCATATAGCTTGGTTTTAACTCTGCTTGTGAATACATACAAGAACTTAAAAAATCCAGACTCATGAGTCACATCACATATAGTCAACAGAGGACCAAAGGTCTGTTTTGACAGAGAAGGCAGACTGAGAGAAGAATATCCTACTAACTCACGCAAAGAAACTGAGGTAGTCAAGACAAGATCTATTTAAAATAAGTGGGGGGCGAGGCGGGGGGAGGATCAGCGAGGATGTTTACAGTGTATTTGAACTGCATCGTTTGGTGTTTTTGTTAGGAAAGAGGTTTTGTTCTCTTCCCTGTGTGGAAGAGGAAGAAGTTGAGGAGCACAAACTGTTTTTCAATGCTCTATGTGTTCATGGTATCTTGTTATGATATGTTGTGTATATTATATTAACACGATTACAGATATAAATGGGCAAGCATACACCCACACATTTTCTCCTTCGGACATTACGTATTCCATAATTTGTGCTAGAGCTTATGTATAGTTCAGATTATGGGATATAGTGATAGCAGGAATATGAACTATAAAGAATTTAGGGGACTGAGCAGAGAGGGATGGGTTTTCTGGTGCTGTTTTAAAGCTGTTTTAAAGCTGTTTTGGTTGGGGTTGTGTTGCTGGATGCCAGCTGGTGGCCTCTTCCCCAGTTGTGAAGGACAGCCTTTCCCGGAGGGCAATATTTCTGGATGCCTGGATTGCTTTATGCTGTATTCCTAAACCAACTTTAATGAGATTTGTTTTTAAAGCCCCGTTTTAATATTAGATTGGGAATGCTGTCAGTGAATGAGTCTCCAAAGTCTTTTACTATTTAGCGTTTTATCCTGCTCTTTGACTGCTTTTACTCTTTCTTGCCTGCTCTACCTGGACTGGAAGTTGGCCAGGAGCGAGGTAGGGCCTCAGGTTCTTGTCATGGTGTAGTGTCGTACGCTGGATCCGCGTCCCATGCAGTGGAGGTAGCGGGTACAACTTTTCTGTTACCTTAGTGTCGTTGTGTTATAAAGTTGCACTGTGTTTCGCTAACAGAGCAGTCTGGGATTAATCAGCAGGAGGAAGCAATCAGGGGTGTGAAACATAGCAATGGAAAACTGTCCTGGACTGATTCTGATTTTTATTTTTATTTTGCAGGGATAGGTAGGGAGACAGCTCCATGGGTTTCTGCAGAACTATCAGAGGAGTGAGGGGGAAATTTAGATGAGCTCGGGTACCCCAGGTTGTGAACTGCCTGTTTCTGAGCTCCTCCAAGTTGAACTCGTTGCTTTCGCTCCCACCGAGCGCTTCACCCTCTGCTCCCTCTGCCTCCCGGTGAGGAACGCGCCCGCTCCCGCTCCAGAGCCCCGCTCCCGCTCTCTTCCCGGGCTTTGCCATCCCAAACCACCGGTCCCCGGGCTCCCACTCCCTTTTGTTTTTTTCTTTTTTTTCCCTTTTTTTCCCCCCCCTCCCCCGCCCC